>NC_048272.1:1727651-2050151 GCF_009762535.1 Notolabrus celidotus | reverse complement strand
GAAACACTAAATATTCAGAAATAACTTGACTTTTTCTTTTCTAACATAATGTGTTGATGCCAAAAAAATATCTTATTTTTAGAGCAAAACAAAGCTAACAGTCAAAGCAGACAGTTAGCTACAGAACTGAATTAATCCAGACTAAGCTAGCTTAGGATAGCTGTGCTTACAATTAGCTACAACTGTTCTTTTGACTTGACTCCCACAGCTTTTCCTTTTAAGTGAAATATATTGAAACACTTATTTCAAATCTACATCTTGGAATCCTTATGAATAATATCATATGAATTATAAAATGTATTTTCATTTATTTTCATTCTAGAAAACAATTATAGTACAATGCACAAACGCACAAACATTTTCAGGGGCATTTCTAGTACGCAAGTCCTCCCTCTGTCATTTTGAAACAGTTCAGTTATTTGTTGTTCTCACTTTGCGTGTATGTGGTCCATTTCCTCCAGTTCTTGTTGTGGGTATGTTCTCTGAGCTTTAGTGGGTACATCAGCTTTTCCATTACATAGATATCCTGAATGATTTCAAACCAGTGCTCTTTCTTCAGGGGGGTTCCGCTTTGTACCAGTTTCTGGTGATAGCTTTTTTACTGGCTATGAGTAAAATTTGCATCAGATACCTGTCCTTTCCTTGAACAGTCTCTTCAATGTTTCCCAAGTACATGACAACACAACTGTTTGGAATCTCATAACCTGTAATGACCTTTATACTCCTATTTACAACATCCCAGAATGGTTTTATCTTAGAGCAGTTCCAGTTCATATCTTTCTTAGAGCTTATAGTTAGAGCTGGATCAGGCTTGGACCAGCTTTTGTTATGCTGCTATAGGCCTAGACTACCAGAGGAACTGGTGCACTGACACACTGGGATCCTAGCTCACCCCCTTCCCCCCAACCCCTTCATCACTTACTTTAACTCTGCCTGTCCCATTAAAGTTACTAACCATAGACCTTTCTGGAGTCCCTGAGCTCCCTTGTCTCATAGATTCCTCTGAGCTGCCGTAGACGTCCTCCTGCTGCAGACGTTCTGGACTCCAGTTGATATGGACGTGCTGGACTCCAGCAGCAACAGCTTCTACTACTCGTCTCATCACTATCACCTCTCTCTCTTACTCCCCTCTATCCCTCTTTCAAGACCCAACTCAGTCGAGGCATGATGGCTGTCTAACATGAGTCTGGTCCTGCTGGAGGTTTCTGCCTGTTAAAAGGAAGTTTTTCCTATCCACTGTAACTAGCTAAATACTGCGATGTGCAATGCTCATGATGGATTAAGGTGGGGTCAGACTGAGTCTTACCCTGTCTTGAAGTTGGGTCTCTGTTCATAATTTGACATAGAGTGGTCTAGACCTCCTATGTTTGTAAAAGACAAATAAAGATTGATTGATAGAGGATAAAACTACTAAAAGAGAAAAGAGCTTTGATAAAGCTCTAATCTACTTTAAAGGCATTTTTTTTTTAACTCTAAAGCCTACTTTAGTGTTCAACATTTTTATTGAACTAATAAGATTTGTTTTAAGATTATAATTCAGTGATTTCCATAGACTGTATAAAATATGAACGTAGTATCCGTGACGTCACCCATCTGTTAATGAGCGCTGTTCTGAAGCCAATCGACGACGGCAGCCATATTGGAAATGCAGAACTCAACCAGGCAGAGTGTGACGTAAAGGGGCGGAGTTTGAGCCTCTTAGCCAACAACTATGTGTTCCTGTCCAGGAGTCAAGTCAGTCATGTCCTTATTTGGGCAAAAAACTCATAATCATAAACAGTGTGTGCAGATAGAGAAATGAGCTTCGTAGGGCCAAGCCGTTTTTTGAACCAGGCTGTAAACATGTTTATTAATGCTGCAAAGATCGTCTTTTTCCCATTCATGTCTATGTGGTTTCCTGTTTTTCTGCAGCCTCAAGAGGATTCTCAATGAATTGCAGTTTATAACATGTCCGCATGGGCTTCATAGTTTGAGACCGAAGGTTGCCGCTTGGTGATTTAACACGGTTAAATAGTGATCATGGGTTGTTTATACATGTTTTCTTTTACCAGAGACTAACTTGGTTTGATGCAAATTCCATTAAGTCTTTCTAAAGGTCTTATTATCATCATACGTAACCCCTTCAAATGATGATGGAAAATGATGAATGCATTACTGCAGTATTTATTATTAACAAGTTATAGACTTCCTCAGTAAACAGACCGAAAAACCTATCATGCATTAGCGTTCTACATCTACATATCCCATAACTAAGGGTAGTTATCACCCAAGTTTGCACGTTTTGAAAGAAAATCAAGCAACAATGAACATGACATGTAGAGTTTATATATATATATATTTTTTTTAAGTTATATTTTTGGCCTTTTTGCCTTTACTTGATAAGACAGTTGAAGAGAGACAGGTAATGTGGGGAGCAGTGAGCGGGGGAAGACATGCAGGAAATGGTCAACCGGCCGTGAATCAAACTGGCGACCACTGCGACAAGGACTGTAGCCTCTGTATGTGGGGTGCTTAGATCGTTAGGCCCAAGTATACTCTTTAAGTTGTGTTTTGGGGCATTTGTGCCTTTATTGGAATCTGTTGAGAGACAGGAAATGTAGGCAGTAGAGAATAATAATCCTTCCATCCATCCATCCGTTATCCTGACCGGAGCCTATCCCAGCTGGCTTCGGGTGGAAGGCAGGGCACACCCTGGACAGGTCGCCAACCTATCACAGGGCTAACACAGAGAGACAGACAACCATTCACGCACACACTCACACCTACGGGCAATTTAGAGTGATCAATTAGTGCCTGGTGAGCGTGTTTTTGGACTGTGGGAGGAAGCCGGAGTACCTGGAGAGAACCCATGCATGCACGGGGAGAACATGCAAACTCCACACAGAAAGGCACCTGCCAAGCCGGGGTATTAGAACCAGGAACCTTCTAGCTGTGAGTCAACAGCGCTATCCACTGCACCACCATGCAGCCTATAACAATAATAACTTCATTTATATAGCACTTTCTAATACAGGTAACAAAGTGCTTCACAGTGGGCACTAATAATAACAAGAAGAATGGGGGAAGACATGCAGCAGCAAATGGTAGAGGCCGGGAGTCAAACCTACAACCTCTGTGATGAGGACTATAGTCTCTGTATGATGGGTGTGCTTGGACCGCTAGGCTAACAGCACCCCCTGCATGAACATGATTGACTGGAAGTAATTCAAATTGTATGGAGGTAACTATTTTGTTCAAGGTTCAAGGTTAAAGGTTACTTTATTCGTACCAGAAGGTAGATTTTGTTTGCAGTGAGTCAGCCTCCTTTTAACCTTAAAAAATAACAAACAGCACAGGAAAATACATGACAAACTAAAGTGACAAAGTGCTTAAGAAGTAACCCTGAATAAAGACAATAAAAACAGGAAATGAGCAATCAGTAAGAATACAATTAATAAAAACAAGATAGACATAAAAATCAACATTAGGTCAATAAAAACAAGATAGAAACAAGATAAAAGAAAGAAAGTGCCCCCAGTAAAAAACAAGATAAAAAGGTCCTTAAATACTTAATCAACAGTGGAGAACTTCTTTATAGAGAATCATGCTGTATAATAATATGTCACTGAAGGGGCTACATACATTTTTTTAAAAGTGTATAACAAACAAGAAAGTTATAAAGGCATAAGGAGAAGCCTTACATCACACTTTGGCACTATAACTTGCTCCTGATTTTTTTTCTTCTAAATATTTATATTCAGAAATAGTAAGCTTGAAAAGCTCAGGAAAAAAGAGACTCAGACAAATTCATAGTGCATAGACAAGGATTTTAATATAGGCTATGTTTCACTTACAAATCTGTTACAAGCACAGGTCACTGACTTTCACACTGAGTCACTTTCCAACAACCCCATGATGCATTGCATCTGTGTACTGATGTAGCCCAAAAGCATTTATCAAAAGGCAACACATTTATTCTACATTGTATTTGTACAACAAATATCATCTCACACTACAAATCTTCAATAAGGGGTTAATGAGCATTTAAAGCAGGAACCTTCACACGGATCTTCTCTTTCTGTGGGCGGATGTACGGGACAATCCATGAATGAAAATGCAAATCTGTAAGAATTCATCCAAACATCCTGCTCAGGCAAGCTCAGTATCATTTCTTTCATTAACTCTGCTTGTTGTAATTTTCTTGATGTTTTCCTAACCAGGCGGTTGAGTGGTGAGGTAATGTGATACTGCTATGTGGTTACGTATTTCATCACTTGTTTCATTGCACTTGGATTATTTCCAGGGTCATTGCCTCATCTTGGTGCTCGGTTTCAACAAACTATTCATTATGATCCATTGTACAAACCACCTGAAATATATCTTTATTTTGTTTTAGTGAAATATACATCTTGTAGGGTTTCTTGTGGTTTTTTTTTTTAGGGCTGAGTGTGCTGAAAGAAGGAGCTTAACAATTTAAAAGTCTCTGTTTATTTAAACAATGAAATGAATCATCATCAGTAGGTAAAGGTACAGAGGCTTAATCAGTCTGACGAAGTTTGTGGCAATGTTTCAAATGAGCAGATTTTTTCCCCTTAGAGTAGATAAATGTGATATTGCCAATCAGCCAATATTAATAAGACTGTATCCTAAACGCCTCTGCTTTCCTGCTCTCATTTAAGCCTTCATCTCACACATGGATTCATCAGGTACACACAGTTTACAACGAACACCCAGAAAAATAATCATCTTTTCACCGTGCTTTACAGTTTGAAACCACCAGTTACAGCACTTCCCAAATACACAACATCCACCCAATAGAAATGCAGATTAAAGCCGGGATATAGTTTACAGCAGCAACCCTCTGTAACCTGTTAACTGTTATAACAGCCTTTGTTGCACCTCATTTGTCTCCTTGACAAACTTTTTAAAACAATTTTGAGTTCTTGCGGAGTAAAACTCTCCTCGTACCAGCACTAATCTCTCTCTGCAACTGTTACATCACCACAAGCTGTGTACACATTATTCATTATCGGTCATGGGGATAACACATTTCAAGCCACATCATGCAAGCATTATCAATACCAAATGTCTGACTGAAAGAGAGTTCAAAAAGACACTGCAGGATAGGATGCAGGGATTAAATGGTGGATGAAGGTCCTGTCAGCGGAAGATCTCCACATCACTTTTACTGAAAACCACCTGGGACCTTCCCTCACTTCCTGACTCATCAGGCAAGGGTAAAGTACAATGATTTAAAACAATGTGCATTAAAGCTCCTCTGCATCTCACACTTTTCCTCTGAAGAATTTACAGCGCAAGGTTCTTCCCAAGAAACAATGAAAGAGAAATAACACCAGTGTGCTTGTGAATCTACTTTGAATAGCTAGTTAAATGAAAATAGAGTAGTTTCTCTTCATGCTCACATAAACATAATAAGCACAAATGGATGTACAGTACAGATGGAGTGAGTCAATCTGATGCATATTGACATTCTTTAATTATTATTTTCTAAATAGGCTGCACATTTAGGACAAGTCCCTTTAAAACAATGACAAAAAATAGGATTGAAATGACAGCATGATTACATTACATGGTGACAGATCCATATTCATTTTAAATGCTCTTTTCCCTTTTAATGCAACCTTTTAGCTCCTGTTAAATTGGCTTTTGAATGGTTCTGATCTAGGTTGGCAAATAGAAGCTTTTCTATAAATATACTGAAGCATTTATATAGAAATACATGAACCTGCATTTTTAACCTGTGATGAGGGAAATTGAGTATTTCTTTCAAATCAAAGAGGCTCCAGGTAAAATATGGAAACCTTTTGTTGCTACCATTTTATACTGTGAAATGATTTTATTTGACATCATTTTGATTCATAGATAATAATAATAAAAAACACTTGACCATATGGGCACAGTGTACTTAATGCACACAGGCCTCCCTTCAAAGTTAACAAAACTGAAGTTTAACACAAAGAGTATAAGAAATGCATCTTATTGTTGAAAATGTAAAACATACAAAACATGGCATTACAGCTAGACTCCATGCTGCTGAAAGGGATGAAATATTTCCAAAGAAAACCAAAAAAAAAACCCCATCACAATATATCCTAAAGGCACCTTAGACAAAGATATATCCCTGTGCTTGAGTGGTTAAAGAATAAAAAAGAGAAATGCCTAGCCACTGCATGGAAACACCAGATCTTCACAATAAAAGGCTACATTAATGGACTTCTCATTGCATAAACTATTCAGTAACTGATTGTCTAGAAGTAGGACTTTAAGACAGATTTCAGCTCTGTTAAAATACAGGATTTCACTTACTTTAATTTCAATGTGCAACATATAAAAATGCTCTCTGCTTTTCCTCTTGAAATTTGTACACAACACTCCCTGTTTGCGTCATACTGCATTGCTGAAAGATAACAAGACATGACCGGGGGAATCTCTCTCCTCATCATGCAGCTATTGTTTCTGGATTTATGCTTTAAAAATCAGTGAGAGGTTAAAAAGACAGCACAGAAATATGTAAAACAATAAACCAAACGAAGAGACAGGTTGAACAATCATGAGTCCAACAAGCTCTGACCTGCTGCAAAAACAATCCCCTGACATGCCGGTGGAGGAGGTTACCTTCCCCTCCTTCCTTTGCAGCCTCTCCCCCAATACCAACCCATCCCAAACTATCAACTCAGTCTGTGAAAGAGATCCACTCCAGGTGCGCCATCATCATCATCATCATCATCATAATCATAATCATAATTTTCATATTCTTCATCATCAAGTCTCCTTCTCCTCCTTGCAATCCGCTTTATGTCTTCCCTCTCAGGCTGGACAGGCTTGCTCCCCCTGCAGGCAAGAGGCTAGAATGACGCTGTCTTCCTAACCATATGAGGGGGGAGATGGTGCCCCCGGTTCCACTGAGGGGGTTAAAACTGGAAAGTTGCTGGGATTGATTACACAGGTAAGTGGAGCGGGTGCAGGGATCACACCCTGCTGGTCGGGTGGCAGTGGTAGGAGCAGTTAGACAGATGATCAGCTGCTCCATCAAGGCTCTCGGAGCATCCTTCTTCACAACATGATTCTGAGGAAGAAAGAAAATGCATGTTCAGAAAATAGGCCAAAGCTTTCCCGGATGATTAGCTGTGTCATCATTAAAGAAAGTTTGTATGTGAACAGCACCTGTACCTGAATCCTGACCGGTGCCCAGTTGGAGACGCCTCATGTGACGAACTACTGCTGTGGCGTTGAATGCTTGCTGCAGAGGAGAAAACAAAAATGCTATCTCAGTGAGAAAATTGTAGATTTTCATTAATCAGGCAGTGACAGTTCATCCACTGGGACCCTGTAGCTTCCAGGGATTTAAGTTTATAGATTTAATTCATTTCAATTCATATAATAATTTAAGTTAAAGATTAGAATAATTTAAGGTTAAAATATTTAGCTGTTTAATATGAGTTAATAAGAATTTGTTCCTAATAGAAAGTGAAAGCTTCCAGAACATGAGCAAGGGGGCAGGGCTTAGCAAGATGCACCTCATGCTTGCCTTGCAGCAAGGTTAATGCAGAGAGGAGAAAGCTGCTGCACAATTCTAAAGACCTGGGAAGCCAGAATTTCATCTTTTACTCCCTTTCAGTTCATGGGGCCAATGAGGTATGTGTTAAAGTTTGTTTGTGTGGCCCAATTCTTTTCTTTGATGTGATTATAAGTTAAACAGCATATAGTTTCTATGTATATTGATTTGATTTGATTAGTAGTGTGTTATGTGTTTATGTAATTTGTGTTTAAGCTTTATCAAGCTGATTTTATGATTTTTATTACAGTTCTCACGGCATGCTCAAAGGCACTGATTGTGCGAAATAAATGCCCGTAAGAAAAGGAACGCCTTGTGTCCGTGTCTTGACTGGAGGGAGCTACAGACCCTAACAGCAGCCTCAGGCTTTGATTTACAAAACATGTGGAGGTCAAGACCCTCAGCTTCAAAAATACCATCCTAACGATCTGTGACATTCCTTAATCTCTAATATTTCCTTTCAGATCATGATCATGAAAATCTCTTCATTTCAGCTTCACTGTATTCTCTTTCTGTGCACTGTGTGGATGACAAAAATCAATGGGCCTCATTCAGTAACAGTGCGTACGCACAAATACCTGCTTCAACCCTGCGTACGAATGTTTGAAGCACAAATCTGGGATTCATCAATATATTCTTACTGGAATTTGTTCTTACACTACGAACAAAAATAGAACTTCCTCAGACCGCGCGTACGCACAAATGATGACGACCAGCTTTCACAGAAAATGTAAACACATACGCTTTTAACTCAATGTATGACATATTTAAACTAGTTTAAACTACTGTCAGTAAAAAAATAAAATAAAAATTTTTATCATAATGGGTAAAATGTACTAAAATGGTGCGTTCACACCAAACGCGAATAGAATCATTTGCGCAAATGAAGTACATGTAAAGTCAATGCAGAGGCGCGAGTAGACGCGGCGCGATTCGTGCGCATCATTTGTGCAAACGACATGCATCATTGGCGCGTATGAAGCGAATTCATTGGCGCGAACGATTCGCGAGAGTTGAAATATCTGAACTCAAGCGAATGAATCGCGGCGCGATAGCCAATCGGCGTGCAGATCCCCCGGTGACATGTGTTGTGTGACGTATGGACCAGCAGAGATTCCAACGGGGATTCCCTCATCTAGAATATATGGGACACTTTGATTCTATCATCGTGCAGCTTCCCCAAACTCTGTGACTCTACCTGTTCTTATGGGATGAGGAATAAACAGGAGCTCAGAGGACAGAGAGGGAGGAGGATTATGTGGTGAGTTGTGAAAAACTTTGTCTGTCAGCTATCGCTTGTAGTAGTAGGAAGTTATCTCTGCCCACTTTAGTATAACCGGCTTCCCCATTCAATGTCCGCGAGCTCAACCTTGTTACTGCGGTCAAGCCAGCCTCCACTTCAGAAACGAAAGTCAAGCCAGCCTCCACTGTCTTCTGTTTGATGACAACAGACAGCTGTGTCGTGGGAGCCCCCCTCCCTCTCGTGTATATTCGCGTCTTGGCACTCGTTTACACGCGATTTTTACGCGCGAATTGAGTGAATCATTCGCACATGTAAACATAAATCATTCGCGCGTCTAGCGCGATCGTTCGCGTTTGGTGTGAACGCACCATAAGACAACTTTAAAAGAAAACATTCAGGAAGACATCTCACGACCCCCCATTTGTGTCTCGCGACCCCTCAGGGGGTCTCGACCCTCACTTTGGGAACCCCTGCCGTAAGACACAGATGGCTAGTTGGTGAGCATATTTTATGTTATATTTAGCTTAAGTCTCTATCCTGTTTATGCTAAAATGTTGTTGTTTATAGAGATATGGCTTATGACTCCATTGCGAGTCCTGAACTATGAAGGTAGATATGTTGCAAAATGCACGAGCTTGTAGACTTCATTTGAGAACCTGCAGAATACGATTTGAGAACTTGTGGATCAAAAATGTGAACTTGTATGTTCAATTTTTCACACACATATGAACTCAATTTGAAGTTACAGAAAAAAAAAGACATGGTAGCTTGTGGAAAAAATGTGAACTTGTATTTTGAAAATTTTCACTTGTAAAAAAATATTTATACAGTCACAAAAAAAATATTCACACATGTGTAGATTGATATTTACAACCACAACTCAGTGATTACAACCTCTCAAATCGGTCCCTGTAACTTCACGAAGGAGCTTTCTCACATTGCAAAGGGACGAATCTGCGCGCTTGACTTTTGCAACACTTCACATTTTCACAAGCTACCATGTATTTTTTTTAATGTAACTTCAAATTCAGTTCACATGTGTGTGATTTTTTTTTTACAAGTTAAAAATGAAACATACAAGTTCAGATTTTTTGATCCACAAGTTCTCAAATCAAATTCTGCAGGTTCTCAAATCAAGTCTACAAGCTTGTGCATTTTGCAACATATCTACCTTCATACCGAATCCCCCCTCCCCCCAAGAGGTGTGCAATAACAACATCCATGCCCACACGCGTGCCGGAGTAGAGTGCACATTTGGGCTGCTGAAGGCTCGTTGGATGTGTTTGGACACAGCTGGTGGCAAGTTACTCTACACCCCTGAGAATGTGCTGTGTTCATTAAATTAAATGAATGACCATTAGACGGTTGAATATCATCACTTTATCCCTCATTTCAGGAACACATTCCTGATATGGGGGTGTCTCCAATAATCGCAGGCGTTCTTTAATCCTGAGCTGTCAGGTGATCAGGTGGTCCTTGCCCTACTCCAGTTTCCTTCCTTCTTTGCTTTTCTGCTAGTATTTTATTTTGTTTTTTGCGTCCACTTTAATATCAAACCATTGTTTCTTAACCTGAGCCACAGTGCGAACCTCAGGAGACACAGCATTAACAGCCTCAGTAAGAAACCCAGGCTTCATCTTTTTTGTCATGGTGACTCCTCCTGCTGACACGCTTCAGAAAAGCGTTGGTTTTCTTGCCTCAACCTTCACAACAATCCCCTCTACCACCTCTTGTCTTGATGCACAAAACAAAAGTCCTTATATGGATGAATTGGGGCGTGGTCGTATGCTGATTGCAGGTTGCAGCCACGCGCCTGTCCATTTAGAATGATTCTGATTCACTAATATACACACAGTGGTGAGAACAAAACTGGCTGGGACACACGTGTCATGAATCAGACAGTGATTTTGCGTATGCACTTATTTTATGTGCAGAGTAAGAACATTCCTACACATTTATTAGTGAATGAGGCCCAATGTACCTAAAAAATTTAAGCACAAACTAGAAGTCTGACTTACCTTCCACTTGCTCTTAGCAAAATTTTTCTTAATCTGGGCACTGACAGACTCATGGATGTTCTTTTCCAGAGCAGTATCACCCGCAATCCTGTCAGGCACAGGGTGAGAAAACACACAGTCACAAGAGCAGCACAACATTCAGAGCATGGATTAGTTAATAAAGCTAAATACTGGATTTTGTGCCAGAGTATAGAAATCCTCTTCACAATGTGAGTGTATGATCATAGAGGAGTATAAGGGCAAGTACCAGGGGTGCTGCAGAGCCTGATCACAGGTGTAGCGTCTGTTTGGGTCTTTCTCCATCAGGTGGACGATGAAGTCTTTAGCTAGAATGAAAAGGAAAGGACATAATAGTCACTATTTGAACAGCTCACTGTTGGAAACAACAGTGTGGTCTATTTATTTATGGGGGCCCAAACCACAACACCGGTTTATGACTGGCAATGATAAAACTTCTGTAAACAAAGGAAAACAAACCCTGAGGTTATTCAGACGTGACAGAAAATACGCTGCTTTTTAAATTGCATAATTGGTTTTGAAATTTGGAACAATCCTCGCCTTGAGCAAGGAAAACAGGGACACAGGCCAAGAGCCAGGACTGAGGAAAATGAAAAGTCAACATGGGATCATTGTCTTGGCTTGTGGAAGGAACACCTGCAAAGAGACAGGTAGGGATCAGATAAAAATGCTGAGTGGAAAACTTCACATGTTACTTTCTCTTTACAAGAAAAAGATTGGCCTCATTTTTGGAATCAAACTCTTGGATATAAGTTAGTGTCTGTTTTGTGCTGATGACTTGCTGCAGGTGATGAGCTCTGCTAACAAGACCTGGCTGAGGACTTGAGTGTTGAAATGAATCCTGCTGGATGAGAGGGTTTGTGTTTTGGCGAGAGGGAAACTGCTGTTGCACGTCAAAGAGCCTCACAGCTGTGTTATTAAGAGTGTGATTAAAAGAAGGAGATACAGGAGAGGACTTGTGTATGTGCAGTGTTTCAGTCCTTAATACTATCCACAGTCTAACTTAAAACATTTAAGCTGATAATATACCAGAGCATGACTCAATCCATCCTCCTGTAATGCAGTCCCTCCAGGATTTCGCGGGATTTTTTTGTGATTGTTGCGGCCCAAAAAGCCTGAATTTGCGTCAGCTTTTTGAAAAAATTGCGGTGAAAGTTGCGATTATTTTTTTGTTGCTTTTTTCCCCCAATTACACCTCAGGGGCAAGTAAATATGCTAAATTACAGTTGTTCTTAGAAAACATTCTTGATGTGGCCACTGATTGTATTTTGATTCTCTTGATTCACAGAAAAATGCCATGAAAGGACCGTATTGCACATTTACAACGATCCCTGAATGCACCTTGCAGTGACTGATGCACAGTCAGTTCACAGCACTCTGAAATTAATCTGCATCTTTGATGACAAGGAGTTGATCCAAACTTACTGAATGTGTCTGATGTTTCACCAAACTGGATTAAATCAAGCTGTAGATGCAGAGCTTTTTACGGTAACCACGGCAACGTCAAACCTGCTAACTAGCGCTAGCACTTTTCCATGAAAACTAAAAATCATCCACTAGATCTTCAAATCTGCAGACGTGGGGAGTAAAACCGACCTTTGTGTTTATTAAGACAGCCTACAACTAGCATATTTCAGGTAGAGAACCATTAAAAAGTTGATTTTGCATGATATGTCACCTTTAAATGCTAGTATGTTTTTTATCATTTGTATTGTACATTCGTCTACATCTTCCTGCCCAGGGACCACAGATGAAAATTAGCTTATAGCTAACTCTGGCTTGACAGTTTTTGTTTTGCATGGCTCCTGTCAAATAAACTAATAAATAAATAAATAAATAATATATTTTCTGCAATATATATTGCAATACAAAAAAGACAGATTATATAAATTGTTTACAACTGGTATTACCTCTGTGTAGTCTACTTTTTTTAACATGTCCATGTGTATTTACTCAGTGTAAACCATTGGTCACAGATTTAGTGTTTCTTGTTGTTTTATTTGTCAGTATGTCGACGTGTGTCTTGGTACACAGCTACAAACATGTAGCTATGTGGCTATGCTAACTAGCGCTAGCACTTTTCCATGAAAACTAAAAATCATCCACTAGATCTTCAAATCTGCAGACGTGGGGAGTAAAACCGACCTTTGTGTTTATTAAGACAGCCTACAACTAGCATGCCTCCCTCCTAAGCTCCTTGTTAGCACACATGTGTGCAGGGAATGAAAAACGGAGGAGGGGTTGAGTTGTATTTTATACAGTCTATGGGCTGAACAAGCTCTGAGCTCTGACTTCCTGTTACAGACCGGATGGCGTTGTGACGTATGAAAAACACTTAAAACTGAAACGGCTGGTTTCAGCACACATTTACAGAAAGGTGTAGAAATCAGAACAGGGGCAGAATGGATTCTTTTCATTTTCAGGGGGGTTTGTAGACATGCCAGGGACACATATTTCAGGTAGAGAACCATTCAAAAGTCCATTTAGCATGATATGTCACCTTTAAAGTGTTAAAAGGACAGCTTTTGTGCAGTTCTAAAGAGCTTGACCAACAATCGGAAACATAAATGTAATGTGCTTTGTCCATGTCAGCTGTGACTCTTTGAAAAATCAAAACTGTGCTGTTGTTTGTAGAAAAATGGCTTCACATAAACTCTACCTGAATCAGAAATATCATCCCAGTATGGAGAATCAAACTCGTATTCTGCCTTCAGGATCTGCTCAAACAGTTTGGCATCATTCTCATCGTAGAATGGAGGGTAACCACACAACCTGGGACACACAGAAGAGCACAGACGTCAGGCTGCCTCACGGACGATACTTTTCTACTAGACCAAGGAGGTTAGAATGAGTATCCATGAGGTTATAAAAGCATCCAGCTTTAAAACATGGACAGATGACCTCAGCTGACTCAGAATAAGATAGAAATGACATGAAAATCTCTGTGTGAGAAAAAAAAGTGTACTCACAGAATATAGGCTATGACACCAATAGACCAGCAGTCCACTGCTTTGCTGTAGGGTTTCTGGGCCAACACTTCAGGGGCTGATGGAACAAACGCAGCAATACAGGAATTTAGGTCAGATAAAAATTTGACAATGTTTGACTCACATTTGGATTCAAACGCTCTGAGAAAAGTCTGCCAATTATCTGAACCTTCCTCCAGTTTTTTTCTCTTCCTGAATGACTCACATGAAGGTCCTGCAAATCTCAATTAAAATAAACAGATTAATCAAAGGCAGATTTTCTCATTTAGCAAAGTATCCAGTGTCTTTACCGACATATCCAGGTGTTCCACACGCTGTCGACATCACGCTGCCAGTGCCCTCGATTTTGGACAGACCGAAGTCACTGATCATGATCTTGGAGTCTTCGTCCATGCTGTAGTAGAGCAGGTTCTCAGGCTGCCAGGACAAAATCAAAACCAGAGATGTTTCAGAAACTCCGTCATGATAATCATGCAAAAGCTGAACACACTAATGCACACACACATTTCCACCTTAATGGGATTATATGGTTGTACCAAAGGGGATTGCATTAAAGTCAACTTTTGTTTTCCATCAGCAAAGCCATACTCAAATGGAAGATTACAGATACTTGGAAGAGATGTTCCATTTAGAGAGAGGGGGAAAAAAGGGGATTTGTGAGTTTAGTTCAGCTATGCTAATGTGCACACTGACTTTGGTATTGAACCGTTACTCCTGACTGACCTTAAGGTCTCGGTGCACGATGCCCATGTCATGGAGGTATTTGACTGCATCCAGGATCTGCTGAATGAGCTTACTGGCGTCTTTCTCTGTGTAGAAGCCTTTCTCTATGATACGATCAAAGAGTTCCCCACCGGACACCCTGGATGAAGAGGGACAAAGATCAAACCCATTAGGAGGAAGTAAAGCTTGTAAAATACACATGACACATGATGAAGACAAAATCACATTCACCTGAACCATGAACATATTTGAAAGAGTTTGATGAGGTGCCAATAAAGTTACAAATTTGGCTCAGTGATGGTTACAAGAAAATAATGTTCTGAGGTTCAGAATAATTTGAATAGAGATCAAAGAAGTAAATCACTGTTTATGAGAAGTAACACACTTTTACATCTGCAATGAAACAGAAAGACTGTTATACTGTGCTACGATGTCTATCTTGTATTACACCAACATGCCACTAGATGGAGACTCAATTCTGTCTAATGAAAACCTGGTTTCATTAGAGTATTAACACTGGTGTGTGTGTCAGTATTAGCACAGGCTCACACGCACATCCTAGGGAAGCAAAGTGGGAAGATGGAGAAGGAAAACAAGAAACCAGGGAGATAAGCACATCAAATAAAAATAACAATGGGAGCCTTTTTTTCAGCATTTAAGTGTTCTTTAAAAAAAGTCACTTCAAATCTGTTGCAGTGTATTTGGAAGTGCATGCTGTGGTAAAGCTCTAGGTCATGAATCAGAGGGAAAAACAAGTTATTGTGTAACTCAGATAAAACTATTTCTGATGGAACACAAATATGTTTATAGGGAATCCACTTGATTGAATGGAGACACACAGGTAGTCAAGAGAAGAACCCTCCCCCTGTCCCTTCGTCTTTTCCCCTCTGATTCGCCATTGACTGCACCCGATGCATTAATGATTTATATTTTCTTAAACCTCTCAATAAATAGCTCTCCTGATCTGCCCCTCTTGGCTTTGGCATTTCAGTGGGTGAGGTGGAGGCTGACAGGCTGCAGGTGTGACCGCCAACTCCCCACTGGTGTTCATGAGTATGGCAGAGCACAGTGTTTACTTGTGTGTGTCCTCACACGAGTTGGAATGCTACAAAGTGAAATTAATGGCATGTGACATGCAGTGTGTGTGTGTGTGTGTGGGAGAAAGCAGGAGCTATCACGCTAACGAATCACACAAACCCACGCATGCGAATACTCACAGTTGCATGATAAGGTAGAGGTGTGTTTTACTTTCGAATATCTCTTCCAGAGAAACAATGTTGGCGTGTTTGATCCTGTGAAGGAGAGATGACAGATACACAAAGATGTTACTGTAGTCTTTATTTTCCTGTAGATTTGTCCAGGTCTTCCTCATTAGGTTTGTTTGGGATAGTCAGTGTGTGACCTCTGCCCAGCAGTCACATCATGTGTTTCTCACTGACAGGAGAGGAGGCTACGCTGTGTGGTGGCATGCAGCTTTCTAATTGGCTGAACCCTGTGATCTGCTGCCCCCTGAGACCCGTGGGTGCAGGGACAGAGGTGTGAGAATGACTCACTACCTCTAGATTGGTATTGCACCGCTCTTCCAGAGAAGCACTGTTGCCATACCTGTACTAAATTCAGTGGCCACTTCAGTACACCAAAAGACTGTATTTAAAAATGCATCCCCTGATTTAGCTTCTTCTGAGTGAATGTTAAACCTCTGACCCAGTTTACCTGACTAACACACAAACAGTTATAACAGACTGATTGAGGGGTTTCTTAAATTAAACTTTAATGCTTAACAGTGCAAACCCCTGTTGTCAACTTATCATTGAATAGTTTTTAACTCACTCAGAGGGACTTTGCTGTATAATGAGGAGCTTGTTGAGTTTCTGAAAAACCTGTTTTCTTTCATTTGCTTCTGGCAAAAGGTTGTTTTTAAGACTGTTCTGACCAGCAGACAACATTTTAAGAACTAAATAATTATTTTCCTGAGTTCTGAACATTTTTTCTGCACAAAATTTTGCCTTTTCTGCACAATTTCATAATTTTGATCTTGTCTTGTGTCCTCTTTTGTGTCTTCTGAACTTTTAGTGTTCATCAAGAACATTTTCACATCATGATAAAAACATCAATTTGAAAACCTGTCAACTTTAAGAGTTCTTGTGTTTCTTCTTTATTGCCGTCTTGCAGAATTCCCAGTGCTTTGGCTTTTATACAGGTAGTCCATATGAAGCTTTTTTGAAACGTTTCTGGATTGACTTTAGTTTTGTTTGTGCGCTTGAAAGAAACTGCAAATGTACAGATGATTCAGAAGATGATTAATTTATTTGCTATAAATAAGACGATTTAAGATGGAAGCTTGGAGCCATAAATAAATGGACCTTGGGCTGCAATTGGCCCCCGGGCTGTACTTTGAACATGACTGCAGTAGAGTATCCTCAAGAGTGCATAAAACTTAAGTCAAGTCAAGCATTACACGGTTTAATATTTACATGCTTAATTGTTCTAATAATAATAAGAAACAACAAAATAAAATACCACAGCTATGCAGATGACACACACGTTTACATCACCATATCACCAGGGGATTATAGTCCCATACAAACACTGAGTAAATGCATTGAACAAATCAATGACTGGACGAGACAGAACTTTCTTCAGTTAAACAAAGAAAAAACTGAAATGATTGTTTTTGGAGGAAGAAAGGTTAAAGGTTACTGCTCAGCTCCAATCTGCACGGATGAAATGTTCAAACCAAGCCAGAAACCTTGGTGTAGTCATAGACTCAGACCTTAATTTCAGCAGCCACATTAAGACAATTACAAAGTCCGCCTACTATCACCTTAAGAATATATCAAGGATTAAAGGACTCATGTCTCAGCAGGATGCAGAAAAACTCCTCCATGCATTTATCTTTAGCAGACTAGACTACTGTAACGGGGTCTTTACAGGACTCCCTAAAAAGTCCATCAGACGGCTGCAGCTCATACAGAATGCTGCTGCTGGAGTCCTAACAAGGACCAACAAAAGTAGACCACATCACTCCAGTTCTTAGATCCCTACACTGGCTTCCTGTCTGTCAGAGAATAGACTTTAAAATCCTGCTGATGGTTTATAAAGCACTGAATGGTTTAGGCCCAAAATACATTGCTGATCTGCTACTACTTTATGAACCACCTCGACCTCTGAGGTCATCAGGTACTGGTCTGCTTTCAGTCCCAAGAGTCAGAAGGAAACATGGTGAAGCAGCGTTTAGTCATTATGCACCACATATCTGGAACACACTCCCTGAAAGCTGCAGGTCTGCTCCAACTCTCACCTCTTTTAAATCAAAGACTAAGACTTTTTTATTTCCCACTGCCTTCCTATCTTAGCTCATTTTAACTCACTTGAAATTAAAATTTTAATGTAATTTTTAATATATTTCTAATTTTCCTTTTCTTTTCTGTTTAATTATATTTGTCATCTTAATTGTGTTCTTTTAAGCTTGTCTGAATGTCTCCAATGCTTTTAATGTTTTAATGTAAAGCACATTGAGTTGCCCTCATGTATGAAATGTGCTATACAAATAAAGCTGCCTTGCCTTCTAAGTTTGATGTTTGAAATCATGCTTTGTTTACATCCATATTTGTTTGCTCACAGTCCTGTCCTTTGTTGGTGCATTACTAAACATGTTGCCAAGTGACTGCACCAATTCTGGGTCAGGGAAATACCTTTTCCCTCATTTGACCTCGGCACCTGAACTCTGAATGCGTGTTTGAGGCCCGTTGAGTAGCCTGGCAGACAGCAAAACAATGACAACACAAAGCCGTGTGTCTGAGCTGTACCTGAGATAACTGTGTATGCGTCAGCCACCGCAGCCTGAGCTCACACTGGATTACTGCAATGACTTTTTATCCGGCTTGTAACAATGCATTGACACCTCCATTCATCTGCTTAGCCTGGCGCGGAAGGAGAGATTGACCCAGTGAAGGGTGAATGAGGCATTAAACCTTCAGAGTGAGCGGACACATGTGAGAGCGCATGAGCTGCAGCGTGCACTGTTACACACGGCAACAGAAGGTCAAAAAAGCAGTAAAGTTGCTGCCTTTAATTCTTGTGCAGGTGTGTTTGAGTGGGGGTGACCTTATGGTGGACAGTGGTCATGGTGATTGTGAGAGAGCTTAAATGTCTATTGAGGGTTGGCGAGTCATCTTTTGACCCCTGTCAGCAGGCGTAGCTCTTACAGCTCATCAGAACACAGAAGTCAGCAGATTAGAGAGCAGAGTTTCTCGCTGCAAGTAATGACTACATCTGACACGAGGGGGAAAACCACAGATCTACATCTATACTCTGATTAGTTTCCCATATAAGTACCATGTTATTAGATTTATCTAAGGAATCTTTTGATTATATATGCCTACAAATATCTTTGAATTTTAACACCCTGGAGTCCAAAGAAGGCCTGAGTCCTGTACAATCATTTCCCTTGTTTGTGTGTTTTTACTCGGATTTTGTATCCAATTGTTTTCCTACAGCGTTGACACAAATTTGATTTATTTATCAATTTCCCCCCTTTAGCATTGTGAGGGCAAGCTATTGATAAATGGGTGCTTATTTGAACATCTGTGGGACTTTCCAGCTCCTCTTATGGGAGGATGTTTTCGAAATTATCAGCTGTTACCAAGCGGCAACCTCTGGTCTAAAAATATGAGTCCAATGAGGAAGTGCTAAAAACTGCAGTTCATCGAGGATCCACTTGAGGCTGGCTCCGGAAGTACCAGAAACCACATACACACCAATTCAAAAAAGACGATCTTTACAGCAGAAATAAACATGTTTACAGCCTGGTACAAAAGACAAGTGTAGTCTGGATAGCTCATTTCTCAATCGGGGGTGAATTTTTTTCTAACTCAGCAATTTTGAAGATATTGAGATTATGAGTCTTCCAATGAGAGGCACAGCTGACTGCAGGAACACTGTAGCTGTTGGCTAGGAGGCTCAAACTCTGCCTCTTTAAGTCACACTGGCTCAACAGCAGCAATATGGCTGCCACCGACAACTAGCCTCAAACAGCTCTTCAGAAACAGATTGGTGAGGATCAGTGATTCAATTATTTAAAGGTGACATATTCTGCTCTTTTTCATCAAAATATATTGGTCTAAGAGGTCCCCAAAACATGTCTTTAAAGTTTATGCTCAAAAAAAACACTTTGAAATCAGATTTTGGTCTGCCTGTAAACCCCTCTTTTTCAGCCCTGCTCAGAACAGGCTGTTTTCTGTGTCTGTGCCTTTAAATGAGAATGAGCTCTCTGACCACGCCCCCTCAGGAAGTGGATGTGGCCTCGGCTGTCCAGCACGTTGATCTAATGTTTACATGTTGGCTGAAGATACACGGCTGCTCACAGACCCGCGTTACTTCAACCCTCTGAATCTGATCCAGAATCTGATCCTGATGGAGAGGCGCCTGCAGCAGGACCTTTCTGAACCATTGGTCACAGATTTAGTGTTTCTTGTTGTTTTATTTGTCAGTATGTAGACGTGTGTCTTGGTACACAGCTACCAACATGTAGCTATGTGGCTATGCTAACTAGCGCTAGCACTTTTCCATGAAAACTAAAAATCATCCACTAGATCTTCAAATCTGCAGACGTGGGGAGTAAAACCAACCTTTGTGTTTATCAAGACAGCCTACAACTAGCATGCCTCCCTCCTAAGCTCCTTGTTAGCACACGTGTGCAGGGAATGAAAAACGGAGGAGGGGTTGATTTGTATTTTATACAGTCTATGGGCTGAACAAGCTCCAAGCTCTGACTTCAGTTACAGACCGGATGGCGTTGTGACGTATGAAAAACACTGAAAACTGAAACGGCTCCTTTCAGCACACATTTACAGAAAGGTGGAGAAATCAGAACAGGGGCAGAATGGATTCTTTTCATTTTCAGGGGGTTTGTAGACAGGGACACATATTTCAGGTAGAGAACCATTAAAAAGTCAATTTTGCATGATATGTCACCTTTAAGTGAAAAAAGTCTGCATCTCTTTCATTTGATGTTTTAAAATAAAGATAAGACTTAACTTTTTGTCTACCAGGCAACTTGGGGTAAAAAGTCTTCTTTTTGGCTTTGATCATTACTAATCACCATGACTTACTCCTTCCACTTGATCCACTGCTATAGTTCAAATATGTCTTTCCTGTATAGGCTATGCAGCCATGTTATTAAGTCTTATTTGATTGTCATCAGAGCCTCCTTAGCAACCTTGCTGCTCTGTTTGCACGACAGCAAAGGACTTAGTGGAGCGTGATTAGTCACTATATTTGCACATGTCTGTGTTTGGATTGTGTTCAGTGACTGCAGAGATGAGTTGATAGATGATCTTCTAATAAGGATGAACTGTCTCTGCAACGTCTCCAACTCAAACTGTGCAGCTGGACGCGAAATGATCTAATTATTTAATATTTAGTTGGGGTTGACACTAGTTTGGAATGATAGATTCACAATGATAAATGCATAAAAGGCAGATTTGCATAAGTAAACAAAAAGTGACAGTGACATTAAGTTTAACTTTTTACAGCTGAAGCAGAAGTTGGAGTTGATCATTAACATTGAGCAGGTACATGATCAACTTGATTAGCACATGTTCTTGTATTATTACATGCCCTTGCTTTTGCTTAAAAAAACACCTGTTCAAAGCTTCTCTCAAATGCCGCTGGAAAGAAGACTGAGGAGAACAACTTACTTAGTTAGCCTTTTTCTTAATGCTCTCTGCAGGGAGGGAGAGTAGAAATCAACGTGATGGTATGAGCAATGTGTCTATACTGACTCCAGACAGCACGTGAAGCCTTGTTTCATTAGCCAGGTTTACCTCAGTCCACTTGATTTGACAGGTTTTGCTCTCATTCCAACATCCTCACCTCAGGAGGGATCATAGCTGTATATTGGCTGGAGTTGTGTCTCCTGTAACCCAGGCAACAAGAGCTCTAAAAATAACTTGGTACCAATGTAGATCAGCCATTTTCACCATGGACTGCGAGAAATGTGTTTTAACTACTGAGAAACAACAGGCGCTGTCGTCGTCTTGAGCCTTTGTCTTTAGAGAATAAAACAATCTGGGTTTTAGTAGATGTGAACACATCTGGGCTTATGATATGTACAGCATTACAAACAAACCCATTCATATTTGCACCATTATATAGGGTTTGTTATAACTTCATATAATTCATCATTGTAATTTCACTTTATATTGGTTTTAATATTCTACTGTTTTATTTATTTTCATTTTTTATTTTCATTTTTATCTTTATTTTTATTTTTTTATTTAATTTTATTTAAAGGCCCTGTGAGGAGTTTTGAACTGGCTGAGAAACAGACTGAAAATGATACTGATGCCTCTTTATAACCTTCAATAGCAAACGAGACCATCAGCAACAACACTGACACCTTCTCTGTTGTCATTTTTAATGCCTGAAACCGCCCTGAGGGGGTAGGTGTCAGACGAGATGATGGACATCTTGCTTCAGAAACAGACTTTATTTGACTGTTTTCATGGAAACTAATCACATAGCCTGATAAAGTTGACTGTTAAAAGACAACAGGATGAGGTTTTTGTTGAAAACACTACTTTTGCATGTATAGGACAAGAGATAAGAGGTATCGCTTTGTCCACAAGGGGGCGCAGGAATCAATACAAAACAAAAGTTCCTCACAGCAGCTTTAATTTTATTTATTTATTTATTTATTTATTATTTTATTTTATTTATTTATTTATTTATTTATTTATTTATTTATTTATTTATTTTATTTTATTTTATTAGCATTCACACGATTGTACAATAATGGTAACAGATACATAAATGAGCACCTTTTGTACAGTGGCATCAACAATGCACATACTTTAGATTTTTTAACAAAGGTGCAAAAATCCTGTTAACCTAAGCCCATCTTAAACAAATACAAGTAGAGATATTAGAGAAAACAATAGCTGCATTAACATATTTGTTGATGTCGAACAGACAACATTACAAATAATGTTTTATTTATTTTTAACTCTTCAATTGTATTATCTAATTATTCATTTTTATTTCTATTCTTGGTGCTTTTATTCAACTATTTTATCTTTACCTTTTTATTGTCTTAACTAGTTTTGTTTTATCTTTTTAATCTACTTATTTCTTAACTATTTCCCTTCTTTATTTATATACATTTTATTACAATTGGTGTGCATTAATCTCTACTTCTAAATCCATTTCTGTTTTGTCATTATGTATTAGATTTTTATCTTTTCAATCCCTCTAAAGCACTTTGAATAGCATTTGATTTGTATGAAAGGTGCTCTATAAATAAAGCTTGATTGATTGACTAATGATTTAAAAAAAAAAATCAATTGAGATGAACAGTCTTGTGTTGTGCCTGACTTAATGATGTTTACTGCTGCAGTATCTCCTCATTTCCGGGAGCTGCTGGTGGGATTAATCCACATGATGTGCTGTCAACAAATTTCATTGGAACTGTTTCTTCAATAGAAAGCAGTTTCAAGGAAACCCAGTGGTTTTTCCAGAATAGCCAGAACTACATGCTGTTTCTGGATATTCTGAATGTGATTAAGGCACCACACAGAGGATACTAGTAATGCAGTAATACTAGTAGGGGAGAACAGGGTTGGTTGTCACACTGGTTGGTTGTCACACTCTTTATATCTCGCCACCAGGGGGCACTGTCTCTCAAATTGGGGTATGGACATTTCCAGAATTAGGATCAGAGCTCACCTACATAGTCTTATCTGGAGTAAGACAGCTGAACTTAAGGTGAGAGGACTTTTTGTGTTTTTCATGTCAAATTGTAAATATTCAGCTCCTCTGTATTTTTCTTCTAGGCTTTTAAACGATGGGTTTATAACAAAACAAGTGTTACCCTTACAAAGTGTGAGGGGAAAGCTATAGTTTAGATTTTTATTCGCTAGCTAAGTAGTTGTTAGATGGTTGTTAGCCTTGATGCTAGCAAAAAATTCCAGTTGGGGTTGGTGGTCACATTCTCTTTGGGGTTGGTTGTCACATGTAACAACCAACCCCTATGTTGGCAAAATCATGCATGGTGAAATGAGTTGGAGTGTGCAGACCCTACATTTGCCATCACTGTAACTCAGACAGTGACTGCATGTAGCCTAGTTGAGTCGGCCATTATTGTTAGGCCTGTTTGTTTTGTTCTTTATGTTGTTATATAGGCTGGCCTAAAGATGTGTTTCCTGTTCATGTTCCTTGCTCACTTTATGTTAAAATGCATTAAGTTATGTAGGCCTATCACTTGTCAGTGAAATTAAACTTTCAAATTTAGTTTTGCCTTCTTGCCTTTTTTAAAAGATTTTTCCCATTGAAATACCATTGTGACAACCAACCCCATAGTGTGACAACCAACCCCATAGTGTGTGACAACCAACCCCATAGTGTGTGACAACCAACCCCATAGTGTGTGACAACAAACCCCATAGTGTGTGACAACCAACCCCATAGTGTGTGACCACCAACCCCATAGTGTGTGACAACAAACCCCATAGTGTGTGACAACCAACCCCATAGTGTGTGACCACCATCCCCATAGTGGGTCACAACCAACCCCATAGTGTGTGACAACCAACCCCATAGTGTGTGACAACTAACCCCATAGTGTGTGACAACCAACCCCATAGTGTGTGACAACCAACCCCATAGTGTGTGACAACCAACCCCATAGTGTGTGGCAACCATCCCCGTGATGGGGTTGGTTGACACAATGTGTCAGAGTGTCTTTGATAGTTAATTGCCTCTTTGTTACAATGAGTTGGAAAATGAGAGGGATACACATTTCAAGCCAACACCTTAAGCTTCAATTTAATGTAGGAATGACTATTGAAAGATGTTATGATGATAAGCAATCATTAAAACAGTGAAAAGTGTGACAACCAACCCCGTTCTCCCCTAATACACTGGTCAAAACCTTCTGATCACTACACAACTAAAGAGTTCAGTACATTTATTTCACCACTCTTTAAATCATCCAATTAAGAAAAATGAATGGACAAATGGATCAATTTCAAAATGATGCATATTACCTCATAGTTATCATATTACTACAATATATATATGTCAGAAACTGTCTATCTGATGTGTAGTAATGTGATATAATTGACATGATACAGTAATGGATACAGTGTTAAAAAATTTACAATCTTCAACCTTGTGGCTAGTATTTCAGATGCAGATCATCTAACATATAAAGGTTTGTAGTTACATTACAGGCCGGCTTAAATATGATCGATGTATGGCCCACTTACTTGTGCAGGACTGCTATCTCATTCTCAATGCTGTTTTCTTTGCCCTCTAACGCCTTCTTGGGGATACACTTGATGGCCACCAATCTCTTGGTCCTCTTCTCCTCGGCTAGGACCACCTCAGAGAAAGCTCCCCTGAAACACAAACACACAAATTCAGTCCGCCAGACCTCCATCCATTTATCACATGCTGTTTAGACAGACACGCTCTGCGTGCATCTGTGACAAGGTGGAGGGCTACTAAAAGAAATTCCTGCTTTTATGTTAAATTGGTCAAACTTTTGTGATAAGTCAGCTACTTAGATGCAAACGCTGGAAGTGATTAAAGTCTGCTGATGCCAGATAGTGTTTATTTTTAACTTCAACCTCCTCCTGAAGGCTTGGAGAGCCACTGGGGGAATAACTTGATGGGATGATTTAGAGGCACCAAGATATCTGACGTTGTAGTTCACCTTAAGGACAAATTCTGCCAGTGTCCCAAAAGTTCACATTGAAAGTTTCTCCATGTAGAGGCTTCGTAGTTTTTCCCATACATTCACATTACTGTGTGTTGTCATATGTGCATACACGACACTGTGAAACACTTCCATACTAGGGAGTGACATGCCTAAGTATGCACAGCAACTTGATCTGCCCCGGCGTCCTGTAAAATAAACACCATTTCCTTCTCCTTTCTCTGCCTCCCTATCAACTAAAATCAATAATTGAAAACAGGCCAAGCACAAGAACTCAAACTATGTAAAAAAAAAAAAAAAAGTGAAGCATTTTCCCATGACCCATCTAACTATAGGCAGAGTTTTCTTGTGACCTCTGGTGTTTTGGCTGAGCTCCACCGATTTTTTCACTGAGATCCAAAGCAGCAAAACAACGATAAGGAGCCACAGTTTTAGTATTTTAGCTGAACATTACACCATTACCATTTTACTGAAAGGATATTTGGCACAGGAAGGAAGAGACACTTACTTCAGCAAGTCAGGAAAGTATGACCAAAGTGCTGAGGGTAAAACTGCAGAAGAGTTTCTTTAGTGTTTTGAAAATCACATTGTTTGCTATTACCACTGTCTATATGTGGAGCATTGACAACCCTAAATATCATGCTCTCATTACACATTTATGGGAGTCAAATGCAGACTTCACCATGATGGAAAATATTTTTTATTCACATACTGAGACCGACTTGCTGTATTTCTAAAATACACTGTTTTACCATAGAGTGCAGACAAACAGAGCAAACAGAGCATTAAGGACCACTCAATTGTTTACTGTATTAAGGCACCACACTAATTAGCCCCAATACAAAACATCTGTGTATCAGGAAAACAAGATCTCATGTTGCGTCATGCCATGTGGTAAAAATTTGGTGTTTACAACAAGTTGTTTACAACATGCAGGTGTTAACCTGAGAGCCGTTTATGTAGGAGTTTCAATTACTGAGTTGGCTGATGTGAAATATCCACATTTATTTTTTCCATATAGTATAAAAGACCAGGCAGGATATGGTACAGCTTCCAGAAAGTCATAGTCATATGATAATGCTGGGATGATGAAATGGATGTTTGTAATCTGCTTAAATGGCGTGCCAACTACCTCTGCCAGGAAAGCTAAGCTCACATTAGCACTGTGCTAGCAGCACTCTGAAAATGTCAGACTAAAATGAAAATTAAAAAAAGTCAAATGATATCTGGTTGATTGAGAAAACCTTTGTCTGTCACTTCATTCTAGCTATCCATTGTTTGAGCAAGTTAGCATAACCTGCTTCACCATTCAATGTACAACCTTGTTTGAGGACAGACTGGAGTGGCGTTTGAAGGGAACCCCTCCCCTCTCATGACAATTTGTGTCTTGGGCACACGATTCTGATGCATCAATGGAGCTAGTTATTCATGCAAATTAAGAGAGTAAACAAAATATTCTGGCATTTTGTTTCAGAAACTCCAGTTTCTTAAAGGTGACATATTCTGCTCTTTTTCATCAAAATATATTGGTCTAAGAGGTCCCCAAAAACATGTCTTTAAAGTTTATTGCTCAAAAAAAACACTTTGAAATCAGATTTTGGTCTGCCTGTAAACCCCTCTTTTTCAGCCCTGCTCAGAACAGGCTGTTTTCTGTGTCTGTGCCTTTAAATGAGAATGAGCTCTCTGACCACGCCCCCTCAGGAAGTGGATGTGGCCTCAGCTGTCCAGCACGTTGATCTAATGTTTACATGTTGGCTGCTCACTGACCCGCTTTACTTCAACCCTCTGAATCTGATCCGTGTGTCTTGGTACACAGCTACGAACATGTAGCTATGTGGCTATGCTAATTGACTTCTACAGCTTAAACATTTAGGAGGATGAAGAAATAAAGTTTGACGAGCTGAGTAAGAGTGGACCTGTGAATTTAATTTGAAGTGAGACTTGAAGTGATTGGGGATATTCCTTTCACGTTGCATTTTATACAAAAAAACACATATTTGAAAGATTTTGATGTTATAGATATTGAAGGTGACATATCATGCAAAATCGACTTTTTAATGGTTCTCTACCTGAAATATGTGTCCCTGTCTACAAACCCCCTGAAAATGAAAAGAATCCATTCTGCCCCTGTTCTGATTTCTCCACCTTTCTGTAAATGTGTGCTGAAACGAGCTGTTTCAGTTTTCAGTGTTTTTCATACGTCACAACGCCATCCGGTCTGTAACAGGAAGTCAGAGCTCGGAGCTTGTTCAGCCCATAGACTGTATAAAATACAAATCAACCCCTCCTCCGTTTTTCATTCCTGCACACACGTGTGCTAACAAGGAGCTTAGGAGGGAGGCATGCTAGTTGTAGGCTGTCTTAATAAACACAAAGGTCGGTTTTACTCCCCACGTCTGCAGATTTGAAGATCTAGTGGATGATTTTTATTTATCATGGAAAAGTGCTAGCGCTAGTTAGCATAGCCACATAGCTACATGTTCGTAGCTGTGTACCAAGACACACGTCGACATACTGACATATAAAACAACAAGAAACACTAAATCTGTGACCAATGGTTCAGAAAGGTCCTGCTGCAGGGCCTCTCCATCAGGATCAGATTCTGGATCAGATTCAGAGGGTTGAAGTAATGCTGGACAGCCGAGGCCACATCCACTTCCTGAGGGGGCGTGGTCAGAGAGCTCATTCTCATTTAAAGGCACAGACACAGAAAACAGCCTGTTCTGAGCAGGGCTGAAAAAGAGGGGTTTACAGGCAGACCAAAATCAGATTTCAAAGTGTTTTTTTGAGCAATAAACTTCAAAGACATGTTTTGGGGACCTCTTAGACCAATATATTTGATGAAAAAGAGCATAATATGTCACCTTTAAAACAACCTGACGACCAAAGTCAGCTTTTTGCTTCTGTTAAAATACTCAAATAACATCATAGTTTCACACAAACCATGAAAAGCATTACCTTATTTTCATGGTTCATCATATCTCAAGAGAAATTTCCTACATGACAGTAGTTTCTGTTCTCACAGGGATATTTGCCTACCAGATTATACTCACACTAATGCTTTGTCATTCACCCGACATTAACTCATGGTGATCAAGTGTTTATTTTTGAACAGCTGTTATCTAATAAGAATGCTGCCAATAAATGTTGGCAGTATCGACCTGTTCCAGCATGTCTGTCTCTTTATACCATGGCGTATGAAAAAGGTTTTAAGTGTCACGTCATCAAACGTGAAGTCATCTTAATGCAAAGAGTCAAAGACATAAAGACAATACAACTACACAGCAGGATGTGTTGGTACCAGCACATGTGATAGCTGTACATGTGTGTGAGTGGCGGGTTGAATGTCAGCTGTCAGATCGTGCCTGACAGTATCTCTTCTACCACATATAGCTGCATGTGTGAGTAGAGAGGAACCATCACTGTCCAGTCACGAGGTCTGCTGATACTTTATCAGCTTTACAAACAAAGAAGGTCTGAATAGTTTCGTGCCAATGTGACCAGAAAAGAAAGTGACATAGAGATCACAACTTCTCTAGGAACAATGTCCTCTCCTCAGGCTGCAGACGCTGCTGGTGACAAACAACTTCAAAGTCACTCATTTGGGTGAACTCAAATTCATTGGTTGATTATTATCTCTCAAATTATATATGTAAACTTATGTTGGAACATTATTGGAGCACTGATCCATGAAACTTTGAGTTGCACTATAGGAAACAAGTGTGTATTTTCTGAAGGCTTTACAAGCACACAGCACGTGATTACTTACTTGCAAAAGTTCCCTTTCCCTGTGTACACTTACTCTATTTGCAAATACTCCCTGAGCAAACAACTAAGGTGAGTTTGGTTGTTCCAGCAATCAACATGCAAACACCCACAGTTGTGTTTTGTGTAGCTTTGTTTATTGCTACTGTTTCTATCGCTTGCATCTCAAAGAAGAAAACACAGCATGAGTCCCATGGCGCTTGCAAAGAGGTCCCACAAGGTGTACCCGCCTTGAGATAAGGAAACTGAAGCCATGTTTTGAAAATGTGATTACAAAATGTGCATAAAGAATGATGCGACAAAAGATACACTGATTGGTATTCTTTTTCCAGAGAAGGGTCTCTCTGGTGTCATTACCCTAAAACAGAACACTGCACCCACTTCCTGATCAAAGTAACATTTATCCTAGAAGTGAGGCCTTGAGGTCCCATTTCAAAATGACACTGAAAACTGCCACAGAGAAAGAGAGAGAGAGAGAAAGGCCGTTAGCTTTGGCAGAAATCCAGCTGTGCCGAGGAGGTTGTCAGTATTGCGAATTCCTCTACAGCATCTGGAGGATTTGGTTGACATTCTCCATGCACCCACTTCGGGGCTCTGGGGAAGTGTCACACAGTAGTTCACACAAACACTGGGGAAATCCAAGAACATTTATGTAACTGTGAGTGTGGATAGTCTTATTGTCTTCTTTATGTTTTGCAGGCAAAATCCACCCAGTGGCACACATTTGTCCTCTCTCTGGAGTACTGTGGCACATTTTCTAAGATAATAAAAGATTTCAGGGTATTGTAAAAGTGAGATGAAGCTCTGGTTGCATTTGTTAGATATATGTTTATCTGTTGATAGCTTCCTTTGTTCACAAGACATACCGCCACACTTGTAGTCCTGTCTTTTCAATCACAGTATAAGCTCATCCAGACTACACTGTGCAAAGCTATCATACTGCTACTGCTAGAAAACTTTCTAAAGGCCTGTGTCCAGCTGTGATGTGAATGTTGTACACTGTAAAAAAAGGACTTTAGGTTGTAGTTACCTCAGCTCACTTTCTTTAGTCAGTTCAACTTAAATGCCAGTTGTACTTGAAATATTAAGTAAAATAGTGTCCAACTAATCAGTCCAACCAGAGTAGTTCAGGTAACATAGATTTCCTTGTTGATACAACTAGATGTAAGTATGGCCCCTGCACAAATGCACAGGAAACCCCTTATAGTGACTGGAGTGACCAACCTTTACAATGCCATGTGCTGCAAGAGACACTCTGATTGGATCAATGTTTGAATACTTCTCTGCATGCAGTGCAGAAGCTAAGTGTTTACCAGAATAGAAATGTTCAATGTGTGATATTTATAGACTTTTTTACTCCTTAGTTTCTATTTTTATACCTGCATAGTTCTTATATAGTGAGAGCACTCTTCTGTTATTCTGCTTACAGTGTTAGTGTAAGCTAAGTGTTTACTTCTAGATCAATATTGAACATAAGGCATATTAATCCATTCTTCATGATAGCATTCTGATGCCAAGTCAAATTCATACAGAAAAGCTGTTGTCAGTTTTGACATTGAATACAGTATTTTGAATGTTGTCCCATGTTGAGAAATCATTTTGATGTAGTATTTTTTTGAAAATTGAGGCTTAGGTTGTTTTACTAGTTTTACTGTGGGAAGTGAGACTTTGCTCCAAGTGGGGGAGTTTAAGTATCTCGGGGTCTTGTTCGCGAGTGGGGGTAAAATGGAGCGTGAGATCCACAGACGGATTGGTGCGGCGTCAGCAGTGATGCGGACGTTGTATCGGACCATTGTGGTGAAGAGGGAGCTGAGCCGGAAGGTAAAGCTTTCGATTTACCAGTCGGTCTGCGTTCCAACCCTCACCTATGGTCATGAGCTGTGGGTCATGACCGAAAGGATAAGATCGCGGATACAAGCGGCTGAAATGAGTTTCCTGCGAAGGGTGTCTGGGCTCGGCCTTAGAGATAGGGTCAGGAGCTCGGACATCCGGAGGTAGCTCGGAGTAGAGCCGCTGGTCCTCCGCATCGAAAGGATTTAGCTGAGGTGGTTCGGGCATCTGATATGGATGCCTCCCTGACGCCTCCCTTTAGAGGTGTTCCGGGCACGTCCAACTGGGAGAAGGCCCCGGGGTAGACCCAGAACGCGGTGGAGGGATTATATCCCCCGCCTGGTCTGGGAACGCCTCGGGATTCCCCAGGAGGAGCTGGAAAGTGTCGCCGGGGAGAGGGATGTCTGGGTCAATTTGCTTGGACTGCTACCCCAGCGACCCGACCCCGGATAAGCGGAAGAAAATGGATGGATGGATGGATGGATGGATGGATGGATGGAGGTTGTTTTAAGAAATGACTTGTTTTTTTAATGAACGTAATGTTACAAGTAAGATGAAGAAGTCAGGAAAAAAGTGACCTTGCTGCCTTAAAAGGAAAAGTTGATTCAACAGAACACTTTGTTGAGCTAACATTTTAGACATGTTTGCAGAAGTATTAATTATAAATTGATCCAACAAGATGCTTAGATCAGGCATGTTACATTTTCATGTTTTTACAACTGAATATACCTGTAGAAACATGTTGATCTAATTTTTTTTGTCATGTTGTTTCTGCTAAGATTTAGGTTTGTCAAACTTAGAATTGCTTGTTGGTGTCACTGAAAAGGCTTGTTGATTAAACTTAAAGTATGAAGTTGATAGAACTAATTCATCAGCGCTGTCTTTGTCACCCGAACTAATAAAACTAAGTTTAATGAACTAAGACAAAAGTGGAAACAACTTAAATGAACTTAACATTTTAAGGCAGCCAGGTTACAAATGATTTTAAGTTGAACTAACTTATTTTTTATGATCTCAGAAGACTACTTTGTAACCCAACAATATTTCCCTGAAAAAATGTTCAATATAGCCACAAAACAATCAAAAAGACAGCTTAAAAAAAAAGAGTGTTTTCAGCCTGCCACTGACATACTGTAGTTCAGGCTCAGAGAATCTGAAGAGCTGATGAAAGTGTGATAGTTAGTTGAATGAGGGGTGTGTTGAGTTTACTGAGGGCTTAATCCTAGCAAAGGATTCGACTGTTTACAGATCTGTTCCTGTTCCTAACAGGACATTCTTATCACCAACATGGGACCTGTGTGTCCAGGAAGTGTATGTACACACAGACACACACACACACACAGAAAACACTGCACTGTGGCGTCTCTCAATAAAGACACGCTTACTGCCACTATCCAAGAACTGGGCGTGACCTCAGAAATCCACTGTGCAAATTCTTTGCAAAAAGTTTAAACACAGACAGAAGCAGCAACATCATTTTCATGTGTGCAGCCTTAAGCTGCGTAAATATTTACCTGCTGATTAAACAACATACTTTTCACTCACTCAATGTCTGTCTGTCGTCTAATCTATCTCTGAATAAGCTGTTTGCTTGAAATACACAGGTGCTGTTAGTTAGGGAGTCTCTGTCACTACAAGCAACCTTTTCATGTGAGCATCCCACGACGCCTCACTCGGTGCATCAAAGGAATTTAAGACCAAGGAATTAGGATCTCAAATGCCACCATGCAATCATTTGTGCACACTCCCATAAACCAAACACACACAGCTCTAAGTCTAACATGTAAAAGCAGACCAGTAAGTCATAACACAACCAGCAAAAGCTCTAATACAAAAACAACAAACACCATAAACATGTCATCACTATGGGCTATGAGGACTTAAGATGTGTTCAGTTTCAGTACTTTTTCTTTCTTTGATTTTTCTACCTCTATTGATGGGACAGCTGTAGACAGACAGGAAACATGGGGAGTAGAGAGTGGGAAAAAACATGCAGCAAAGGGTCATGGCAGGGAGTCAAACCTGTGACCTCAGCGACGAGGACTACAGCCTCTGTAGATGGGGTGTGTCCTTAAACCCCTGGGCCAACTGGCGCCCCTACAGCCTTTTCTCTTGTTTTGATAACAAAGAAGCTATCCTTGTTTGCTAGTTCTTTTTGAGAAAACAGACCTCCCTTGACTCTCTGCCATGTATTATTTTCACACATTAGTCCCACATTTCTCCTACTCACAACAATTGTGCCATCTGTCCTGCTGGGACATTGAGGAATACGGTATAAAAGCTGATGACAAAATGGTAACTGTGGAAAGGTCAGAGAAACATAGGGAAGGACCATCTGGTCCAATGAAAAACTGAGAGATGCCCAACTGTGATACTGGCCCAAAAACATAAAAAGACCATCTTTGCTCTGTGGGCCATCCAAATACAGAGAACCATACAACCAAACCTAGATTTGGTGCTGGGACACTCTTTCCATTAGTCAAGTCAAGTAAAATGTATTCATAAAGCATATTTAAAAAGCAGCAGAGGCTGACCAAAGTGCTTTTAAATTCATAAAAGCATTAATGTCAAAAACCTTTGTGAAATATGAGACCGTAAAAGGTCATTTTTTCATTATCAATCAATCAATCAATCAATCAATCAATCAATCAATCAATCAATCAATCAATCAATCAATCAATCAATCAATCAATCAATCAATCAATCAATCAACCAACCTTTATTTGTATAGCGCCAAATCACAACAAACGTTATCTCAAGACTCTTTTACAAACATAGGAGGTCTAGACCACTCTATGTCAAATTATGAACAGAGACCCAACTTTAAGACAGGGTAAGACTCAGTCTGACCCCACCTTAATCCATCATGAGCATTGCACATTGCAGTATTTAGCTAGTTACAGTGGAGAGGACAAACTTCCTTTTAACAGGCAGAAACCTCCAGCAGGACCAGACTCATGTTAGACAGCCATCATGCCTCGACCGAGTTGGGTCTTGGAAGAGGGATAGAGGGGAGTAACAATGCATCAAGAGGATCAAAGTCATCAAATAGGATTTTTTATTTATTATTTGGATATAAAAACAATTAAAAGATCAAGTAAAATAATAAAAAGGAAGTGTTGGGGATTGACTATAAAAGCACTAAAATAAGAAGAGCAGATGATACAAACGATACAATAATATACACAGGTTAACCTAGCTTAAACAGTTACAGAGCGGGGTTGAAAGGTTAAAAATTAAGATTCTGAATTGTCCAAAAGTTAAAAGTGCATTTAATTCAAGATGCTGCAGCAACTTGTTCCAGGAGTCAGGAGGAGAGAAACAAAAGGCAGCTTTTCCCAGTTCTGACCGAACTCGAGGAACATGCAAAAGTAGCTGGTTGAGGTGCGAGTCTGATAAAAGCAGTCTAGGTATTGAAAAAGTTCAGTGAGGTATGGTGGTAATTGTCCTAAAACAGCTTTATAGATAAAAACATTCCAATGGATATTGCGTCTTTCATGGAGAGAGGGCCAGCCAACCTTATATTAAAGGTGACATATTATGCTCTTTTTCATCGAAATATATTGGTCTAAGAGGTCCCCAACAACATGTCTTTAAAGTTTATGCTCAAAAAAACACTTTGAAATCAGATTTTGGTCTGCCTGTAAACCCCTCTTTTTCAGCCCTGCTCAGAACAGGCTGTTTTCTGTGTCTGTGCCTTTAAATGAGAATGAGCTCTCTGACCACGCCCCCTCAGGAAGTGGATGTGGCCTCGGCTGTCCAGCATGTTGATCTAATGTTTACATGTTGGCTGAATATACACGGCTGCTCACAGACCCGCGTTACTTCAACCCTCTGAATCTGATCCAGAATCTGATCCTGACGGAGAGGCGCCTGCAGTAGGACCTTTCTGAAGGATTGGTCACAGATTTAGTGTTTCTTGTTGTTTTATTTGTCAGTATGTTGACGTGTGTCTTGGTACACAGCTACGAACATGTAGCTATGTGGCTATGCTAACTAGCGCTAGCACTTTTCCATGAAAACTAAAAATCATCCACTAGATCTTTAAATCTGCAGACGTGGGGAGTAAAACCGACCTTTGTGTTTATTAAGACAGCCTACAACTAGCATGCCTCCCTCCTAAGCTCCTTGTTCCAGATATCAAAGCAGTTTCACTGCAGACTTAGTTTTTTTTTAGCTGTTTCTAATGTAAAGTAGGTTGCACACTGGAGCACTCAGTAAGGCATTAATTGAGTTAAGGCAGCTAAACGGCTAATTTGTTGGCACACTGTTGCTCAAAACCACCACACTGTCCTTTCATTGGTGTCATGTTTCCGGCCGCCTGACCGGTTTTAAGTCCAACATTTGCTCTGTATTTGGCTGCATTTTCATCTCCTCCAACTCCTAAGGGGAATATTTGCAGAATGGTTTCAGCGTGCTAGGTTTTTTAACATTTTTAAACAGCTTGTTGCTTTAGTGGGTCGGTCAAGGATTACTGTTGTTTCTATTGTGTTTTATTTATTTTTTATTCTTTGGTTAGAAGTCTGGCCTCTTGTTAGAAACTGAGTGACAGCTGTGAGATTAATCTAGTTAAAGAATGAACTGGTGCTGCTTCACTGACCATTATACTACAACAGTGAGCAAAATACGGTTAATTCTCTGCAGAGCCGCTGAGTGGATTTTCAGTTTACTCAGGCGTCTTCACTTATCCATCCATCCATCCATCTTCTTCCTCTTATCCGGGTCTGGGTCGCGGGGGCAGCAGTCTCAGCAGGGAAGCCCAGACACTCCTCTCCCCGGCCACTTCCACCAGCTCTTCTGGGAGGATACCGAGGCGCTCCCAGGCCAGCTGAGAGACATAGTCTCGCCAGGGTGTCCTGGGCCTTTCCCGTGGCCTCCTCCCAGTCGGACATGCCCGAAACACCTCCCCAGGGAGACGCCCGGGAGGCATCCTAATCAGATGCCCGAACCACCTCATCTGGCTCCTCTCAATCTGGAGGAGCAGCGGCCCCACTATGAGCCTCTCCCGGATGTCTGAGCTCCTGACCCTATCTCTAAGGCTGAGCCCAGCCACCCTGCGGAGAAAGCCCATTTCGTCCGCTTGTATTCGCGATCTCGTTCTTTCAGTCACTACCCACAGCTCGTGACCATAGGTGAGGGTCGGAACGTAGATGGACCGGTAAATTGAGAGCTTTGCCTTCTGGCTCAGCTCTCTTTTCACCACGACAGACCGGTACAGCACCCGCATCACTGCAGACGCCGCCCCGATCCGTCTGTCAATCTCCCGCTCCCTTTTCCCCTCACTCGTGAACAAGACCCCAAGATACTTGAACTCCTCCGCCTGGGGCAAAGACTCCCCTCCGACCCGGAGAAGGCAGGCCACCCTTTTCCGACTGAGCACCATGGCCTCAGACTTGGAGGTGCTGATCCCCATCCCCGCTGCTTCACACTCAGCTGCAAACCGTCCCAGCGCGAGCTGGAGGTCACCGCTCGATGGAGCCAATAGGACGACATCATCTGCAAAGAGCAGAGACGGAATCCCAAGGCCACCGAACCGGAAACCCCCCGCCACTTGGCTGCGCCTAGAAATTCTGTCCATAAAAGTTATGAACAGAACCGGTGACAAAGGGCAGCCCTGGCGGAGTCCAACCCCCACTGGGAACGAATTCGACTTACTGCCGGCAATGCGAACCAGACTCTGGCTTTAGTTATAGCTCCTATTAAAACTAGCCACCCAGGAAGAGTTGCAAACAGTCCTCAAGCAATCTCTCAGTCTCTTTGGATGGTCTATCCAAAATATATACAGGAAAGGCATTGGGAGTCTTTCTTTTTGACCGGACCCATTAGAAATGCTTGTTCATGCATCTGTTTCCTCACGGCTTGACTACTGCAATTCTCTCTTCACCAGCCTCAATTAATTCAAAACGCTGCCGCAAGACTGTTAACCAGGTCCAGTAAAGCATCCCACATCACTCCCATCTTATTCTCCTTACACTGGCTACCAATCAATTCAGAATACAGTTTAAGATCCTCATATTAAAGGTGACATATCATGCTCTTTTTCATCAAAATATATTGGTCTAAGAGGTCCCCAAAACATGTCTTTAAAGTTTATGCTCAAAAAAACACTTTGAAATCAGATTTTGGTCTGCCTGTAAACCCCTCTTTTTCAGCCCTGGGTGGCTAGTTTTAATAGGAGCTATAAGTAAAGACGCCGGAGTAAACTGAAAATCCACTCAGCAGCTCTGCAGAGAATTAACCGTATTTAGCTCACTGTTGTAGTATAATGGTCAGTGAAGCAGCACCAGTTCATTCTTTAACTAGATTAATCTCACAGCTGTCACTCAGTTTCCAACAAGAGGCCAGACTTCTAACCAAAGAATAAAAAATAAATAAAACACAATAGAAACAACAGTAATCCTTGACCGACCTACTAAAGCAACAAGCTGTTTAAAAATGTTAAAAAAAAAACCTAGCACGCTGAAACCATTCTGCAAATATTCCCCTTAGGAATTGGAGGAGATGAAAATGCAGCCAAATACAGAGCAAATGTTGGACTTAAAACCGGTCAGGCGGCCGGAAACATGACACCAATGAAAGGACAGTGTGGTGGTTTTGAGCAACAGTGTGCCAACAAATTAGCCGTTTAGCCGCCTTAACTCAATTAATGCCTTACTGAGTGCTCCAGTGTGCAACCTACTTTACATTAGAAAGAGCTAAAAAAAAACTAAGTCTGCAATGAAACTGGTTTGATATCTGGAACAGCAGATAAAATCCACAAGAAAAGTGTTCCCAAGCAGCTTTGCCGATATGTGGACAGCTTGTAACTTTTAATCAAGTGGGGAATACGGGCAATGAGGGATTATAATGAGAAAGACTGTGGGAAGATGAACATGACAAGCCTGCAAGTGTACTTCAAATTATTAGAGGGGATACATTGCTGTGAGCAGATGGATATTCATAAGTGGGCCAGACAGTGGGCATACATGTGTGTGTGGTGTGTGAATTCCAGGAACAGCAGGGTATGCCATGCTGAGCTGCTCTGTGCTGAGATGAGAGCTTCTGTTTGAATTAGGTCAGACCAGGGCTGAAGGGCTGAGGGTGCTATAAGCGGGGATGGATTTTCAGGATTGGGTCGGGAGTTGGAAAAGGTCCCAAGTTGTCACTTTTCAAAAGAACGGATAAACTCTCATTGCTATGACTGCAGAACAAATCTGATAAGGTCTCCAAATGAGCCAGTGGATGTTCTTATTGTTGCCCTTTCAATGTATTTCACATTTTCAGACAACTAAAACGCTGACCAGGAGGGCTTGCATGAATGATATCCAGGATCTAGTTTTACAAAGATGTAGAGAGAAGACATGAGTAGGCAGATGAAGGGACAGAGAGTAGCGTGCCACTGGACTCACTCATTACTCTTTTGCTGTCTTAGCACTGGCTGAGACAGAATTACAAGGGCAGACACAGCAACATGTTGTCCTGCGCTTTGAGGTCCACAGGGCACTTTATAATGAAGGAAGGTCTTAGCTCTATCTTATCCAACAGCTTAGTCACAGTCACGCATAATGACAAAAGAATTGCTAAGAAAAGCAATGCGAGAAGCAAGGAAAAAGATAAGTGAATATAATGGGATAAAACTGATGAGTCGTAGTAAATGATGAGGAGCGAGGGAGAGTTAGTACAGAGCCAGCAAAGAGAAGCATGGAGGGAGATGAAAAATAGATGAAGTGGGACAGCTCTCATGCTGTGAGACTCATCTGCTCTATAAAGGTGGCTGTTTCCTTTTTCTCTGAACTGCTTTGTTAATCATTATTTTGAATTCATTAGATTCTGACTCTTCACACAAACAACAAAACATCAAAAATTGCTACAAAAGGACGCTAAAATTCCCTCAAATTCCTGTTTCTGCTTTCCTCGCTGTGTCTGCACATCAATTAACTTCTAGATTTGCATGATGACATTGAAGAGTGATGACTGAGGGATGTGTATGCTTCCCACTTAGGAAGATATGCATCACAGTAATGAAGAGAATAACAACATGGAGAGTCAGAGTCATCAGCAGTTTCACTGCTAGAAAAAAAAATCTGTGTTTCTCTGCCGCTCTCTTCATCGCACACAGGATGTAAGGACAGGCTGGGAGATGAGCTGCCACTAGCTTGTTTGATGGTAAGCAGGCTGTTTATGTGCTGTATGATTCGTTCAGGATTTCTTATTTAAGGGTAGAATATTGGCAGAGGTCGCCATCTTTTTCTCAAATAAAAAATAGTCATGAAAATTGTTAAAAACACTGAATTAAAAAACTGTGCAAAATTGAAAACTCTGTCTTCCCAACCCTCTTTCACTAGGATGTAGTCTCGGCTAGGAGCAGCAGTGCTGCTGATGTGATCTAAAGGTAAGTGAATAGTTGGCTGGTAACATCTGGCTGTCAGCTCTCATCCTTATGTATGGTAAAATATGAGACTAATGTAGCCCGACAAAAGATTTCAGAAGAATAAAAAGTGTAACAGCCAAATTCAATTTGAAAAAATTGTTTCTGGGTAAAGAAAGGCCCTGATCTGAGATGTTAGCAGTTTCCAGAGGTCTGGAAAAAGGTTTAACTAACTTAAGTAGCCTTTTAAAGGTGACATATCATGCTCTTTTTCATCAAAATATATTGATCTAAGAGGTCCCCAAAACATGTCTTTAAAGTTTATTGCTCAAAAAAACACTTTGAAATCAGATTTTGGTCTGCCTGTAAACCCCTCTTTTTCAGCCCTGCTCAGAACAGGCTGTTTTCTGTGTCTGTGCCTTTAAATGAGAATGAGCTCTCTGACCACGCCCCCTCAGGAAGTTGATGTGGCCTCGGCTCTCCAGCACTTTGATCGTTACTTCAACCCTCTGAATCTGATCCAGAATCTGATCCTGATGGAGAGGCGCCTGCAGCAGGACCTTTCTGAACCATTGGTCACAGATTTAGTGTTTCTTGTGGTTTTATTTGTCAGTATGTAGACGTGTGTCTTGGTACACAGCTACCAACATGTAGCTATGTGGCTATGCTAACTAGCGCTAGCACTTATCCATGAAAACTAAAAATCATCCATTAGATTTTCAAATCTGCAGACGTGGGGAGTAAAACCGACCTTTGTGTTTATTAAGACAGCCTACAACTAGCATGCCTCCCTCCTAAGCTCCTTGTTAGCACACATGTGTGCAGGGAATGAAAAACGGAGGAGGGGTTGAGTTGTATTTTATACAGTCTATGGGCTGAACAAGCTCCGAGCTCCGACTTCAGTTACAGACCGGATGGCGTTGTGACGTATGAAAAACACTGAAAACTGAAACGGCTGGTTTCAGCACACATTTACAGAAAGGTGGAGAAATCAGAACAGGGGCAGAATGGATTCTTTTCATTTTCGGGGGGTTTGTAGACAGGGACACAAATTTCAGGTAGAGAACCATTAAAAACGTTGATTTTGCATGATATGTCACCTTTAAAGATATACTACAATTAATAACCAGAAGCTGTATTTTGCACCACACTGTAAGAAAAATTAAGTTAGTTCAACTTAAATAATTTGTTACTTGGCTGCCTTAAAATGTTAAGTTCAGCAAGCCAAGAAATTTAAGTTGTTTCCACTTTTATCTTAGTTCATTAAACTTAGTTTTATTAGTTGGGGTGACAAAGACAGCGCTGATGAATTAGTTCTATCAACTTCATACTTTAAGTTTAATCAACAAGCCTTTTTAGCGACACCAACAAGCAATTCTAAGTTTTACAAACCTAAATCTTAGCAGAAACAACATGAAAAAACAAATTAGATCAACATGTTTCTACAGGTATATTCAGTTGTAAAAACATGAAAATGTAACTTGCCTGAACTAAGCATCTTGTTGGATCAATTTATAATTAATACTTCTGCAAACATGTCTAAAATGTTAGCTCAACAAAGTGTTCTGTTGAATCAACTTATATTTTTAAGGAAGCCTGGTCACTCTTTTACTAACTTGTAACATTACGTTCATTAAAAACAAGTACTTGTCATTTCTTAAAACAACCTAAACCTCAATTTTCAAAAAAATACTACATTAAAATGATTTCTCAACATGGGACAACATTCAAAATACTGTATTCAATGTCAAAACTGACCACAGCTTTTCTGTATGAATTTGACTTGGCATCAGAATGCTATCATGAAGAATGGATTAATATGCCTTATGTTTAATATTGATCTAGAAGTAAACACTTAGCTTACAACACTGTAAGCAGACTAACAGAAGAGTGCTCTCACTATATAAGAACTATGCAGGTATAAAAACAGAAACTAAGGAGTAAAAAAGTCTACAAATATCACACATTGAACATTTCTCTTCTGGTAAACACTTAGCTTCTGCCCTGCATGCAGAGAAGTATTCAAACATTGATCCAATCAGAGTGTCTCTTGCAGCACATGGCATTGTAAAGGTTGGTCACTCCAGTGACTATAAGGGGTTTCCTGTGCATTTGTGCAGGGGCCATATTTACATCTAGTTGTATCAACAAGGAAATCTATGTTACCTGAACTACTCTGCTTGGACTGATTAGTTGGACACTATTTTACTTAATATTTCAAGTAAAACTGACATTTAAGTGGAGCTGACTTCAGAAAGTGAGCTGAGGTAACTAAAACCTAAAATCCTTTTTTTACAGTGTAGTAATGCACTCATCCACACAGGGAGATTTACAAAGCAGATATTCTGATGCTTTTTATTCTCACTAAAAATAACTTGTTTTTCCTTTATTAAACTGGATTTGACATTTATCAAAGCATCATTTTTTTTGTCATACATCTTAGAATCTTTAAAAAGCCCATCTCAAGTGCACACAAAAACAACCGCTGAGTGGGGAGATACTTTTACTTTCCATTCGGAGGCAGAGAGCTCTCAGACAGCGTGCTAAATCAATGTCAAAACCTGTATAATGTAGCCAAGAGGGAACAAGAGGAGCAGAAGGTTCCTCTTTCAACTGCAGTTCAACAACAGTATCTGTGTGTATCATTGTTGTATCAGCAATTCTAAAACATTTAAAATAATGGAGCATGAAACCCTCTCAAACAGAGCTTTAGAAGAGATGTCTTCATAAAAATGTCAAGCATTAAAAAACAAGTTGTGTTTTAATTATTGTGAAAGTGTAGAAAGGCTGTAAGGATTACGTGATGTACAAAAATGTGTGGGAGATGTTGAAACGACAGCTTTTAGTCAGTTATATTAAAAAATTACAAGTCTGCAAACAAGAGGGCTTGTTGCTTTGTAAAACCAAAGGATATGCGTGTGTGACATGTGCTCATACAAAATGAAAACACAACACATTACCAAATATTACTTGTTCTGTTGTTGTTGATGTTAAAAGCCTTTCCCTCTCTCTGGCTCACCCAAGCGTACTCACACATGAACCCCTCTTTCCAAATCAATTGTGGCCCCACAGGCAGGGTACTGGGTCACTGTTCGACCTAGGCTACAGACTCAGGCCAGGGCCAATCCATCAGCCCAATTGATTTGAACTGATTATACCACTCTTTCCAACTCTCACACTCAACTTCTGTCGCTTGTTGCTCCATCCACTCTGTGTTTTGTAAATTATTCAGAGCTGTAACGTAGAATATTTCACTTTGCTGCTCACGGCATGAGAAGTTGGCGAGGCTTTCAAATGCCAGTGCAGGAAACATTGCTCATATGTGCAGCTTGCCATCATTAGACAAACATCTGAGTGAGGGAACAAAGCCATGACGATGCAGGCGATGATCTAATACAGTTGTTTTTTTTGCAGTATTTTACAGTTAAAGCAATAAAGCAAAGTTTGCACCTGATGTCTATATCTGTCGTGATACTTCCAAGCTATTCCTGGTGGATATGAAAGAAGAATTGGTGCAATGCTAAAAATAGTACCAGCTGTCACATCAGGAAACTGCTGCTTTTACCAAGAAATATCAAAAGCAATGTTCCAGGAATGGACCGATGAAATTATGATGAGCCGGGTTTGACTGTGACACGCTGTAACAACATATGCAGGAGAGTGCAGAAGAAGTCAATATTTGAACAACAGCCAAAGGAAACACTGGGAAAGCCAAGAGATCATAACCTTATAAGCAAGAAAGTCAGACTGGCTGTTTGTGTGTGTGTGTGGACTGGAATAAATATGATTTTAGACATATTCTATTTTTAGAGTTAGTTTTGGTGTTGCAGACAGATAGCTGTGAGGTTCCAGTTTCTAATTTTACCAATAGTTAAACTGTGAGACCAGATAGTAATTGACTACGCTTTGAGGCTTATTGTGGGGATTCCAATGAAACCAGAAAACATTCAGGGAGCAGGTGACAGGGCTGGAGAGCTGAAATGGAGCTTTACTCCTGACAGCAGGGATTTGGCTTTGGGTGGGTTGGACAGATAAAAATGAAAACAGGAAAACAAGAGAGAGACAGGGAGAGGGAGAGGGAGAGGAATAGATTAACATAAGTCACAGAAATGAGAAAAGAAGGATGGCTAAAGAGGATTTCAGTTGATTGCAGGGAAAGTGCTGTTGCCTGCTCGTGCATTATTAATTCCCATCTGTTTTGATTACAAATACATGTGGCAGCAGCTGGGGACTTAATGCGTAAACCCACACATGCCACGGCTGTGAGTACCAATTCATTCTTAAGAAGTAATCAAATATGATTTGTCATGTTAGCATGCAATTAAAAATGTCTGTATTGTATCATATCAACATACACCCAATATAACCAGATTTATAGTTTGTGTGAAGAAGCACAGAACATCTTGAAGGTGCTTATTCTTAATTGGTACAGACTGCCAGATATAGCATGTTTAAAAGACACATAACACTGTTTTCCAGTATCTTTACATCATAAAGTGAAAGCCTTATTCTGTTTGGGTTGTGCTGAAAGTGTGACTCAGAGATGAGATGATTCACAGCACCTACATTTCATTTTCATTAACATACGAGTGAAGCTTAAGTTCCTCTCTGGTGTGTGTCTGTCTTTGTGTTCTTGTAAAGACACAGAGAGAGGGTGAGTTTATGTCTTGCACAATGCACACATGTGAACCCGGTGGTGGATTATTAATAGCAAATCAAAAAACTTTGTTTCCATAGTGACTATTTGAGTCCATTATGGAAAGTGTTTCCTGTTGTTACCTAGACAACAATCCGGCAATGGCAAACGAATGTGGCACGCAGCTGAGTGATGCGGTGAGCGGGTGATCTCTCAATAAACAAGCTCAGCAGCAGACAGAGGGCAGGTAGAACACTGGAGAGGAGACAGTGAGAGGGTTGAAAGGATGGAAAAAAGCACGTTCTTTCTTTGCACCCTTCAGTTGTTCTTGTACGCTGATACATCTTTACTTTGGCTTGATTTTACAATATTTTCCTGTACTATAATATCCCACTATTGTTAATAAACATGAAGTCCTGGCAAAGTAGTTGTACTATCTCACCCTGAAGTATCTGGAAGTGCTACAAAAGCTGAATTTAGTTCCTCCTCTTCTTTATGAAAATGTTTACAGTAGAGATACAGACAAGAAAGAGGGGAAGAAGCTATTTAGGTGCTGACTGTTTGACTTTGTTAAGGTTTAAGTCCTCTTTATTGGTGCTTACAGTATTTCTTTTGACGCTCTTTGCATCAGTGCCTAAAGCCTATGGATGGTTGCATGACCTCGCTAAACAAGCTTGGATTTCATCTTGGATTCACACAACTTAATCCTGGATACACAAGGATGTGGGTGTGTGTAAGAAGTGGCACACCTTGGATAAACATCCTGTCTCATGTCACTCTGCATCCATGTTGGCGAGTCAAACAAAGGGTACCAGGATTTTAAAAAGTTACCTTTGACTGCTGGTCACTCAGGGGTTAATTTTTTCAATTGATTTTTTTTTCTGCTGCTAGTTTGGGAGAGTCAGAAAACATTTCATCCAGACAGGAGGACAGAGTCAACACATGAGGGAATTTTGGAAGACAGACATGATCCTGTCTCTGTGATGGAATATGCTTAGTTATTGCAAAAGACAAAACAACTTGGGGCTACCAGCATTGTACCCCAGCTTGCTTGCATAAAGAACAGACTGCCACATAAGTATATTGACTAGAACTAGGAAGAGGGAGCACATCTCTCCAGTGTTAGCTTCTCTTCACTGGCTCCCAATAAAATGTAGAATAGAATTTAAAATCCTTCTTTTAACCTACAAAGCCCTTAAAAATCAGGCACCCTTGTATCTTAAAGAGCTCATAGTGCCCTATTACCCCTCTAGAACTCTACGCTCCCAACATGCAGGCTTGCTAGTTGTACCTAAAATCTCTAAAAGTAGTATGGGAGGTAGAACCTTCAGTTATCAGGACCCTCTCCTTTGGAATCATCTACCAGTCAGGGTCCAGGAGGCAGACACCCTCTCCACTTTTAAGAGTAGGCTTCAAACTTTCCTTTTTGATAAAGCTTATAGTTAGAGCTGGATCAGGCTTGGACCAGCTTTTGTCATGCTGCTATAGGCCTAGACTGCCGGGGGAACTGGCACACTGACACACTGGGATCCTAGCTCACCCCTTTCACCCCCCACCCCCTCATCACTTACTTTAACTCTGCCTGTCCCATTAAAGTTACTAACCATAGACCTTTCTGGAGTCCCTGAGCTCCCTTGTCTCGTAGGTTCCTCTGAGCTGCCGTAGACGTCCTCCTGCTGCGGACGTGCTGGACTCAAGCTGATACGGACGTGCTGGACTCCAGCGGCAACAGCTTCTACTACTCGTCTCATCACTATCACCTCTCTCTCTTACTCCCCTCTATCTGTCTATCCAGACCCAACTCGGTCGTGGCATGATGGCTGTCTAACATGAGTCTGGTCCTGCTGGAGGTTTCTGCCTGTTAAAGGAAGTTTGTCCTCTCCACTGTAACTAGCTAAATACTGCAATGTGCAATGCTCATGATGGATTAAGATGGGGTCAGACTGAGTCTTACCCTGTCTTGAAGTTGGGTCTCTGTTCATAATTTGACATAGAGTGGTCTAGACCTCCTATGTTTGTAAAAGCGTCTTAAGATAACGTTTGTTGTGATTTGGCGCTATACAAATAAAGGTTGATGGATTGATTGATTGATTGATAAGTTGGGTTTGAGATGTGCAGGACATTAGTCACAGTCCTACAATTGACAAACAAGGGGCAGGCCATCTGCTCTGAAGTAACTAAGCATGTCCATTTCGAGACAAATGAATAACACCCACTCACACTCACACGCACAAATATTCAAACACTGTGCTTAAAAGTCAAGAGGTTTAAGAGCGATCCCAAGAAAAGCAGAGCAGAAGAGCAAACAAAAGTCAGGACATCATACACCATTAGCCTTCAGGATACATATGAGGACTGCCTCACATACTTAGGCAAAAACAAGCTAACAACAACTATTGTAGATGTGCCAGTTTTACAGCCAACAACCCTCTCCTTTTAATGAAAACTACACTGATCCCTTACAGTGCAAGAGAAGCCCAACCCCCCCTCTCTAAACTGTCTGACACTCACCAGCTATGCAGACATAAACACTGTGAAAGACTTAGAGGGTACAGTCCTTGACAGGAGCCAATGTCAAGTAAAAGTGATTACTATAAATATGCGGGGTGTGTCTATGGATAAGATGTTGAACGAGCAAAAAAAAAAAGGCATATGTTTGATGTAAGAGTTCAGTGAAAGTCCTACAGTCAAGGATACATTTCATGGTGAAAACATGCTACAGCAGAAGATGTTTTTTCTTCAGATTCCCACTTTAGGCTTTTCATGGCGTTCTTTACTATTGTTTCATGTTATGTTTAGCAGTATGATGTCTTTTTAAAGTCTTCAGGGGAATCCTTTAAGAGTTACAAGTCTCCCATCACAACTCTAAACTCTGATGTAATCCAGTCCAGCAGCTTGGCTATAGCTCTTATCGTTGTGAAGGGATAATGTTGGGTACTGTGTCAGAGGTGTGGACTGAACTCCACAATGCTTTATGGCAGCTGCATGTGTAGTGCTGTGTTTATCTAGGAGGTGTTTTCTACACTTCTGTGTACAATCATTTACATGCAGAGTTACTGACCTCTCTGTGTTAAGCCTGCGTGTTGGTTTGTGACACTGTGTCCAAGAAGTAAATGTACTATGTCAACAAATTACCTAAGGGTCTTTATAAAGATATACTGCAGAACTACTCTATCACAAAAAAAGTAGGGTTATTGAATTCAGCTGAATTATACTACACACACTGACCTCTCTCAATCTATCCTGTTTTCTTGATGGAAAATGTCTTTTTTTTTATTATCCAGAGGGATGGTTTCTGGACTTTTGCCCACACAAACATGTCACTAGATCTGTAATGGTGCTCAGGTCACATCCTGCTGACACCTCCTGCAGTCAAAATGATTCACTGAATAAATGTTTACCAGCAGAGAGAGGCTGTGTCTGTTGCTTTAAAGTGTGAGCTGCTGAGTAATGGTTAAAGCCAAAACAAATACTGAACCTTACTGCACCACCTTAACTAATCTAATACAAACTCTCCTGTGTCCCTCAACCTGGTGTCATTGTAAGATTTCTTTGAAGCTTTATCAGTGAAGAAGGTGCTAAACATGGCCCTAGGAACTATCACCAACACAGTCCTGGCTATACCTGGCCACATACCTGTGCAGCTTGCACCCTCTCTTTATCAGGTTGGAGCCTGATATGTCCAATTAGGCATGATTCCTGTTTATACTGGAGTATTGACTAGAGCAGCACTGCATTAGTTTACCTTAAGCAAAGACACATTAACAGAGTCAACAAAAACCCTGTCATGAGGTGAGTTTCACAGTAATAAATTCATTTGCAGTTGCTCCTTTGCAAACATCCAGTCATCACACAGACAGTTTTCTTTGCAAAAAATTGCACAATGATAAAAAATGAATCCATATTACCAGGATCCAAAACAAATGCAATTGTATAGTCTTCTGTCCATCTGACAGATCTGTGGAACCTCCTATAATGCTTCATTAAAAGTATACAGTGCGCACCCTTGACTCAAATGTTTTCAAGAATTCAAAAAAGCCACAAAAAAAAAACCAAAACTCTGAAATGAAAGGTCTTTAATATGCTGCTGGCACTGACACACTTACGTTCCCAAGACCTCCTTAAAGTCGTACTGATCCCTAACATCGGTGGTCTTCTTTTTCCAGGCATGGCAGTCATCCCCAAGAGGCATCTTCTTGTTGTTACGGTCAGAAACAATGCTGGGGAAGAAAGAGAAGAAAAGAGGAAGAGCTTGTTAGTGCTGACAGTTGAGCTGCCTGCAGGAAATGCAGAACTGACCTGACAGTTTTAGTTGTGTTGTGTTGTTGAAACTGAAAGCTGTTTCAAGATCTGCCACGGGACAACACAGTTATAAAATTGCCTTATGTGTGATGTCAATTATGACAAAAAAAGAAAAAGATATTTTAAGTGAGTCAGGTTTTTTTTAAAGCTCTTTTTAAAAAAAAGTGGAAATTCCCAGCACTTGATAAAAAACCATATGGAAAAAAACCCACCATGTAAAGGCAGGTCTCATTGTTGTCACGCTGTGAGCAGTGTTATAAATATGTGATGTGAATATTTTATTCTCTGGCCTTAACTGAAGATTTTTTGCAGAATTCATGAGGTAAAAAAGTTTCATCTGACACATTGAGGGTAGGAAGGAAGTATTCTAAAGGAAGTAGAGACATATTTATAAACAGCCAAACAGGTTGTTGCAAAATGGTGTCAGTTTGTTGCAAGGGACCAAAGAATGTGGTAAAGCCTGCCTCTTCTCTTAAACATTTCTTACACACATACATATCATAAAACACAGGGTACTAAACACTGAGACCGGACTGCATTACATCCACCTACAAAAAAAGGAAGTTGTGCATCCGTATCACAAGGGTGTTCAGTCCCTTCCAACACTGCAATGACTTCCATAGGAAAATAAATTTACAGAGGAGATCTCAAAAGTGTTTCATTCATGTCTCCTAGACAACAATGAGATCTGGTTGAAAGCAAAATGAGACTATAGCTTATGTCTCCTGTTTCTCATTCTTGCCTCCAGAAAAAAAGTTGCAAAAAGTCTCAGCTTAGTCTCCCTTTCAGTTCAAAAGGAGATCTGGTCAAAATCTGAAATGATTCTCAGGTATTTCTCAAGTGTTGTGACTCCTTTTGAGCTCAGGTGGAGAAATCAGGGAGCTCTCTCAATTGTCTCAATCTAACCTCATCCATTTGTTTTTGTCAGACTCAGTTTTTGTGTCTCAAGTTGAGCTCAGATGGAGCAAAGAAAGCGCCTGAGCTCATCTTTTCATGAACATTTATAGTGCCCTGCAAAATTAACATTTCAATGTAATTGTCCACAAACTTACAATTCTCATTAAAACAATTTAACTACTTGCAAGATCAGATATTTAGATGTGAAATGATCTCTTCTTTGACTTTACAATATGGTCCTTCCTTTACAAGTCTGTTTGGAACAAAACAACTTCACAAAGATTTAGTGGATTTGAGAGAAATTGCAAAAATAGAGATTTCATACCAGGTATGACAGACCATTTATTTAGAATATGGGCCGCAAAGGGCTGACCAGATTTAGACAGATTATTACAATTAAAGGGGTGGACTCTTTTGGGCACTGGTGGCATAGCGGTCTAAGCGCCCCACATACAGAGGCTACAGTCCTCGTCACAGGGGTCCCTGCTTTGATTCCCGGCCGGTCGACCATTTCCTGCATGTTTTCCCCCGCTCACTACTCCCCACATTTCCTGTCTCTCTTCATCTGTCCTGTCAAATAAAGGCAAAAAGGCCAAAAATATATTTTAAAAAAGAGAAGAAAATGAGCCATTAATGAGATCTCTCATTTAAGTCTCAAATAAGACTCATGTCATGGTCTCAACTATTTCTCCTAGTGAATTTTAGGAGAAACTAATGAGAAACAAATGAGAACAATTTGAAACTTGAATGAGGCTGAAGTGAGAATTTCAATTTTGTCTCCAGAGACTTAGAAGAGAAAGCCTTGAGTAGTAACATTTTCCTCTGGGAAACAGTGTAGATCTGGTCTGAATGTGTAGAGTTTCTCTTCTCCGTGCGTGCACAAAAGTTATGAAGAGTTATGTCATATTCAAGTATTTTATGATCAGTAAAAGTAACATTTATGACACGGCCGGTTGAAAGTCAAATCTGTCAGGTTAATATGTAAACTCAGTCTAAAAACAAATCCTCCAATTCGTATTTCACAGCAGAGCTGTCAGACCTGCTCACAGCACTGGTTGTAAGCTTGGCTGTGGATGCTGCTCGCATAACAAAGGTTGACAAATTCCTAATGACAACAGGCGAAGGCTTCTTCCTGGAGCTTACTTTGGCCTAACAATGGTATTGTTCAACTAATAGTGAGGCAGAAACTTGAGCGTTTGAAGAAGAACCCAAACGCATTAGCCCACCAGTCTATAAAATAGACTAAAAAGCAAGTGTAATGTGTGCAGGACTTTACTGAGCTTCAGTGAAGCGATAAGAATAGACTTTACAAGCTGTGCCCCATAAAATATCAAGCCAAGGTATAGAGTATACGAACTCTCCTGCACTAATGAGTCAGGAAAAGACAGAAATTAGTCTTTGGTTCTTTCTTTCTCAGCAGAAGCTCCAGATGTTTGTCTTCACCATAAAGAGGATCCTGCTGTTGTATTTTTTTTTCTTCATCTAAGCCATGAATGTGCCCATAACTCAAGACCTGAAGGACTAAAATAGCTCTCTTCATATCAGCATGCCTCCCTCCTCTTCTGTCCCTGCTGCCTGTCTGGCAACTTTACAGTCTGTCTGTATCAGATGATGTAACCTTTTGTTCTGGATTATACAGGAGATGTTTTTTTTTTAATAGCCAATATAACAACACAGTTTATCACGTTCTCAGGAAACAGACTATAAAAACTAGCTTAGGTGTGTATATGAGAGGCATTAAACAACAGACAGAGGAAAGGGCTGAACACTATCGTTATCTCAGAACAAATGTCAGTAGGACATGGCCTCTTCTAGCTGCATTGATTGATGCACACGTGCACAATGTAGCCTAGATCCAGTGACATTCTCGCACACACTCACAAACAGACACACAAATGCTTGGCCGTATGCTGCCCTCACTAATGTCAGAAGTCGGCTTCATATCTGTTGTCATGGGAACCCCAAGGAACTGCTATGGTAGCCGAGTCTCTAAATTGCGTTAGTGTCTAAAGGATTAGAAGGAGATATTACACACAGTACATATATATGCTTCTACATTTGTTCATAGACACTTAACTCTGTGTACTGATTTAAAGGTGACATATCACGCTTCTTTCATCAATATGTATTGGTCTAAGAGGTCCCCAAAACATGTCTTTAAAGTTTATGCTCAAAAAAACACTTTGAAATCAGATTTTGGCATGCCTGAAAAGCCCTCTTCTTCAGCCTTCCTCAGAACACTCTGTTTTCCCTCTGACCACGCCCCCTCAGGAAGTGAATGTGGCCTCTAATGTTTACATGTTGGCTGAATATACACGGCTGCTCACAGATAGCGTTACTTCAACCCTCTGAATCTGATCCAGAATCTGATCCTGACGGAGAGGCGCCTGCAGCAGGACCTTTCTGAACCATTGGTCACAGATTTAGTGTTTCTTGTTGTTTTATTTGTCAGCATGTCGACGTGTGTCTTGGTACACAGCTACGAACATGTAGCTATGTGGCTATGCTAACTAGCGCTAGCACTTATCCATGATAAGTAAAAATCATCCACCAGATCTTCAAATCTGCAGACGTGGGGAGTAAAACCAACCTCTGCCAGAAAGGCAGCAGGACCTTTCTGAAGGATTGGTCACAGATTCTGTGTTTCTTGTTGTTTTATTTGTCAGTATGTCGACGTGTGTCTTGGTACACAGCTACAGCAGCTACAGCTACAGCTACAGCTACAGCTACAGCTACAGCTACAGCTACAGCTACAGCTACAGCTACAGCTACAGCTACAGCTACAGCTACAGCTACGACATGTAGCTATGCTAACTAGCGCTAGCACTTTTCCATGAAAAATAAAAATCATCCACTAGATCTTCAAATCTGCAGACGTGGGGAGTAAAACCGACCTTTGTGTTTATTAAGACAGCCTACAACTAGCATGCCTCCCTCCTAAGCTCCTTGTTAGCACACATGTGTGCAGGGAATGAAAAACAGAGGAGGGGTTGAGTTGTATTTTATACAGTCTATGGCCTGAACAAGCTCCGAGCTCTGACTCCGTTACAGACCAGATATTGTTGTGACGTAACAAATCACAGAAGTCTGAAACAGCTGGTTTCAGCACACATTTACAGAAAGGTGTAGAAATCAGAACAGGGGCAGAATGGATTCTTTTCATTCTCGGGGGGTTTGTAGACATGCCAGGGACACATATTTCAGGTAGAGAACCATTAAAAAGTCGATTTTGCATGATATGTCACCTTTAAAACTTACATTGGTATCCGAGAAGTTCATCACTTCCTCCATGGCAATTTTCATACAATTTAAAGCAACTGAAGTAAAAGGAAGTGGCGCTAAATTAGGCACGAAACAGAAGCATGCAAAGTAACAAGGAAGTCCAGTGAAATGTGTGTAAAAGCTCAACTGCTTACTCTGGCGTGTTTAACTTCTGATCCTCAAGTCTATTAACTACTATGGTGGACCAAAACAATATGCAGCAATTGTAACTCTATTCCTGAGCACATCTTTAACTTGACACCAGTCTCTTTCTTTTAAAATTGAGGATCTGTTACACAGCATGATGTATTTCCCTTCAGGGTTTTCCATGTTAAATGGTCAGGAGTAAGCCAACATAATAACACCACAGTTTATGTGCTGAGAAAAAGGGGATTGCAATGCTTTTGTAAATCCAATGCTGAGTTTGAAAGGAAGGACTTGGACTTACTAAGTTGTAGCTGATTATATGCTTGATATTGAATTTCAGGATTTAGGGCATTTACAGACTACATGATGAATTGATGATACAGTTCTGACTTTGTTTCCTGGTCAGCGTTATTTGGACAGGACCTTGCATTTGTCATGTTCAAGACAAGCCACCTCTAGGTTAAAAATAACAACAAGAAGAGCAGGGCTAGTTTTGAGGACACTGAAGAAAGAGTGAAAAAGCCTCTCACGCACTGCTTGTTTGGAGCATCTCACCTTGCCCATATGGAGATTCATGGAGATGCATGGTAATTCATGCACTGAAAATGGTTGATATTCAACATCAAAGTCATTTAAACCCATAAATACATCAACCTTTTGCTTGTCCCTGGCTGTGTTCATTTTAGAACAGCAACATGCATCTAAATATACTCTATAACATTTAGATTTCACAAACACCTGGATATGTCTTAGATTAGGCGTCTACACAACACATTTTTAAACAACACATTTCAGAGGGAGTGTTGAATGGCATTGTTAAACTTGAGCAAGGGAGACTCAAACAGGCATATGCTATTAAGATTAAGGTTCAAGTGTAGGACACGTATAGGGGCAGATGGGGGCACGTTTGTAATATGTGGGAAAGTAGAGGAGAGTCACATGCAGATATCTGGTGAGCATGTAGAGGGCGAAGACAGCCCCTCCATGTCCACTGATGACATGACTTTTGGCTAGTGGGTGAAGATAAGCTGCTGACAAATTAAAACAAAAAAAGAAACAGGAAGCGACAGGATTGAAGAGGCTTGAGCTAGGGTAGCTACCATAACCATTACATCCCCTGAATTGAGTATGTCACATGCAGCATTCACTCTTGTTCAAGGTTTACACAGAAGAGAGCTGCTGTACTCACTGGTTTCCCATTCCTGTGATGTGCAGTGGACAGAAGAAACACACATAAACACATACACGTACTGGTACACACAACCAGAGTTAAATGTAACAAATGACAAACAGTTAGTGTGAAATTTAATTTGCAGAGGCGTGAAAACTTCAGCAACACTTGTATACACACTCTTGCACACAGAGTCAAACAGACATGTTGTAAATTAAAAGAAGACACATGATGTTCAAATGAAAAGAGACCAAACCGAATTATTGAACACATCACAACAAATCCACTTGTTCTTTCTGTGGGTCTCAAAGTAACATCCATACAAACTGGTCTTCTTTTATTTTAACACAACAGCAACACACATTGTGATTAAGCCTCCAATATACCAGGAATTCAGTTGCCAAGTTATGATACAGACCCAATCCCTGCCAGAGGTTGCGTTTCCATTAAGTTAGGTTTGCTTCTTTCTTTCTTATTAGGAAGCAAAATTGCTTTTTTAATAATTAGATTTTCCTCCTTCTTTCAGGTCTTAAAAAGGTCAGGCCTATGCATAGCCACATCCCCTGTCTTAATTTCGTCTTCAGAGCTCCAGAGGGAAGAGCCATCTTGATCAATATGACTTGAATCTAATGTTTTTCTAAAGACAGCAACCTCCTCTCTAAACTGACAAACATGTTTTGTTACCATAATGGTCTACCTCTTTGGAGACCTGATCTTGAACTCCTCAAGATCTTTGTAGCTAAATAGAAAAAAGTAAATTGGCCACAGTGAAATGCAACTCAAATAAACTCTGTTCACACATTTATTAAATTAAATAACTATAATTCATTGACCCAAACTGTGAGCTCTTGCAGCAGTGGTGGGCGAGCAGTTTTCCTGCAACATTTTAAATGTGACGAGAAGAAGATGTGAGGAAGCAGTTTGTGACTCTGTTTCTTTCCTTGTTAGTCTCTTAGCATAAGCTCCTCAGGGAATCAGAAAACTATCCAAGTAATCTACCCAGCCTGTCCAAAACTACCTGCCTCCCCCCCCATCCTCCACCAATCAACTATCCTGCACCCATTGGCTGACAGGCAAACACAGAGAGCTTCACTAACACTCTGATTGGTCAGCTGGTGTCAGTGACGCAAAACAAATCTCCTCTCAAAGTGGGCTTATTAATTGATAAACAGGCTAACTTCTCCTTACATCATCTCATTGATAGAGGTGTTGTGTGTGTGTGTGTGTGTGTGTGTGTGTGTGTGTGTGTGTGTGTGTGTGTGTGTGTGTGTGTGTGTGTGTGTAAGAGACAGGAAGAGAAAGAGAAAGAGAGGGGGTGCAGAATTTTGGAAGAAAAAAAAAAGAAAGAGGTGAAAACAAAGCAGAAACATAAGGAGTGTAAAATGACACATCCCTGCATGTATACTGAGACGAAATAAAACACAGCCAGGCTCTCTTAGGGAAAAAGCTTGTAGGACAAGGGGTCAGACCACCGACAGAACTTACCTCATTAAATTGATCAATGAAACACTCCTGTTTTCATTTTTCTTTGTACATGGAAATATGCATGTAAGCTATTATTAACCTTTCTAAAACTGCAGCTGCAACTACACAGAGGTCCCCTTTTGTGTGCATGGGATTATACATCTGCATAATGCAACCTAAGGATGCAGCGACAACTTTGGTATTTTACCCTGTAGTAAAACAGCTCATGGTATTAAAGACAATTAACCCTCCCACCAGAGATCATCTTCAAACAGACGCTCCCGCAACCAAAGAGTGAACGCGCGTTAAATGCGACGCTTCACGTTCGCTGAACGATCTGTTAAAAAAATCTGATAAGGAACACTTCTCTTGCCTTTTAAAGAGAGTCGTGGTTAAAAGTTATTCTGCATGACTGTTCTGCGGAATTCGGTTGTACCTGAAATGTGTCCGTCGGTAAGGTCCAGCGTCCGTCAGTCCTTCTGTCTCTCCAACTCAGAGCGCTCTCACCGGAATCCGTACTTGGCAACCTCACCAACAGAAGCGCTCCTACTGACGTCACAGGAGGGCGGGACCAGGACGTTCTGATGGACCAACCAGACGTCCGAGCTGCGGCTTACAGGTACACAGGTCTGCAACGTGATTGGTTACCTCTCTTCACCCGTGACTCCCCATGCTGCTGTGCTGAGGGTAAAATGCTCGGGGTTCTTGCAGCCTTGACAGGTTATGATAAACAACACCTGCTGAAAAGGAGACATGCAGGCATTGATTAAAAGCAGCTGTATGAGACATTTATGGTATGCACATGCATGGAGTTTTTAAGTTGCTCTCAGTACAGTCAAAAAAACATTTCACAGCAAGGAGAGACAGGCCTACAGCTGAAAACTGTCAAACTATGGACTACACAAGCAGTTTTCAAAGATCTAAATGTGTCTCAGCCAACACATGCACAACCACAAAGAGAGTATATATAATGTATTGTATGAATTTATGTGCTTTGGCAATAACATGTCTTTGTTAAGATAAGATATAAGATAAGATATACTTTATTTGTCCCCCATTGGGGGAAATTATTTTGTTACAGCAGTTTATAACACGGGACAGGGGAATACAACAATGTACTAACATAGTTAGAAATATAATAACAATAATAATAGCAATGACAAAGGTAAAATATAATATAATAAAATAAAATAAAATAAAATAAAATAAAATGAAATAGAATTAAATTAAATTAAATTAAATTAAATTAAATTAAATAGAATTAAATTAAATTAAATTAAATACAATAGAATAAAATAGAATAAAATAAAATAGAATAAAATAAAGTAAACATAAAATTAAATAAAATAGAATAAAATAGAATAGAATAGAATGAAATGAAATAAAATGAAATGAAATAAAATAAAATAAAATAAAATAAAGTAAAAATAAAATAAAATAAAAGATATATACAGATATATACACACTATGTACACTTCTATCTGATAAATAGATAAGGTAAGTTATTGCACAGATTAAATTGCACCAGGTTATTTAAAAACAAACATACACAGTATGAAGAACAGTGCGATTCAGATGGATACAGTAGTTATTTGTGAATGTGCCAAGTCACATAGTAACTTCCATGTAGTGGAATGAAAGATGAGAACAGCTGATTAACGGGACACAGCAGTGCTGGTGTTAAACAGTCTGATTGCAGATGGGATGAAGGACCTGCGGTAGCGCTCCGTCCTGCAGGGTGGGAGTCTCAGTTTGCTGCTGAAGGAGCTGCTCAGGGACCCCACAGTCTCATGCAGGGGGAGAGAGGCATTGTCCATGATGGCTAACATCCTCCTCTCACCCATCTCCTCTATGGAGTTTCCAGAGGACAGCCCAGGACTAGAATAGAATAGAATAGAATGTACTTTATTAATCCCCAAAGAGGGAAATTCAGGTGTCTGGCAGATAAAATGATAAAAATCACATAAAACAAGTAATGCAGGTGTCTGTCAGCTCATCTCCCATTGGTTGGAGAGGTATGAAGACCTAATGGCTGCGGGGATGAGTGTTTTTCTGTATCTCTCAGTCCTGCAGCGCAGAGAGATGAGCCGTCCACTGCTGCTGTTTCTCTGGTCCACAAAGAAGTTGTGAAGTAGATGATCTGTGTAATTTAGAATGGCCTCTAGCTTCTTCTGTGTGTATCTCTCCACCACAGCCCCCCAGTGAGTCCAACCTGGATCCAATCACAGTGCCAGCTCTTTTCACTAGTTTGTCCAGTAACCTCACATCCTTGTGTTTTATACTGCTTCCCCAGCAGACTGCCATATACCCATGGTACTAGATATTATAACTACTATAAGCGTTCTACAGGACTTCTACTGGTTGGCTAATTGTTAGAGTCAAACCTCTTAAGGGTGTAGCCAGAGGTTCAAACCTAAAACATCTTACATGCCGTGTTTTACAGTAGACTACTTGACCCTGATCCAATTTTTTCTCTTTTAGTGTTTGATGTTGTTTTTTGGTCATGTGACATGGTCTCAATTATTGCACAACATGTTTTCTACATTGTACTTCTTACTGGTGTAATGCTCTGGATTCTGACTTGTTATTTTGGTTGCATCCAGGGGCATGTCCAGAGGGATAGTCAGGGGTGGCACAGCCCCCTCTTGAAACCTTGTTGGCCACCCCAGGTGTCACCCCAAAATCCTGAACTAACCTAACATCATATTGCCCGTGGTTGTTTTTGCATTTTAATGTAGTCCATTTTCTTTTGTTAGGACTTTCAATAGTAAAAGGTTGGCAATGTTTAGAGTATTTTTTATTTTTTTGCAGTTAGTCGGCTTTAAGTACATTAAATTGCGACTTTCAGACAAACAGATATAATGGGTGTAGACAATAGACTGTATAAAATATGGATTTGGATCCGTGACGTCACCCATGTGTTTCTGAAGAGCTGTTTTGAGGCCAATCCTCATCGGCAGCCATATTGCTGCTGTCAGAGGCGGGCTTTGAGCCTCCTAGCCAACAGCTACAGTGTTCCTGCAGTCAGCTGTGCCTCTCATTGGAAGACTCTTAATCTCAATATCTTTGAAAATGCTGCTTTAGAAAAAAATCCACCCCCGTACAGTGTGTGCCGATCCAGAAATGAGCTATCCAGACTACACTCGTCTTTTGAACCAGGCTGTAAACATGTTTATTTCTGCTGTAAAGATCGCCTTTTTTGAATTGGTGTGTATGTGACTTCCAGTACTTCCTGATCAAGCGGATCCTCAATGAACTGCAGTTTTCAGCATTTCGGCATTGGACTCATATTTTCAGACCGGAGGTTGCTGCTTGGTGTAGACAGAGAGGGTAAATAATTGAGTGCGTACACACACAAAAATCATGCCACTAGGGGGGTCTGTGCACCATCTGGCCTTCCCTCATTCAAAAAAGTCTGGGCATGCATCTTGGATGTGTCTCTTGACAAGTGAGTGAGATGTTTGTTTTGTAAGCGAAAACATTGCCGTATAATTCTGTCCATTCACCCTGCTCCAGAGTTCTTGGTTCTCAGTTTGTAGTGGTCTAATGCTCCATCTAGTGGATTACACAGCCACAAACAGAGATAATTGTAATGGTAAAGCTGCACTAATACATCAATCCAAAGTCAATCTTAATGACATAGTATGGACACGTGTTTTTGTTCATAATTCAAGCTATAATTTTAGGCTAAGTAGATTTTTATTATTGGGCATTGTGTTAACTAATTACATGAAACATGACAGAAATAATATATTACACATGTATTATCATTATTCCTTAAATCACTTGATGATTTTAGGCTTGTTGCACTTACTTCCATTCGTCATGAAATAATTTGAGAAAGTTGTAAAAGATGCTCTTAAGAACACTGCACATACAAACTTAACCCTTTTTACTTTTGCACAAATGTAAATTACTGTATACCACCTGCTTTTTAAAGGATTCATGACCATAGACTGTGTATAGAAGTATATATTCTATATACAGTCTATGGTCTCAACTTCCATCAGCCTAATAAACTTCTATGTGATATTTATGATATTTATTTTATTGCCATTGTCTTCTTTTAATCAATCTAGGGTGTTGTTCTTTTCTGTTGTCCGTGTGATGGTTGTGATGTACTGCTAGTTGTAAAACAATCTGCCTCTCTGGGATAATAAAGATTTCTTTGTTCCTATTTAAACAACTCCTTTTAATTTTTCTTTATAATTGTTCACTTATTTTTAATGTAAAGGGAAACATATCCTCGTGTCAAACAAAAATGTAGAAGAAAATAGATTAGATTTGAATTTGTAGCCAAAATAATACATCTCAGGTTAAAATAGGAACTGATAAGGAAGCCCTTCCATTCAGGAAGCCACGATCATTTGACTATTAAAGGTGACATATCATGCAAAATCGACTTTTTAATGGTTCTCTACCTGAAATATGAAAAGAATCCATTCTGCCCCTGTTCTGATTTCTCCACCTTTCTGTAAATGTGTGCTGAAACCAGCCGTTTCAGTTTTCAGTGTTTTTCATACGTCACAACGCCATCCAGTCTGTAACAGGAAGTCAGAGCTGGGAGCTTGTTACAACTCAACCCCTCCTCCGTTTTTCATTACCTGCACACATGTGTGCTAACAAGGAGCTTAGGAGGGAGGCATGCTAGTTGTAGGCTGTCTTAATAAACACAAAGGTCGGTTTTACTCCCCACGTCTGCAGATTTGAAGATCTAGTGGATGATTTTTATTTTTCATGGAAAAGTGCTAGTGCTAGTTAGCATAGCCACATAGCTACATGTTGGTAGCTGTGTACCAAGACACACGTCGACATACTGACAAATAAAACAACAAGAAACACTAAATCTGTGACCAATGGTTCAGAAAGGTCCTGCTGCAGGCGCCTCTCCATCAGGATCAGATTCTGGATCAGATTCAGAGGGTTGAAGTAACGCGGGTCTGTGAGCAGCCGTGTATATTCAGCCAACATGCAAACATTAGATCAACGTGCTGGACAGCCGATGCCACATCCACTTCCTGAAGGGGCGTGGTCAGAGAGCTCATACTCATTTAAAGGCACAGACACAGAAAACAGCCTGTTCTGATCAGGGCTGAAAAAGAGGGGTTTACAGGCAGACCAAAGTCTGATTTCAATGTGTTTTTTTGAGCAATAAACTTTAAAGACATGTTTTGGGGACCTCTTAGACCAATATATTTTGATGAAAAAGAGCATAATATGTAACCTTTAAAAGAGTGAAATGTTGATGATTTTAACCAGTGGCGTACTCAGGCTGTTTGAGGGGCAGGGGCAAAAACCCCCATAAGGGGCACTTCCTTTCAAACACCTGGTACTCACAGTTTAGGTGAATTTAAATGTATTTAAAGGAAAACACAAAACATAAGTAACATAACATAACATAACATAACATAACATAACATAACATAACATAACATAACATAATGAACTACATGGGTATCCAGAGGGCAATTTTTCTACCTTTTTCTATCAAAACCACAGCTGGAAATATTGCTCCTTAAATATGATTAAGCATATTGATAAATATGACATAAATAAGGACAGAACACAGACAGTATAAGATGCATGTACAGTCCAAAAGTGTTGTTCCTCTGTTCTTCTTTGTGTGTGTTTTGGAGCCTTTAGAGTCGATATAATAAGATTCACATATTTCAAGTGAGGGAGTTCACAGTATTACACAACTGCAGCTAACTAGCAGCGTAGCTGGCGTTTTCTTTGCATGACAGTCAATGGGACACTTGTTTGTTGTTGTTTTCCTTTGGATTTGTTTTCTCATTTTCTACTGAATACTGTTTTACTCCACCTTTCTCCGTCTGTTTTCTCTGCTTTTAAAGTGCAGAGCTATTTTTGTCTCAAGATGATGTAATGAGAATGATGATAGTGAACAGGATGAAGATATGAAAGACTGTGGCACTATGGGGATGGTGAGAGTGATGATGATGATGATGATGAAGGTTGATGTGCATGCTTTTCTGCAGAGCTCTGTGTTGTCAGTGCAGAACAGCTGGAGTGCTCGTTGACCATCGGCACACAGGGTGAACTGGTGCTTCTCTCAGCCTGCATGTCACTTTGAGGAACAGCACCTGAGCTCCAGCAGGGGGCGCACTCACACAGAGGAACACACACACACACACACACACACACACGCACACACACACACAAATGTGGCTGCACAATAAACTGACAAACAAATATGACTAAACATGTTTCATGATGGAAAGATAACACAAACATTACAGCAACGCTCACTGTTTTTTTTATTTTGTAAACAAAAACAAAAATATTATTTAAACAAAGTTAAAAATTATTTATGTTATAAAAAATATTTTGAGTTATTTTCGAAACCTTGAAGTTTAAAGATGAAAAGTAATGATGAATTAAAATAAAATGAAATATTACAAATATGAGGAAATGCTACATCAACGCTCTCTGTTGTTTTCTTTTTGCATCAAAAACAAGATGATTTCTTTAAAGAAAAGATAAAAAAAAGTGAATAATTTGACAGATTATTTACAGACTTATTTACAGATTTACTTTCAAACATTTCAAATTCAAAATGAAAAGTTTTGGTGAAATAAAATAAAATCCAAATGTTTCAAAATGTCCAAATATGACATCAAAATTCACTGTTTTTCTATTTTTCAAACTGAAACAAGATGATTCATCAAATATAAAAATATAAAAATGTTAAAGGTGACATATCATGCTTTTTTCATCAATATGTATTGGTCTAAGAGGTCCCCAAAACATGTCTTTAAAGTTTATGCTCAAAAAAACACTTTAAAATCAGATTTTGGCATGCCTGAAAATCCCTCTTCTTCAGCAGTCCTCAGAATACTCTGTTTTCCCTCTGACCACGCCCCCTCCGGAAGTGGATGTGCCTCGGCTCTCCAGCACGTTGATCTAATGTTTACATGTTGGCTGAATATACACGGCTGCTCAGAGATCACATTACTTCAACCCTCTGAATCTGATCCAGAATCTGATCCTGACGGAGAGGCGCCTGTAGCAGGACCTTTCTGAAGGATTGGTCATAGATTTAGTGTTTCTTGTTGTTTTATTTATCAGTATGTAGACGTGTGTCTTGGTACACAGCTACGAACATGTAGCTATGTGGCTATGCTAACTAGCGCTAGCACTTATCCATGATAAATCAAAATAATCCACTAGATCTTCAAATCTGCAGACGTGGGGAGTAAAACCGACCTTTGTGTTTATTAAGACAGCCTACAACTAGCATGCCTCCCTCCTAAGCTCCTTGTTAGCACACATTTGTGCAGGTAATGAAAAACGGGGAGGGATTCAGTATTATTTTATACAGTCTATGGGCTGAACAAGCTCCGAGCTCTGATTCCGTGACAGACCGGATATTGTTGTTACGTAACAAAAACATGGAAGTCTGAAACGGCTCGTTTCACACACATTTACAGAAAGGTGGAGAAATCAAAACAGGGGCAGAATGGATTTTTTTCATTCTCGGGGGGTTTGTAGACAGGGACACATATTTCAGGTAAAGAACCATTAAAAAGTCAATTTTGCATGATATGTCACCTTTAAATGATTTAATCAAAAATATTCACATCAAGTATTTAATGATCTAAATGATTCTATGGAATCTAAATGGTCCAGTTTTTTCAACAGGTTTCCATCACATCAAACATTTCCAGCTAAACTGCTTTACATCAATAATAAAGCCTACTTTTCTAGATCAGCTTATTCTGTGTCTCTGGAATATTTTCTGGATTCTTTCTTTTTTTTAATTTTTTTTTAATTCTGTTTATTCATTTTTCTACATTCTTATTCGGACAAACAGTTTACAAAACACCATAGAGTACAACAACAAAACAAAAACAAAGAACAAAACCATGCCATGACAAGGAGAGTTGCACCCACAATCTTCAATGTAACATACACATACATATCTTCCCCTTACACCTTACTCACACATCTACAGGTGGCTGATATTTGAACACAGATGAAGTACGAGTACCAATAAGTTAAATATTGTATTGACCGGACTCTAGATAGGCCATCCAGGGGTCCCAGGTCTTGTGAAACAGCTGTGGACTACCTCTGATGGAATAGGTTATTTTCTCCAAAGGAGCACAGGAATTGACCTCATTAATCCATTGGATAATGTTTGGAGGGTCTACATGATTCCACTTAGATGTAATACATTTCTTGGCAGCTGTAATGGCTAGGCTCACAAAACCCTTTAAGCTTTGGGAGGGGAGCATTTTCTGGATTCTTCGGGAACTGCTGTTAAAGAGGGCCCGCTCTGTGGTTCTGTGGTTGGCCTAGAACTGGACAGTCTGGAGTCAGTGGCTGAGAGGAGGTTGATGGACAACCTGTGAGCCATCCTGGACAACCCCTCTCACCCTCTCCATGATGAGCTGTGGCGGATGGGGAGTGTTGCATGACTATCAGAAAACTAGATTAGTCACAGAGGGGAATACAGGGATCTTTCTGACGCGCTGACTCCAAGGGAGGAAACATGAAGCCATTACTGCAATTTGAGTGTTTTATTTAACCTACTCGATAAACATAAATTCAAACATATATTTCATGGAGGTAGGCTTGCAGAATTTGACTATGTGGTGGTAAGAAGTTTCAGCGGTCAACAGAAATAGCAGCACCCTGCCTCCTCTCTCCCTGCACCAGCCAAAACAGATTCACAGGCAGTGCAGGTGCTATTCATTAGGCAATCAGTGACACACACACAGACCCACACAGACACACCCACCCACACAGACACACCCACACTCCAAGTGAAAAGTGGGAAACCAGTCTGCCTCGCGTACTGTTTCCCATAATGCATAGCGCTCGTTCTGCTTTTTCTTTTTCCTCATTTTTTGACGGGAGAAAATCCGTTTTTGGGTGCTGTGAAAGTTATCAAATTACATATAAACCACTTCCTAACTTTTTAAATCATAAATGGATGCTAAATAAGCATTTTATTTATCGGCTTCGCCCTTGTTTACTTCCGCTTTCCGAAACCGGAAATCCAGCGAAGTCTGGCTCAGCATGCTGCATGACAGATCGGACAGAACAGTCATACATACTAAATTCAAACGCAGTATGTAGTAGGCAATACCTACTGCCTACTACATTAGTAAGTAGTATGTAGCAGGCCGTTTCGGAAACAGCCAACTGAGATATTTTCCCGAATCAGTAGACATCCGGGGAGTTTTGGCATACTGCAGATTTTGCTCTTGTTCACATACTACTTACTACATACGGAATTTTGGACATATCAGTACGTACTGCTAGTATAGTAGGCGATTTCGGAAACAGCCTATAGCTTATGTCTCCTGTTTCTCATTCTTGCCTTCAGAAAAAAAAGTTGTAAAAAGTCTCAGCTTAGTCTCCCTTTCAGTTCAAAAGGAGATCTGGTCAAAATCTGAAATGATTCTCAGCAGGGTTCCCACGCGTCCTGGAAAACCTGGAAAACCTGGAAATCAGTTGACCAGTTTTCCAGTACTGGAAAACACCTGGAAAATGGGATAAAAAGTCAAATGTCCTGGAAAATCACATATAGTCCTGGAAAATGATTCCAACATTGCTGAGTTTGACCTGCCCCGATTAACAAAACACATCCCCATTCATTGAAAGTTGAGTGCACGCTGTGCTGGAAAAGACAGCGACACTGCGCAACTTTTTCACATCTTTTCTCCTTCACTTCATAATCATGCATTCACAGAAAACGGGGGTATATTGTTTATGTTTTATGGTACATTTGGCTCAATTACCGTACTCTAGCTCAGATGTTCTCAAAGTGGGGTCCTGGGACCCCTGGGGGTCTGCGAACCATAGCGTGGGGGGCCGTGAAATAATTTGAATACATTTCTAATAAATTATAAAATTGTGCTGTGTCATTATAAAACAGCATATACACCATTGTTATGATACCATTTGGTGGCTTGAAGGGATATGTGAGTCTTGTTACTGTTAATTTTCTGAAAGCGTTTAAGATCAATTACTTGAAAAGTATAAATGCTGTCATGTTGAGTCCACAAGGAATGAAATGACCCTCTGTTTTAAAGGTTACAAGTGGTTTTTCCTTGATTCAAATTGAAGTGTTATCTGTTTATCACTATGGTACAGGTCTGAAGTATTTACATTGATAAGTTTAACAATACAAATAGTTCCGAGGGCAACTAAGAGTGCAAAAGGTAGTAAACATGTGCTTTAGTGATGGGAAGTTGGGCTCTTTTCAGAGAGCCGGCTCTTTCGACTCTCAAACGGCTCTTAATGTAGGATCTTTTGTAGCCGTATGTTTTACCTTAATTTTGCAAAAAATAATAGTTTGTGTTGTAAACCCTTTACGTACAGTGTTTTATGAGAAGCCTTATAATGCCCAATTGTGTGCATTTCTTCTGTTACAAAATCATTATCACCCTGATCCTAGGGTTAGGAGTAGGATTGTGGTTAGGGTTAGGATTGTGGTTAGGGTTAGGGTTAGGGTTAGGATTAGGGTTAGGGTTAGGGTTAGGGTTAGGATTAGGGTTAGGGTTATGATTAGGGTTAGGATTAGGGTTAGGATTAGGGTTATGATTAGGGTTAGGGTTAGGATTAGGGTTAAGCTTAGGGTTAGGGTTAGGATTAGGGTTAGGATTAGGGTTAGGGTTAGGGTTAGGATTAGGGTTAGGATTAGGGTTAGGGTTATGATTAGGGTTAGGATTAGGGTTAGGATTAGGGTTATGATTAGGGTTAGGGTTAGGATTAGGGTTAAGCTTAGGGTTAGGGTTAGGATTAGGGTTAGGGTTAGGGTTAGGGTTAGGGTTAGGGTTAGGATTAGGGTTAGGATTAGGGTTAGGGTTAGGATTAGGGTTATGATTAGGGTTAGGGTTAGGATTAGGGTTAAGCTTAGGGTTAGGGTTAGGATTAGGGTTAGGATTAGGGTTAGGGTTAGGATTAGGGTTAGGGTTAGGGTTAGGGTTAGGGTTAGGGTTATGATTAGGGTTAGGGTTAGGGTTATGATTAGGGTTAGGGTTAGGGTTAGGGTTATGATTAGGGTTAGGGTTAGGATTAGGGTTAGGGTTATGATTAGGGTTAGGGTTATGATTAGGGTTAGGATAAGGGTTACGGTTAGGGTTAGGGTTAGGATTAGGGTTAGGGTTAGGGTTAGGGTTAGGGTTATGATTAGGGTTAGGGTTAGGATTAGGGTTAGGGTTAGGATTAGGGTTAGGGTTATGATTAGGGTTAGGGTTAGGATAAGGGTTACGGTTAGGATTAGGGTTAGGGTTAGGGTTAGGATTAGGGTTAGGGTTAGGATTAGGGTTAGGGTTAGGATTAGGGTTAGGGTTAGGATTAGGGTTAGGGTTAGGATTAGGGTTAGGGTTAGGGTTAAGGTTAGGATTAGGGTTAGGACTAGGGTTAGGGTTATGATTAGGGTTAGGATTAGGGTTAGGGTTAGGGTTAGGGTTAGGGTTAGGATTAGGGTTAGGGTTAGGGTTAGGGTTAGGGTTATGATTAGAGTTAGGGTTAGGATTAGGGTTAGAATTGTGGTTAGGATTAGGGTTAGGGTTAGGATTAGGGTTAGGGTTAGGATTAGGGTTAGGGTTATGATTAGGGTTAGGGTTAGAATTGTGGTTAGGATTAGGATTAGGGTTAGGATTAGGGTTAGGGTTAGGATTAGGGTTAGGATTAGGGTTAGGGTTATGATTAGGGTTAGGGTTAGGATTAGGGTTAGGACTAGGGTTAGGGTTAGGGTTGTGGTTAGGGTTAGGATTAGGGTTATGATTAGGGTTAGGGTTAGGATTAGGGTTAGGCTTAGGGTTAGGGTTAGGATTAGGGTTAGGATTAGGGTTAGGGTTAGGATTAGGGTTAGGGTTAGGGTTAGGGTTAGGGTTATGATTAGGGTTAGGGTTAGGGTTATGATTAGGGTTAGGGTTAGGGTTAGGGTTATGATTAGGGTTAGGGTTAGGATTAGGGTTAGGGTTATGATTAGGGTTAGGGTTATGATTAGGGTTAGGATAAGGGTTACGGTTAGGGTTAGGGTTAGGATTAGGGTTAGGGTTAGGGTTAGGGTTAGGGTTATGATTAGGGTTAGGGTTAGGATTAGGGTTAGGGTTAGGGTTAGGGTTAGGATTAGGGTTAGGGTTATGATTAGGGTTAGGGTTAGGATAAGGGTTACGGTTAGGATTAGGGTTAGGGTTAGGGTTAGGATTAGGGTTAGGGTTAGGATTAGGGTTAGGGTTAGGATTAGGGTTAGGGTTAGGATTAGGGTTAGGGTTAGGGTTAGGGTTAGGATTAGGGTTAGGGTTAGGACTAGGGTTAGGGTTATGATTAGGGTTAGGGTTATGATTAGGGTTAGGGTTTTGATTAGGGTTAGGGTTAGGATTAGGGTTACGATTAGGGTTAGGATTAGGGTTATGATTAGGGTTAGGGTTAGTAATAGGGTTAGGGTTAGAATTGGGGTTAGGGTTAGGGTTAGGATTAGGGTTAGGGTTAGGGTTATGATTAGGGTTAGGGTTAGGATTAGGGTTAGGGTTAGGGTTGGGATTAGGGTTAGGGTTAAGATTAGGGTTAGGGTTAGGGTTAGGGTTATGATTAGGGTTAGGGTTAGGATTAGGGTTAGGGTTAGGGTTAGGATTAGGGTTAGGGTTAGGGTTAGGATTAGGGTTAGGGTTAGGGTTATGATTAGGGTTATGATTAGGGTTAGGGTTAGGGTTGGGATTAGGGTTAGGGTTATGATTAGGGTTATGATTAGGGTTAGGGTAAGGGTTAGGATTAGGGTTAGGTTAAGAACCAGATCTAAACTTAAGCATACAGAACTAGAACCAAACTCATGCAAACAGAACCAGAATCAAACTCAACCAGAATCAAACTCAACCAGAATCAAACTCAACCAGAACCAAACCAGAACCAAACCAAACCCGGACCAGAACCCTAATAGAACTGAACCAGAACCGACCCAGAACCGAACCAGACCCGAACTAGAACCGAACCAGAACCGAACCAGAAACGTACCAGAACTGAACCAGAACCGAACAGAACCAGAACCGAACAGGACCATACCAGAACCGAACCAGAGTTGAACCAGAACCGAACCAGACCCGAACCAGAACCGAACCGGAACCGAACCGAACCAGAACCGAATCCGAACCGAACCAGAACCGTACCAGAACCGTACCAGAACCATACCAGAACCGAACCACACTTGAACCAGAACCGAACCAGAACCGAACCAGACCCGAACCAGAACCGAACCAGAACCGAACCGGAACCGAATCGGAACCGAACCAGAACTGAAGCAGAACCGAACCGAACCAGAACTGAATCAGAACCGAATCAGAACCGAACCAGAACCGTACCAGAACCGTACCAGACGTGAACCAGAATCGAACCAGAACAGAACCAAACCAGAACCTTACCAGAACAGAACCAGAACCGAACTCAAGCAAACAGAACCAGAACCAAACTCAAGCAAACAGAACCAGAACCAACTCAGGTAAACCGAACCAGAACCAAACTCAAGCAAACAGAACCAGAACCAAACTCAAGCAAACAGAACCAGAACCAACTCAGGTAAACCGAACCAGAACCAAACTCAAGCAAACAGAACCAGAACCAAACTCAAGCAAACATTATTAATGTCCTCAGGTTGGTATTGAGAAAAATCAGATGCCTCAGCTTGGATGGGCTGATCTGATTTCTCATCTCAGTGAGTATTTGCCCGGTCTTTAAGAAGACTCTCTCTGAAGGAACAGGTGAAGCCACAATACACAGCCTCCCTTCCACCACCTGTATCCTATATCCTCACATATGATTGGCCACATGGCCGCCATGCTGACCAATCAAAACAAAGTTCTGCTGTGAGCAGAGCTGGGGCTGAGCACTGAGAGAGCTAAGGAGGGAAAGGAAAAAACTGGGAGCCGTCTCTCTCTTGATGCGAGCCGGCTCTTCTGATTCACTATAAAGCATCGACTCTCAGAGCCGCAGCTTTTGATCATGACACATCACTACTGTGCTTAATCTGTGTTACAATTATGAGGGGGCCTTGGACAATTTTCTCACCTGTAAGGGGTCCCTGGCTATTCTATTATCAATTTGCCATCATTTTTAAGTATGTAAGAGATGATTTCATTGATAGCCATAGACTACATGTCTTTCAATGTAGACTTCCACTGAGAGGAACATATTAGACTATTTAGGAACTAAATTAGGAACTAAATTTAGACAGTCATACCAGCTTGATCATCAATGAAAATGTCCTGGAAAATGATCTCTGGAAAAGAGTGGGAACCCTGTCTCAGGTATTTCTCAAGTGTTGTGACTCCTTTTGAGCTCAGGTGGAGAAATCAGGGAGCTCTCTCAATTGTCTCAATCTAACCTCATCCATTTGTTTTTGTCAGACTCAGTTTTTGTGTCTCAAGTTGAGCTCAGATGGAGCAAAGAAAGAGCCTGAGCTCATCTTTTCATGAACATTTATAGTGCCCTGCAAAATTAACATTTCAATGTAATTGTCCACAAACTTACAATTCTCATTAAAACATTTGAACCACTTCAAGATCAGCTATTTAGATGTGAAATGATCTCTTCTTTGACTTCACAATATGGTCCTTCCTTTACAAGTCTGTTTGGAACAAAACAACTTCACAAAGATTTAGTGGATTTGAGAGAAATTGCAAAAGATAGAGATTTCATACCAGGTATGACAGACCATTTATTTAAAATATGGGCCGCAAAAGGGCCGACCAGATTTAGCCAGATTATTACAATTAAAGGGGCAGATTATTTTGGGCCCTGGTGGCCTAGCGGTCTAAGCGCCCCACATACAGAGGCTACAGTCCTCTTCGCAGGGGTTGCCGGTTTGATTCCCGGACGGTCAACTATTTCCTGCGTGTCTTCCCCCGCTCACTACTCCCCACATTTCCTGTCTCTCTTCAGCTGTCCTGTCAAATAAAGGCAAAAAGGCCAAAAATATATTTAAAAAAAAGAGAAGAAAATGATCCATTAATGAGATCTCCCATTTAAGTCTCAAATAAGACTCATGTCATGGTCTCAACTATTTCTCCTAGTGAATTTTAGGAGAAACCAATGAGAACAATTTGAAACTTGAATGAGGCTGAAGTGAGCATCTCAATTTTGTCTCTGGAGACTTAGAAGAGAAAGCCTTGAGCAGTAAAATTTTATTCTGGGGAGGTCAAATAAGTGTGGATACATAATTATAAGAAAGAAGACAACCGATAGCCATTACACTGTCTGCTGAGTCTGTTGACAGCTTTTAAGATATTACTAAAAAAATAATTTGTATACTCAGGCCTTTATTGAACCTCCCATCTAACCTTTACTGTTGTCTGTCTGCTGCTTGCTTTGTTTGTCTTATTATTTCTGCATATGCATGCTCCGCCACGCTTTTCTCAACACTATATATGGATAGCAACTAGACATCATATCTTCGGCTCCATGAAACACGTTAATGCTCAGTAGTACACATATATGGTTCTTTAATGTATTTGCATTGTACACAAATGCGTTTATTTTCAATGGGCATAAATGCGGCTGAAACAGGTGCAACCCAAATATTTCAACATTAACGTATTCATATAACATTGTAGTCATTATGGCCTCTAGAAACATGGTTTTTTTGGAGGTGGGGTGGTGCACTATAGGCCCCTGTTGTGTAGCCTAAGCTTTTGTCCTTAATGGCATTTCTTTCCCCTTACATTACTTTTACTTTAAGTAGTTTTGAAACCAGAAAGCTTGAGTTGATACTTCAACTTCTACAGAAGTTTTTTTAAACCCTAGTATCTATACTTCTACTTGAATACTTTTGACACCTCTGATTACCATCAAGAAAACACGGGCTTCACTCAGGGCCGTAACCAGTATTTGACAAATACCGAGGTCAAAATTTGGTACAGATGGCACAAAATTTTGCATTCAGATGGCACAGTATGCACTATCTTCTGACACTGAATACCCCAACCATGGATATTTATCCTCCCATTTATTGCTGTATTACTTTCTTTGGGGGTAACTTTGATTAATCCACTTGTTGTTCAGAAGCCTGTCCTTCTCCTCATCATTTAGCTTTTTATTTCTGTATCTGGCAGGATCCAATTCATGTAGACAGACTCTCCCCTCTTCTGTCATCTCTCTTCCATCTTTGTCTCCCTCAGTGCTGCTCTCCCTCTCTTGTCCCTCTGAGTCTGCTTCACTCTTTCCCTCAGCCTCCTTTTCTGTGTCTCTCCCTTTCTCTCTTCTGCCTCCACGCTGTTCTCTTTCCATTCCTCCATCCTCTGTCTGTCCCTGTCTGTCCTCACTTGTCTCTCCTGCTAAATAGTAAGGAGGATCATGAAGTTAAATAAAATACACCTCCTTCATATCAACATTGAGACACATTTAAATCATTCAAATACTAAATAGTGACACAACAGCACAAGAGTAAAAGTAAAATGTAGGTTATGCAATGATCCTATTACTCTTACAGTTGTTGTTAAATTTAGGCTATATGAGTTCCATTATGATTGCCACAGAAAACCTCTATGGTCATTACATTGTTTGAACTGGATGAGGACAGTATTGTTTGTTTAACATCAGTGTGTGTGTACAGTATATGGTACAAGGATAATCCTGTCCTGGGTGGGGAACTGTGGGCAGCACTTGACTTCTCACTCCTCACTTTTCTTTGTTAAAAATACAGAGGACATGACCTCGGTGTCCTCAATGGTAGTTACAGCCCTGAAACTCACTGTAGCTTATTATCGTCCCAGTTAATACACTGCAGTACCCGGCGCATCCGCTAAGTGGCGCTGTGGTCTGGCCTGGCCTGTGTTTGGACTCCTCTTGGACCCTCTCATCGTCGTCGGCTGTGAGCTGCCAGTTGCCTAGTGACGAAAAACTATCGACTGCAGCTAATTTCCTGCGTTTTGAAAATCTTTTCTCTGGAGCAAAGTTTTCAAACAGACTTCATGTGTTTCTGTCGTTTCTGGAGCGTTTCTATGGGACGTGTTAAAACCTTTACTGTGGCTGAGGATGTCGTGTAACGTCACATTGTCTCAGGGTTTATGGTCGTACAGTAAGAGAGCTGCTGGAGGATGATGGATAATTATATTTTCATCAGGGTCGTTGGGAAAGGAAGCTACGGAGAGGTGAACTTGGTGAAACACAGAACAGACCGAAAACAGGTGAGACTCTAAAAAGAATGTTTAATAAAGCAACGTATTGTGTTAGTAAGTGTGTGGCTGCATGAACTTCTATCATAACAATGATGTCCCTCCTGACTTAGCTAGCTTAAAGTTAGCCAAAAATACAAAATAAAAGCATGCAAGTAGAAAAGAAGGAAGAGTTATACAACAGAAACAAAATGAATATTAACAAGCAGTGAAACAATTTACTTTACTTGTGAGAAAAGGAGTAGGAAGAAGTTAAATCTTATCTAATCCTCCCCCTCTATTCACTATTATCTGTCCTTATACAAATGCACTCCCACAAGTCAAATCTTCATATACACTGCGTGCACAATTATAAGGCACGTGAGTATTTTTGTGAATATATGTTAAAAACTATGTTAACAGTCGTTTTCAAATTTGTCAAGAAGTCAGATAGTGAATATATTTCTTCAACTGTGTGGTTAAAATTATGTTTTTCGGCTGTATTTTTAAGTCAATGCAGAATCTGCAGAAATGAGCGTGCCAAGTTATTATGCAAGTTGGTGATAAGAGCATATAACTTGTGAGAATTAAAAACTAGGCACCATTTTAAACGTTCTGTTGATTAAAAACAATGATATTTACTACAACTGTATTCAAACTTCAACAAAAACAACAGTTTTCTTTACATTTGTGTACAAAATAAAACTGTTAATGTCTTTAAAACATTTCAAATCTAAATCGTTCTCAAATGTCCAATATAACCTCCTTTTCTTTCAGTGAGGGTCAGAGGTCACTGTAAACTGATTTAGTGAGGTTTCTGATGACTTCTCTGCTGACACTGTGAGCTGTACCTTGTATTGCTTTCCAAAGAGGCTCTTTTGAGCTGTTTTTCTTGCCATTACTGTAAATTATATCCTTTATTATTGACCACAAGTTCTCAGTCGGGTTGGAATCAGGTGAGCAGGCAGGCCAGTTCATGAGGCGATCCTCTTTAAAGCCCTGAGATGCCATCCTGTCCTGAGAATAACGTGAGGCATGTGACGGTGCATTGTGCTCATGCAAGAACACTAGCATCTTTTTCACTTTAGCTGAATGTCTTTTCCTCCATGCAGGAAAATATAAAAGAGGATCTCTCTTTTGGATTACTGTAAATTATCTCCTTTATTATTGACCACAAGTTCTCAGTCTGTTTGAGATCAGGTGAGCAGGAAGGCCAGTTCATGAGGCGATCCTCTTTTGTACGTTGGCTGTATTTTCAAATAAATGCAGAATCTGCAGAAATGAGCGTGCCAAGTTATTATGCAAATTGGTGATAAGAGCATATAACTTGTGAGAATTAAAAACTAGGCACCATTTTAAACGTTCTATTGATTGAAAATAATAATATTTACTACAACTGTATTCAAACTTCAACAAAAACAACATTTTTCTTTACATTTGTATACAAAATAAAACTGTTAATGTCTTTGAAACATTTCAAATCTAAAGTTTTTCTTAAACGTCCAATATAACCTCCTTTTCTTTCAGTGAGGGTCAGAGGTCACTGTAAACTGATTTAGTGAGGTTTCTGATGACTTCTCTGCTGACACTGTGAGCTGTACCTTGTATGGCTTTCCAAAGAGGCTCTTTGAGCTGTATTTCTTGCCATCACTGTAAATTATCTTCTTCAGTATTGACCACAAGTTCTCAGTCGGGTTGAGATCAGGTGAGCAGGCAGGCCAGTTCATGAGGCGATCCTCTTTAAAGCCCTGAGATGCCATCCTGTCCTGGGAATAACGTTATGCATGTGACGGTGCATTGTGCTCATGCATGAACACTAGCATCTTTTTCACTTTAGCTGAATGTCTTTTCCTCCATGCAGGAAAATACAAAAGAGGATCGCCTCATGAACTGGCCTTCCTGCTCACCTGATCTTTTAGAAATATTGCACAAGTGAATATAGGCTTGTTGCTCTTATTTCATTTTGGCTTGTTTTCATTCCGGCTTGTCATCTTTAAAAAAAAAAAAAAAAGAAGTCAGCTCATGAATTTCCTCTTCTTTTCTGAAATCTGATCCCTAAGACAGTAAAATGTGTTTGTGTAGTTCTCCACGGTTGAATGTGGAGCAAACACAGAGCAAATTTCACTCAGATCAGGCAGCTCATTTAGAAGGTGGTAATGATGGCTATAATTCTCCACCTGAGCACCCATGTCCATATCTTCAGCCTGTGTTAGAGGTTTTTGAAATGAAGAATGACACATGTCCTTTAACTCTGCTCTTATGTATTCTTGACTGCACTTATGTATTGTGAAAATACAACATTTTGAGACATTTTTAAAAGTATTTGGAATACCTAAGTATTTTTAAAAGCAAGTACTCAAGTACTTTAACTCAAGTATTAATCTGACAGAGCAACTTTAACTTGCATTGGAGTAATATTTTGACCTGGATGATCTATACTTTGACTTAAAGGTGACATATCACGCTTTTTTCATCAATATATATTGGTCTAAGAGGTCCCCAAAACATGTCTTTAAAGTTTATGCTCAAAAAAACACTTTGAAATCAGATTTTGGTCTGCCTGAAAAGCCCTCTTCTTCAGTCCTCCTCAGAACACTCTGTTTTCTCTCTGACCACGCCCCCTCAGGAAGTGGATGTGCCTCAGCTCTCCAGCACGTTGATCTAATGTTTACATGTTGGCAGAATATACACGGCTGCTCACAGATCACGTTACTTCAACCCTCTGAATCTGATCCTGACGGAGAGGCGCCTGTAGCAGGACCTTCCTGAAGGATTGGTCACAGATTTAGTGTTTCTTGTTTCATTTATCAGTATGTAGACGTGTGTCTTGGTACACAGCTACGAACATGTAGCTATGTGGCTATGCTAACTAGCGCTAGCACTTATCCATGATAAATAAAAATCATACACTAGATCTTCAAATCTGCAGACGTGGGGAGTAAAACCGACCTCTGCCAGAAAGGCAGCTGGACCTTTTCTGAAGGATTGGTCACAGATTCTGTGTTTCTTGTTGTTTTATTTGTCAGTATGTAGACGTGTGTCTTGGTACACAGCTACAGCTACGACATGTAGCTATGCTAACTAGCGCTAGCACTTATCAATGATAAATAAAAATCATCCACTAGATCTTCAAATCTGCAGACGTGGGGAGTAAAACCGACCTTTGTGTTTATTAAGACAGCCTACAACTAGCATGCCTCCCTCCTAAGCTCCTTGTTACCACACATTTGTGCAGGGAATGAAAAACGGAGGAGGGGTTGAGTTGTATTTTATACAGTCTATGGGCTGAACAAGCTCCGAGCTCTGACTCCGTGACAGACCGGATATTGTTGTTACGTAACAAAATCACGGAAGTCTGAAACGGCTGGTTTCAGCACACATTTACAGAAAGGTGGAGAAATCAGAACAGGGGCAGAATGGATTCTTTTCATTCTCGGGGGGGTTTGTTGACAGGGACACATATTTCAGGTAGAGAACCATTAAAAAGTCCATTTTGCATGATATGTCACCTTTAAGTAATGAAGCTGTGAACTTTGTCCACCACTGAAATTGATTTAACCTAAGTTTATTTCATCCTGCTTGAACCACTTCAGTTCCTTCACATTGACATGTTTGATTTCTAGCATCTTTCTTTCTGAAGTGTCCATGCTCACCGATACAGATTAACAAACACTGCATATTTGTCTGGATTGTAATTCACACTGATTGATTACATGTCCCCTCTTTTTTTTTTTTGACAGTATGTTATTAAGAAGTTAAACTTAACCACCTCCTCCAAGCGTGAACGTCGAGCCGCAGAGCAGGAGGCGCAGCTTCTGTCCCGGCTTCGACACCCTAACATCGTGACGTACAGAGAGTCGTGGGAAGGAGACGACTGCCAGCTGTACATTGCGATGGGCTACTGTGAAGGCGGCGACCTTTATCATCGACTCAAACAGCAAAAGGGGGAACTCTTACCTGAGAGGCAGGTGGTGGAGTGGTTCGTTCAGATAGCCATGGCGCTCCAGGTATGGTGAAAGATTGAACGTGAAGGCCAGATGATTGATGATGATCAAACATAATTTGTTTCTTCCTAAATTGAAAGCATCCAACAACACTTTTTTTTTGCAGTACTTGCACGAGAGAAACATTCTTCACCGGGACCTTAAAACACAGAACATCTTTCTGACAAAGACCAACATCATCAAAGTCGGTGACCTGGGAATCGCACGAGTATTGGAAAACCAGAATGATATGGCCAGCACACTCATAGGAACTCCATACTACATGAGTCCAGAGCTCTTCTCTAATAAACCTTATAACTACAAGGTAAATCAGATCCCTCTGCATCTGTGTAGGTTATTTATAAATGATCATAATAATGGCCTTACACTTCTTTCTTTTATTTCTACAGTCAGATGTTTGGGCCCTGGGCTGCTGTGTGTATGAAATGTCCACTCTGAAGCATGCTTTTAATGCCAAGGACATGAACTCACTGGTCTATCGCATTGTGGAAGGAAAGGTAGGCTTCATCTCTTTCCAAGCTACAACCATATTAGTCAGGCTGATATATGGCTAATATATGGTCTCAGAATGATTTATAAGATTGTTCTCTGGTTTCCTCATCAGCTGCCACAGATGCCCAGCAGGTATGATCCCCAGCTGGGGGAGATAATCAAGAGCATGCTGTGTAAGAGACCTGAAGACAGGCCTGATGTCAAACTGATTCTGCGGCAACCCTACATCAAGAAACAAATTGCCATGTTTCTCGAGGCTACTAAAGAGTATGTAGCTCTGTCATCAGACCTCTCTATTGTTATCTGTAACTTCTTTAAAGGTGACATATCATGCAAAATCAACTTTTGAATGGTTCTCTACCGGAAATATGTGTCCCTGGCATGTCTACAAACCCCCCCTGAAAATGAAAAGAATCCATTCTGCCCCTGTTCTGATTCCTCCACCTTTCTGTAAATGTGTGCTGAAACGAGCCGTTTCAACCCCTCCTCTGTTTTTCATTACCTGCACACATGTGTGCTAACAAGGAGCTTAGGAGGGGGGCATGCTAGTTGTAGGCTGTCTTAATAAACACAAAGGTCGGTTTTACTCCCCACGTCTGCAGATTTGAAGATCTAGTGGATGATTTTTATTTATCATGGAAAAAGTGCTAGCGCTAGTTAGCATAGCCACATAGCTACATGTTATTGTAGCTGTGTACCAAGACACACGTCGACATACTGACAAATAAAACAGCAAGAAACACTAAATCTGTGACCAATGGTTCAGAAAGGTCCTGCTGCAGGCGCCTCTCCGTCAGGATCAGATTCTGGATCAGATTCAGAGGGTTGAAGTAACACGGGTCTGTGAGCAGCCAACATGTAAACATTAGATCAACATGCTGGACAGCCGAGGGCACATCCACTTCCTGAGGGGGCGTGGTCAGAGAGCTCATTCTCATTTAAAGCCACAGACACAGAAAACAGCCTGTTCTGAGCAGGGCTGAAAAAGAGGGGTTTACAGGCAGACCAAAATCTGATTTCAAAGTGTTTTATTTGAGCATAAACTTCAAAGACATGTTTTGGGGACCTCTTAGACCAATATATTTTGATGAAAAAGAGCATAATGTGTTACCTTTAAAGCCATTTATTTGATGTTGAAACCTCACCAATGTTTTCTGTTTACTCTCCCTTCTGTATACTTTTATTCTAACCATTTTCCATGGGTGTGTAGACTCATTACTATCCTGTTAAGTTGAGTGAGTCTCATTTTCTGAGATGTTTTTGTGTATTCTTGTTCCAACCAGAAAAACTGCCAAGTCAAGAAAGAAAGCTGTGGGTGGCGTTGGAGATTGTAAGGGTAACAGCGTATCACCCCCTGTGATGTCATCTCAGCCAAAACCTGAGAAAAGTCCCCAGCATGGAGCGCAAACCAGGGTGAAACGGGTGAGTGACTAGAGGATAGAGAGCAGGGTTGCAAAATACTGGGAGTGTGTTTGTCTGCCAGTGTGTTTGTCTGCCAGTGAACTGGCCCTCACTCCACTCTTGCAAACAAACACACTGGTTTCTATTCATTTACAAATCCCTCACTGGTAAAACCCCCTTATATCTACAGTCACTAATCAAACTTCACAGCACAAACTGTAGCCTGCGCTCAAGTAGCTTTATCAACCTCCATTTGGGCGGCAGTAGCTCAGTCCATGGGGACTTTGGCTTGGGAACCGAAGGGTCGCCGGTTCGAGTCCCGGTATGGATGAAGTTTGGCAAGTGGACTGGTGGCTGGAGAGGTGCTGGTTCACTTGCCTGGGCACTGCCGAGGTGCCCTTGAGCAAAGCACCAAACCCCCAACTCCTCTGGGTGCGCTGGTTGACGGCAGTATCCTCACTCTGACATCTCCCCCTAAGCATGTTCACTGCATGTGTGTGCATTTATATTTATATACCAAAAAAACTGTATGTGTAGCATGTCCAAAATAGCATAAGTGAAAATTGAATTTCCCCCCTGGGGATCAATAAAGTACCTTTCTTTCTTTCTTTCTTTCTTTCTTTCTTTCTTTCTTTCTTTCTTTCTTTCTTTCTTTCTTTCTTTCTTTCTTTCTTTCTTTCTTTCTTTCTTGTGGTCGCACCTCCTTCCAGGTGTTTGTCTGCAAGAGTGGCCCTCACTCCACTCTTGCAGACAAACACACTGGTTTCTATTCATTTACAAATCCCTCACTGGTAAAACCCCCTTATATCTACAGTCACTAATCAAACTTCACAGCACAAACTGTAGCCTACGCTCAAGTAGCTTTATCAACCTCCTTTTGGGCGGCAGTAGCTCAGCCCATAGGGACTTGGCTTGGGAACCAAAGGGTTGCCGGTTCGAGTCCCGGTATGGACGAAGTTTGGCAAGTGGACTGGTGGCTGGAGAGGTGCTGGTTCACTTGCCTGGGCACTGCCGAGGTGCCCTTGAGCAAAGCACCAAACCCCCAACTCTTCTGGGTGTGCTGGTTGACGGCAGTATCCTCACTCTGACATCTCTCCCTAAGCATGTTCACTGCATGTGTGTGCATTTATATGTATATCCCAAAAAAACTGTATGTGTAGCATGTCCAAAATAGCATGAGTGAAAATTGAATTTCCCCCCTGGGGATCAATAAAGTACCTTTCTTTCTTTCTTTCTTTCTTTCTTGTGGTTGCACCTCCTTCCAGTGTGTTTGTCTGCAAGAGTGGAGTGAGGGCCAGTGAACTGACACACTGGTTTCTATTCATTTACAAATCCCTCACTGGTAAAACCCTGTTATATCTACAGTCACTAATCAAACTTCACAGCACAAACCGTAGCCTGCGCTCAAGTAGCTTTATCAACCTCATCACACCCAAAGCCCGGACCTCCTTTGGATGCACCTCCTTCCAGTGTTCCTCTGTAAATGACTGGAATCACCTTCAACAATCCCTAAAGCTGAGCTCTCTCATTCCACTCGCCACTTTCAAAAACGTATTACATCCCATAACTCAACATCACTGCACTTGCTTTTAAATTGCTTTTAATTTGTTCACTGCTGTCATATTTTTGTGTTGTATTGTTCTGTCTCTAGGTTTCTCTGTATGTCCTCTCTGTTTTTTGTTTTGTCTTTTATATATTGTCATGCCACCTGTGTTGCCTTCTCGCCCAGGTCGTTATTGCAAATGAGAGTTGGTTCTCAATTAACTCACCTGGTTAAATTCTATTCTATTATTCCTGAGTTGCTGTTATTACTTGATATTTATCCTGAATATGTGTGTGTAGATTTATCTTGGTAATCAAAATTGTGAAAGTAGTCCAGTCGACTGTGGAGATTATTGTTGCAGTTGAAGCTTCTTAACTTTAATTTTCTTAAGGTTTTCATTTTGTTCCTTTCATCCTCAGAAAGAAGAAAAATCTCGACAACATAAAGTGCAGAACGGCGTCCCAGACTGCACCCCAGTCCACTCACCTCAGCCACCCAAACCCCCCTCACCTGATGCTCTTAAATCCAGCATTGTATTAACGGCAACAGTCAGCAACATTGACATTGATATCGAACAGCCGGAAGAAGAGGGTCTGGTAAGGAGAAAGGCACAGGGGCCTCAATCAGTAGCGTCACATCATCAAACAGGTAATGAGCCTGTGACTCACAGCGTGCACAATGAACACAAGGCAAGAGGGAAACCAGATCCTTCTCCTCTTCCATCCCCTCTGAAGCCCCCACTGAAGTCTGTATCGGGTGTAGGCAGTAAGGGAGGAGGAGAGAGGAGGTCCTCTAGTGAGTTGTCAGACATTCACTCAGAGGACAAATCAAACTCTGGGGAAACGATCTCTGTGGGTGCAGAAAGGAAAACGTCACCAGTGGATGACAAGGATGATACGATGGAGTTGCTCAAGGAGGCTGACATGCAGAACCCAAAGGTTGAAGTGGGGAAAGAAGCTGCTCTTTGTTACCCTCAGAGGAGAGTGGCGCAAAAATCAAACATGGAAAACACTAGAATGACTGTGGAGATGATTAAAGACAATAAAAGTGACACTGTTATGCTTCCCAGGGGAGCTCAGACACAGAACCATACCGCAGACATTCAAGTAAGTGCTCTTAGATCCAGATCAGTATTTGTGTTGTTTTATATTTTTCTATGTTCATTAATATATGTTCTTTTATGTGTTTACAGGAACACCTAGAGTCTACTGAAAAGCTGTTAGAGCCATTCCCTCCCATCTTGGTAAGAATATCAACACTTGCACTCACTAACTGTGAACTCTTTTTTAAACTATATTTTTATTAGGTTTCTCTGCTGTATACATCAATCAAAAAGTGCATGTTACCCAGTTTTATATTTTTTACAGACAAACAAGAACACGTCATACAATGACAACCACTAGAGTCCAATCTAATGTGTTTTGAATGTTATCTTAAAAATAAGAAAGCAGGAAGGACACATGGATCAGAAAGAAGATATGAAAATGAAAAAAAAAACCAAAAACCCCCAAAAACAAACAAAACAAATAATAATAATAATAAATACATAAATAAATAGATAAAATAAAAATGATTTCTTACAAACAAAAGCTTGAAATGAATTTCCACAACTTGGCCCACGAAACATACACCACATTAGTCCTCAAGAGAAGGACCCCAGCAGCCTGTTGCACCAGCTGTGTGTAAGTTGTGTCCTAAGTTAGGGTGTAAAGTCCACCCTAAACCATACATTGAAACTAGTTAGTTTGTAACTTAAGTTGTGTCATTGTTTGGCTGCAACCCGGAGACATAAGGTTCATCTTAAAGCTGGGGTTGGTGTTCAGATTTAGATCCACTTTTTGTTATACTGGTTAAAATGATCTTTATGTCCTGATGGTAATCAATACATAATGTGTTCTTAAAAAAGAGCGAAGAAAAGCTGCTATCTACAGCCGGAGTAAACCTGGGAAAACACCAATCAATCACCTGATGGCGGTTTAGGATCCTTCCATTGTAGAAGAATGCATCTGCGGGCCACAAGAGAGGCAAAAGCAATGATATTTCTTTCCCTAATAGAAAAGCAAGTTAAGTCCTCAGGGACACCGAAGATCAGAATCAGAATCAGAATCAGAGTCAGAATCAGCTTTATTGGCCAAGTATGCTTGAACACACAAGGAATTTGACTTTGGTAAACTGTGCTCTCTATGTACAAGGCATAAGAATAAGACATACAAATAAAAATAAAAATATAATAACAATAACATCAGCTATAAATACAAAGAACAACAAATAGGCATGACTAATATGTACAGACTAAAATAATATGATAATAGTGCAGTGGTGAGTAGCAGAGGTAGTTTTTACATTATGAAAATAGTAGTTAAATAATAAAATAAATAAAAATATGGAATTCTGCTTGGAGAATTGTTGCATTGTATATTTACAGAGAGTATTGATCTGACAGGTATGACACTGTTATGGTTTAGTGTTCATCAGAGTGACAGCCTGGGGGAAGAAACTGTTCTTATGGCGGGTTGTTTTGGCGCACAGTGATCTGTAGCGCCTGCAGGAGGGGAGGAGTTTGAAGAATTTGTGTCCAGGGTGTGAGGGGTCAGCGGTGATGCAACCTGCCCGTTTCCTGGTCCGGGACCGGTACAAGTCCTGGATAGGGGGCAGGTCGACATTGCTGATTTTTTATGCAGCCCTCATAATCCGTTGCAGTCTGTGTTTGTCTAGTTTGGTTGCAGATCCAAACCAGACAATGATGGAGGTGCACAGAACAGAAGATTGAGATTAAGGGGCTGGGATGTACAGGTTTACAAAAAAAACTTTTGATAATTTCTCATAAAAAGAAGACCAGAATGATCTTAGTTCCAGAGAGGAGAAAAAACTCTGTGAACTCTTACTAGAATTACACCCCTTTGTTCCCCGCTTACATCCACTGTCACAACACACAGGAGGTTTTTTTTATATTGTTGGGAAGATTTTTGTGTGAAAAGTGTCAATGTGTTGGTTCAGGAGCCTGTACAAGAAGAACCATTGCTACCAGTTGGCGAGCCGGTTATGGCCACTCCACGCCAATGTCCCCTGCCCTTTCCACCAGAACCTTCTGTATCTCAGCCGCACAGAGGGAGACCGACACACGGAGAGCAGGACAAGGTGAGGTGACATCTACAGAGTTTTTCTTTGTCACTGCTGCAAAAAGTGCTTGCTTATGGTGGATAATGATGGGCCTTGCTGTAAGTATGTTGACTTTATGTGCTATACAAATAGAATTGGAGTAGGAGCAAATATTTGTATCTGTAATTATAGGAAATATGAATACAAATCTGGACTTTCTATCAAAATAGAAACATCTTAGGATGCTCTTGAATTTGTTTAAGGGGTCAATACAGCAAACATTAGAAAAAATTGCTAGTAGGAAATATCCACTTTGCTAACCACATTTCACTGTTGTACTGTAGATATATGAGACTTAAAACAACACAAACACAGTCAGATCTCTCTTAATACTTCCATGTAAGTTATCTTTTTTTGGGCTTTTTCAGCCCAGGGTTGCTGCTCCTCGACCTTTACCTCCACCTCCTGTTGTGAGCACAGCTGTAGAGGGGAGGAAGGGGAGTAAGAGGAGCACAGAGAGCAAGAAAGCCAGTGGAGATGCAACGTCCTCGTCAGTGAGTTCCAGTAAGGACAGAGTCTTACCATCGGTGAGATAGTTTCTCCACTCATACATTGTGTGTTGACACATCACTGCAAAGACAGTTATATATATATACTGTATGAATGTCCGCTCTGGCTGAGAAATACTTATGTATATCAGTATTAGTGCAATCTTGTAATTTGTTTTTTAAAATGTAGATTGTTTAAGTTAAAGGGATATTTCAGTGTTTTTGAAGTGGGGTCGTATGAGTTACAGTACACTATTGCTCCTGTTAGCCACAATGAGTGCCGGTGAGCTCTTCCCCTTTAATGAGAAAATTCCCAGAGGACCGGCAGGTAAGCTAGGCTACAATTCTCTGCAGACGGGGCCTTCTATTTCATGTAATTTCACTAAAGTTAAGAAAATATGGTCCAGGAACTCATCACGGTGCAAATGCATGAACCAGTAGAGAAAAATTGGAGCTCTTCAGTTTGCCGTCAGAAACCCCCTTTGTTTTGTTTTGGCACTATTTTCAGACGCACCTCACAGACCGGTGTTCTTCCGCTGCATGAGCACGGATACACGCCGATCAGCTGTTTGGATCAACAAGCACGTAGCATTTTTAGCAGTAAACACTTTTAGGAACAAAAACTACAAACTGCAGAAATGAGTGATTCTGACAGCGACGATGACATGCCGTTTACTGTGGACACAAGAGGAACCCTCTATGAACCAGAGTTTACAGAGGAAGAACTCCAGATGCAGACCCAACGTACCAACGAAGAAGAAGAGAGGGGAGAAAGTTCTGTGCTAACGAGTGAGCAGGAGAGATCCCACGTTACCTGGTGGTGCCGGTGTGTAAACTGTGAGCCCATGCCAACGAACCCAGAGAGCTTCTGCTGTCAGGAGAGGGACTTAGTGACAACAATACTTCAGGACCTTTCTGAATCAGAGGATACCAGCGGCTCACATACGGCTCCAGTCTGCATCACTCATCATCCAGAGTTCCCTGCCTTACAGGAGGTTTGCTTGTTTGAACAGCTGGGATAAAGACAGGTACGTCCCATCTTTTAAATGTGCAGAAAAGTGAGTTTAATTCACTCTAAAGACCGAGACCGCTACTTGATCCTGCCACGTGCTTGTTGATCCAAACAGCTGATCGGCGTGTATCCGTGCTCATGCAGCGGAAGAACACCGGTCTGCGAGGTGCGTCTGAAAATAGTCCCAAAACAAAGACTGACTGCAAACTGAAGAGCTCCAATTTTTTCTACTGGTGCATGCATTTGCACCGTGATGAGTTCCTGGAACATATTTTCTCAACTTTAGCAAAATTATGTGAAATAGGAGGCCCCGTCTGCTGAGAATTGTAGCCTAGCTTACCTGCCGGTCCTCTGGGAATTTTCTCATTAAAGGGGAAGCGCTCACCGGCACTCATTGTGGCTAACAGGAGCAATAGTGTACTGTAACTCATACGACCCCACTTCAAAAACACTGAAATATCCTTTTAAAGTTTTTACACTCAATTTGAGATTTGATTTATGTATGGTGCCTTTTTCTTTTTAAACTACAACTGCAGCTTATTAATCACAACATAATTAATGTCATATTTTTCAGGATCGTCCTCTCTCTGCTAGAGAAAGACGAAGGCTTAGACAGTCCCAGGAGAGTGCCAGTCAACCAGGTATTTCCTGCTTTTTTTTTAACTGAACCACAATATTGTGGTTTCAGATAAACTTGAGCTATTGGAGATTTGAATTGAAGGGGGAAAAAAATGGTGATTGACTTTGTTCCCATTATATCTCTACTCCTTCCATAGGTGCTAATGTTATAAGAAGGGCATCTTATGATGTCACCTCTACCAAGGATGAGAACTACAACAGCCCAGTTTCCAGATCTGTTCCTGACATTCTCACCGAGTCCAAACGAAAGGTAGTGAAACCTCATACTAACTTCCTATCTGATGACTTTACAGTTGACTTGAAATAGAAGTCAGCTTCAAGTGCTCTCTTAAGACAGTGGGATGTGTTTAATCACAGCAGGATAAGCTGCAGGAGCGAAGGTCAGATGAAGACGAGTGCAGCTCATCCACAAGTTCCACAGAGCGCTTAGAGGGAGACTGCAGGGAAAGGTGAGAACATCTGTTATCACCTTGCTTTCATATTTATAACCTCTAAAGTCTGTGTTAACAAATGTGCCTTTTTCCATGATTATTGTTTCATCTGCAGGAAGACTGAATCCAATGACATGCAGGATTTAGTCCACATGATGACTCAAACTTTGAGAATGGATATTGGAGACAGCATGAGTGAGGTGGACAAAGACAGATTTGGCTCTTCTTCAATCCCAGAATTCAAACTAAACAGGAAGTACAGGGACACCCTGGTGCTTCACGGGAAGGCTCGAGAGGATGCTGAGAACCTGTCACTGGGTGAAATACCAACTGGTCAGATACTTTTTATCAATCTATATGATCAAACTGCCATTCTGAAGTGTCTTGGTGCGTAACCGTTGTGTGTCTCTAAAAGGCTCCACATCCGGTCCAGCCAAGATCAGGAGAGCCATTGAACACCTGAGGACGGATGTGGTGAAGGGCCTGGGGGTGAAGCTGCTGGACAGGGCCCTGGAAATCATGGAGGAAGAGGATGACACCAAACGAGAAGTAAGATCACACCAAATCACTTCACTTACCTTTGCACAGTGCAGTCAATTAGCTTACAAAGCTACTTATGTTACACTTAAGAAGAATTAGGGTTACCAGTCTTTAGTTTATCAAATAATCAAAGTGAGGTACCTCCAGATCAGAGATTTTATAGTCAGAAAAAACACTCTCTGTTTTAATGCCACAACATCACCCATAGAGCAGCTACTGCTTCAGTGTCCAACTAAAACATCTATAACTCATTTCTATAATGTCTTAAGCCAGACTGATGAGTTGAACGTTCCAGCTGCTACAAAAACATGGGATGATGAACTTGGAGTGAATATTTGTGAGGATAAATGGGATGTGATATGGAACCATACAAGAAAGATATCGGTTTGTAATCGTGCTGGACTACTGCAATTTGAAATCCTGCATCGCCTGCAGATCTCTCCCAGTCAAAGACATAAAATGAATCCCCAACTCTCACCTCTGTGTTTAAAATGTAAGATTTCAGTAGGGACCTACACACATTGTGTCTGGTTCTGCCCTAAAATTCAAGCATATTGGGGTGACATTTTGCAAGATATGGAAAAAATTCTTGGTGTGACTTTGTGCATGAATCCTGTCTCTCTGCTCCTGGGTTATCCATGTCAAGATGCTACTGTTGGTACCTGCTCTGGCAGACTGTATAATATTCTTACATATGCTGCCAGGAGGAATATATTCTTGTCATGGATAAGTGAAAAACCACCTTCTAGGGCTAACTGGCACAAGATAATCTTGGAGTGTTTTCCTGTTGAGTTTTACTTGTTTGCTTCACTTGTTACGGCTGGCTCGAATGCCGAACATAGTAAGGGACACAACACAAAAGGGTTAAGTTAGTTCATTGTATTTTATTGAAAACCAAACAGAAAGTAACTTGAAAGCTGGAAACAAACCACTGAGGTGCTGCTGCTGCCAAGTGAAGGGAGAGAGTGAGTGTTAACTGAGGACCTGCCCAAATAGACCGCCACATGTAAACCGTCGCCTGATATTTGCCACCACATGATGTGAAAGCAAGATCTCAGAGTATATACTGCCTTAGGTGGTGCAAATGTTCCAAGTTTTTGGCAGATTGCCAAGAAAACCTCCAAACTTGACAGTGTGCCACGCCCACAATTTTAGTCTGAACAGAATGCCTCTAATAATTTTGGATCGTCAATATGTCTGCTATAGAATGTGCCTTGTTTGGACTGAATTAGAGAAAAACACTAGGAGGAGCTCTCAAAAGTATGCACCCTTATTTGGGCGTCATTCTTCACATTCAAAGCTGTATGTGCGTTTGATGCACCGCCTGAACGCCTGCCACGCCCACAATTTTTGTCTGAACAGAATTCCTTTTATAATTTTTAATCGTCAATGTGTCTACTATATACTATAGGTTGCCCTTGGTTTGGACTGAATTAGAGAAAAGCCCTAGGAGGAGCTCTCAAAAGTATGCACCCTTATTTGGGCGTCATTCTTCACATTCAAAGCTGTATGTGCGTTTGATGCTCTGCCTGAACGCCTGCCACACCCACAATTTTTGTCTGAACAGAATTCCTTTTATAATTTTTAATCGTCAATGTGTCTACTATATACTATGGGTTGCCCTTGGTTTGGACTGAATCGGAAAAAAGCCCTAGCAGGAGATAGCAAAAGTATGCACCCTTATTTGGACGCCTTTGGGCGCCATTTTAAATTTTCAAAGCTAGGTGGCGCTCTTCCTGTTAAGTTTCGGATATGGGTGTGAGAGGCTTTTTTGTGCGTCCTGATGCCATGAATATGCGTATTGATTTTCAAGCATGTAGCTCAAAATAACCTCTATTGGGAGGCGTTTTTGAAAACTCTAGGGGGCGCTAGTGAGCACATTTTTGAGAACTTTTGCGCAAGACCCATAAATTCGCAAATTTTTCACCAGGCCTGAGGAGTGTGCAAAAATATCCGTGCTTTCATGCATGTTCAGGGGTCCAAAAATTAGTGATGTTAGAGATGTGCCGAAGCTTCGAAGCGTGTGTCGAGTATTTGAGGGGGCGTTTCCGCGAAGCGCGTATCGAGGCTTGCTTCATTGAGGGGAGGGGCCGAAAATGATGACGTTCGAAGCCTCGCGAGCCGCCTGTACCACGTGACTGATTCAGGAACCAGTTTGCAGGGTTGGTGCGCGATTCGAAATATAAGGGGCAGCGCACAGTCACAACCTTATCCCCAATTTGTTTCCACTTTCCCTTTTGACCATTGAATCATAAAGACAGACACCATATTAAGAAGTTCATTATTTATGTGTTGGCAGCACAAACATCATTCACTTATTCAATTCAAAGCTTCAGACACCAAAGGGATGGTGTCATTATAATCACTGCTCTTATTTTACATTTATTGTCCACTTGATGGCGCAGTAGAGCAAATGGAGCACCATGAACCTTCGGCCCATGAGTGAACCAATTGGATGGAAAGCCTCAATGCTTCAAGAAGCTTCATCTCGCCATCACTACCAAAAATGCGTTCGAAGTGGCGTAACAAATAAAAAGAAAAATCCTTAGGGTTTCAATGGGGCCTTCGCCGCCACTGCGTGTCAGTGCTCGGGCCCTAATAATAATAATCTGAGTGGTCATTCTCTTCTTTCATTGCAGCTGTGCCTTCGTGACCAGATGGGGGATGAAAAGTACCACACTTATGCTGTGATGGTGAGGCAACTGAAGTTCTTTGAGGATATGGCCTTTAAGGTTTAGAGAGAGCACTGCATCAAGGAGCCTTTTTACACATGTTGTGAGTTAAATTGCCATCCTGCCCCTCATTGCTTTGCAAAATTTACCTCCTGCTTGTATGCATATCACCATTTCAATATACAACTTTTGTGAAATAATGTAATTTTTTGTACCTATCGAAAACTGAGTTTGTAATTATTTTCTGGATGACTATGCAAGTTTTAGTTGTTAAAGCACTCAATATTTGTCTGTGGTTGATAGTCTGTTCATAATGTGAGCCAGAATTGTAATTGTTTTTGAAGATGCCAGATTTCATTTCTCATGCTATATTGTATTTGACAAATAAAATAATGAAATGTGATGTAATATAGATGCATATTAACATTTGAACTTTCTAATAAATGAATAATTTTTTGTTTGTTTGTTTTCTTGATGTTGACATGAGCAGGTGAAAGGAAAATCATCTTTTACAATCCTCAGTTTATCATGCAAGGCAAAACAGCATTAATAATACATGTGAAAGACACAATTTAAAAAATGCAGTATCAGATGTTTATTATTTTTTGTATTCCCTCAAACACTAACAAATGTTACTTCACAGATGCTTCAGATGTGAACTGAGACTGAATTCAGAATAACTTGAATATAAAAGAATGTATCAACAAGCAGGCAGGTGGGGGTTGTTCAGAGTTATTTGTGCTTCTTCTTCTTGAGGCTTTCCTGAGGTTTTTGGCTGGGTTCTCCACAGATCTCTGGTAAGGCTGGCTGCCAGGACAGAGGATTCTGTCTGTACATCGGCCATGGAGGAAGCGTCATCTAAAGTTAAAGAAATAGGAATTTATTACATTTTTGGAAGTTGTTTATTGCCCTCCAGGAGGTACAAGCTTTAAAAAACTGAGAAAGCATTGTGCAATATTTAGTTTGAATGGTCATTGAAGGTGATGACCTATGTTAACTATGGGGCGCCGTTTGTAAAGTTGTGCACACTGAAAATAAAGGAAACATTTCTCCACATTTAGCTCCAAAACGTCATAAAAATGTAAAGTGAATTTTTAAAAGTCACTTTTTTGTTTTATCACATTTAGAGGAATATTTGTGATCTTCTTCACATTTAATTTTCTTGTGAAAAATATATTAAGTTAAAATCATTGTTAAATCCAAATGTTAAAAATAAATCTAAATGTTAAATATAAATATAAATGTTGCGTCGAGATCCTAAATATTTAGCTGATATGCGGCAGTGAAAATTTGCATATCAGCGAAATATTTAGGATCGCAGAGCAACATTTAACATTTTGATTTAACATTTAGATTTATCGTTGAAATTGACACTCTGTCTGATCGGAGATGCTCCTCTACAGGTTCTCCACAAGGGTGCGTGCTGTCACCTCTACTGTTTATCCTTTACACTAATATGTGTCAGAGCAGACATGAAAACAGATCCATTATAAAGTATGCAGATGATTCTGTCATTGTTAGTCTGCTCTATGATAATGAAACCAGCCACGGTCCAGTCGTTGATCAGTTTGTTGAGGGGTGTGAGGAGTCTTACCTTCAGCTCAAAGTCATGGTTATTGATTTCAGAAGGAGTAATCACATGAGTGAAGTGACTCAAATCAAGGGTCAGCCTATCGAGTCTGTGCAAACTTATAAATACCTTGGGACCATCATTGACATGAAACTGAACTTTGAGGAAAACTGTGCAGCAGTGTGTAAAAAGGCTCACCAGCGTCTGCATTGCCTGAGAAAACTACCTTTCTTTCACATTGATGGAACAATCATGACCATGTTCTACCATGCTTTTATTGAATCTGTTGTGTCCTTTTCTTTAGTCTCATGGTTTGGCCAAATCACTCTAAAAGGAAAGGAACTCATTAAACCAGATAGTTAAATGGTCATCCATCCATCCATCCATCTTCTTCCGCTTATCCGGGTCCGGGTCGCGGGGGCAGCAGTCTCAGCAGAGAAGCCCAGACACTCCTCTCCCCGGCCACTTCCACCAGCTCTTCTGGGAGGATACCGAGGCGCTCCCAGGCCAGCTGAGAGACATAGTCTCGCCAGCGTGTCCTGGGCCTTCCCCGTGGCCTCCTCCCAGACGGACATGCCCGAAACACCTCCCCAGGGAGACGCCCAGGAGGCATCCTAACCAGATGCCCGAACCACCTCATCTGGCTCCTCTCGATCCGGAGGAGCAGCTGCTCTACTTTGAGCCTCTCCCGGATGTCTGAGCTCCTAACCCTATCTCTAAGGCTGAGCCCAGCCACCCTGCGGAGAAAGCTCATTTCGGCCGCCTGTATTCGCGATCTCGTTCTTTCGGTCACTACCCACAGCTCGTGACCATAGGTGAGGGTCGGAACGTAGATTGACCGGTAAATTGAGAGCTTTGCCTTCTGGCTCAGCTCCCTCTTCACCACGACAGACCGGTACAGTGCCCGCATCACTGCAGACGCCGCCCCGATCCGTCTGTCAATCTCCCGCTCCCTTTTCCCCTCACTCGTGAACAAGACCCCGAGATACTTGAACTCCTCCGCCTGGGGCAAAGACTCCCCTCCGACCCGAAGAGGGCAGGCCACCCTTTTCCGACTGAGCACGATGGCCTCAGACTTGGAGGTGCTGATCCCCATCCCCGCTGCTTCACACTCAGCTGCAAACCGTCCCAGCGCGAGCTGGAGGTCACCGCTCGATGGAGCCAGTAGGACGACATCATCTGCAAAGAGCAGAGATGGAATCCCAAGGCCACCGAACCGGAAACCCCCCGCCACTTGGCTGCGACTAGAAATTCTGTCCATAAAAGTTATGAACAGAACCGGTGACAAAGGGCAGCCCTGGCGGAGTCCAACCCCCACCGGGAACGAATTCGACTTACTGCCGGCAATGCGAACCAGACTCTGGCTCCGACAATACAGAGACTGAATGGCCCGTAACAACAGGTTAAATGGTCAAGCAAGTTGATTGGTGAGCCACAGGCATCCACAGCATCCCTGTACACTAATCAGTTACAGCGGATAGCCACCTCTATTTTAAATTATGCCTCACACCCTCTGCACAGTGATTTCCAGCTTCTTCACTCTGGACGACGGTTTGTAGTCCAAAGGTGCAGGACACAGCGTCACAAGAAAAGCTTTGTTCCTGCTGCTATCACTGAGCTGAACAAGCAATAGCTTCTATTTTCCCACACAGTCAGCCTACAATCTTATGACTTGAGCCCAGATTGTCTTATTTATTCATGTGATTCCATCGTTTTTATTGGTTGACTGTTTTCTGATATGCTTTTTAAACGGAACCTTTAGCACTTTTATCATTTTATCATTTTATCATGTCTATTCATTTTACCATTTTTAGTGTTACATTAGTTTTTAGGATATTTTTTGTATGTTTTGCACATTAAGTAGATTGTTCTGTCTGAAGTCTATCTTGTAATTTTGTATCAAGCTAACATCTCACTGGCTGCAAAACAAGTTTACCTACGGGTACAAATAAAGTAACCTGAACCTGAAAATTTAGATTTATCGCTGAAAATTTAGATTTATATTTAGCATTTGGATTTAACAAAATTTTAACTTAATATAATATAATAATAATAATAATAATGCATTTTATTTATAAAGGTCACCATACAGGGCAGAGTTTAAAAAACAACTTAAAAATTAAGCTGATAAAATCAACAAGGCATGATACAGTGTAATTAAGATACAAATAAAATGAACAGGATCAGATACAGAGCAGTGAAGAGGTGTAATCAGAGTGAATATGACAGTTTAAAAAGATGTGTCTTGAGATGTGATTTGAAAATGGAAAGAGAGTCGATGTTGTTGGGAGGGAGTTCCAGAGGCATGGGGGGGGGCAGACCGGCTGAAGGCTCTAGACCCCATGGTGGTTAAACGGGCGGGTGGTGTAGTGAGGTGAATGGAAGAAGAAGACCTGAGTGAGCGGCTGGGTGTGTTGATGTGGAGAAGTTCAGAAAGGTATGGAGGAGCGAGGTTATGGAGGGCCTTAAAAGGTGAGGAGCAGGATCTTGTAATCGATGCAGGTCTTGATCGGTAACCAGTGAAGCTGCTGAAGGACGGGGGTGATGTGATTAATGGATGGGGTTCTGGATTAGAGTTCTGGACCAGTTGGAGTTTATGGATGGATTTGAGAGGGAGACCAAAGAGGAGGGAGTTACAGTAATCAATGCATGAAGTGACCAGGGTGTGAACGAGTGTGGCAGTGCTGTTGGGTGTGAGGGACGGGCGGAGGCGGTTGATGTTATGCAGATGGAAATATGCAGACCGGGTGACATTATTAATGTGGGATTGAAATGATCGTGTGCTGTCAAGGATGACACCCAGACTCTTAACCTGGGGGGAGGGAGAAACTGAGGAGTTGTCAATGGTAAATGAAAAACTGTTGAGCTTGGAAATGGTGGATTTTGTGCCCATGAGGAGAACCTCGGTTTTATTACTGTTTAATTTTAGAAAGTTGAAAGTGAACCAGGATTTTATTTCATTCAGACAGGCAGAGAGGGAAGTGGCAGGGAGGGAGGAGGTGGGTTTGGTTGACAGGTAGAGCTGGGTGTCATCCGCATAGCAATGGAAACTGATGTTGAATTTACGGAAGATAAATTATATTAATATATTTTTCACCACAAAATTAAATGTGCAGAAGATCACAAATATTCCTCTAAATGTGACGTTTTGGTGCTTAATGTGGAGAATTGCTGCTGTTACTTTCTGTGTGCACAACTTTACAAACGGCGCCCCATAGTTAACAACAGACTTGCACAGTAATGTGATCATGGGGACACATTCTATCAACTTCTATATTTCTTCCCCAGAGGTGAAGAAAACAATAATGGAAACCAAACTTACCACACAGGACACTGCAAAACCAGCCAGTACAATGTACACCGTCCACCCAAACTGTTCGATGATCAGACCATACACGAATCCAATCATCTGCAAGGTCAGCACACATGACATCAGTCAATTTGAACCAAACAAAACTCAATCCATATAATGTCTTTGAGATGGTTTACATGTGTTGAGGGTAGTTACCGCTGAGATGAGAATTATTCCCTGGAAAATCTGCTCAGCTAGCTTCTGGCCTTTGTAATCCTGCAACACAAGGAGAGGGGGAGTCATGATTATAGTCACACTGTCAACACAAGGGGAAAATAAGCAGTCCAGTTCAGGGTGAGGATGTCAATATGTCCACTAGTACAGTGTTTCTCAACTGGTGGGTCGCGACCCAAAAGTGTGGGTCGCGGGTCTTCGGCTTAATTCTATGGGGTGATGGTGGATCCCCAAGCCAGACCAGTTGAGAACCACTGCACTAGTACATGGAGGAAAATGATGCCCGATTGCTTCGCTTAACATAACGTTGTGTGTAACATGTTAAAACGCTACAGTAACTGATAGACCAGTCACAGAAGTATCTAACTATCAACAAACACCGTTTTAAAACTTTGCATTCAAAACGTGAATCAATGAAACAACAGCGAATCACCAAAGCACCGTTAGGCGGATGGATGGTAGGTTAGCTCGCAGCTGTTACCAAAACACTACCTAGCTAACGAACGAACGTTAGCTTAATACAAACACCTGAAACAAATAAGCTCAATATTTCTCACCATGTGTGTAGGAATGTTCTTAAACATAGCCAACATGTTTCCGATTTTAATGGAATAAGAGTAGACTGAAAGAAAACGCGACAAACAACGACTGACTTCCTGTTTGAAGGCTACGTCGTGTTGTGGAGGACCCTGCGAGCATTAGCTGCGCAGCTTTACACCTCTAAACACACTAGGGATGGGGTAAAGCGCTGCGTGGTGATCACACACTTGGTATTGTATTTGTGGAAATCCTTGACTGCCTAAGTAACTGCCTGTACATAAGTCAAGCTTATTTTGGCCATTATACTTTATGAATATAATATTTTCAGCTTTTTGTTTTTAAAATCTACTTCGTCAACTGTAAATAGTTAATTTAAGCACTGACTGGTTTAAATTCGTCATAAAAGACAACCGGATTTACTTTTACAATCAGGCATAAGCAAGGGCATCTATTGCTACGTGCAGAGTAGGGATGGGATTTCTGGCTCTTTGAAGGGAACCGGATCTTGAGGAGCCGTTCCTTTCAAAGAGCCGTTCAAAAGACTGGCTCTTTGGCTCATTAATATATTTATTTATTTTTTAGAAGTTAACCAGGGGTAACTTGTTTTTTTTTATCAAGGAAACAATCACTTGTAACAGTTATAAGATAAGATTTGGATCAGAATAATTCAAACTTACACATCCCACCAATATATCAATCAATCAATCTTTATTTGTATTGCGCCAAATCACAACAAACGTTATCTCAAGACGCTTTTAAAAACATAGGAGGTATCTAATCTATCAGAATATATATCTAAAAAAGGAATGTTCATCAAAGACGACAGATTGGCCATAATCCTCCTGTCAGCCACCACTTCCACAGGGTGTGTGTGTGTGTGTATTCCATCATTGTTTTAAATAGTAAACAGTTTTTAAATATTAATCCCTCTTATTAATGTTTTTTTTGTTTTGTATGTAGATATTCTGTTTCTACATTGATACTTTGTCTTTGTGTTGATTATTATCTATGGAGGGCCACTCGACAAGCCTGTTAGGGTTTTTTTTGGCTCCTCCTGCACATAACATGTTAATGGTTAATTTTATTATTAAATTTTATCTGTTATATATTGGCTCGTGTTATTGAACTTGCAATGTTTGTTTTGTACTTTTATATGTGCAATAAATAAATAAATAAATACATTGGTGGGAATTATTCTGAAATATTGATTAAACATTTTTTATTTGGCATTGTAAAAATTACATAAGATGGTGCCATATCCCAGTGCTTCGACAGTGAGATCACTATTTTGAATTTTACCTCACCTAAAAAACATATGGCACTATAAAAACTACGCAGGCTACAGATAACTTCCATGCAAAACAACTTTACTGTAAACATTTCCACACAAAAAACAGAAAAAAAAATAAGAATAATAAATAAGAATAAACATATATATATATATAAAAAATATAAATACAACTAGAATAAAAAAAGAACATTATAAAAATGTAAATTGTGCTACCCCACCTGGAGTTTCAACACCTGAACTACTTTAAAAACAGGAGCTCAGCTCCTTGACTCGAATCCACATCAAAACAATGTAAACAACGATAAGTGTGAACAAAAGACTCATGGCCCATAGGAAAATAAATTCAGAGAGGAGATGTCAAAAGTGTTTCATTTATGTCTCCTAGACAACAGTGATATCAACTTGAAAGCAAAATGAGACTATAGCTTATGTCTCCTGTTTCTCATTCTTGCCTCCAGAAAAAAAGTTGTAAAAAGTCTCAGCTTAGTCTCCCTTTCAGTTCAAAAGGAGATCTGGTCTAAATCTGAAATGATTCTCAGGTATTTCTCAAGTGTTGTGACTCCTTTTGAGCTCAGGTGGAGGAAATCAGGGAGCTCTCTCAATTGTCTCAATCTAACCTCATCCATTTGTTTTTGTCAGACTCAGTTTTTGTGTCTCAAGTTGAGCTCAGATGGAGCAAAGAAAGAGCATGAGCTCATCTTTTCATGAACATTTATAGTGCCCTGCAAAATTAAGATTTCAATGTAATTGTCCACAAACTTACAATTCTCATTAAAACATTTGAACCACTTGCAAGATCAGCTATTTAGATGTGAAATGATCTCTTCTTTGACTTCACAATATGGTCCTTCCTTTACAAGTCTGTTTGGAACAAAACAACTTCACAAAGATTTAGTGGATTTGAGAGAAATTGCAAAAAATAGAGATTTCATACCAGGTATGACAGACCATTAATTTAAAATATGGGCCACAAAAGGGCTGACCAGATTTAGCCAGATTATTACAATTAAAGGGGGGGACTCTTTTGGGCGCTAGTGGCCTAGTGGTCTAAGCGCCCCACATACAGAGGGTACAGTCCACATCGCGGGGGTCTCCAGTTTGATTCCTGGCCGGTCGACCATTTCCTGCATGTCTTCCCCCGCTCACTACTCCCCACATTTCCTGTCTCTCTTCAGCTGTCCTGTCAAATAAAGGCCAAAATATATATTTAAAAAAAGAGAAGAAAATGAGCCATTAATGAGATCTCTCATTTAAGTCTCAAATAAGACTCATGTCATGGTCTCAACTATTTCTCCTAGTGAATTTTAGGAGAAATGAATGAGAACAATTTGAAACTTGAATGAGGCTGAAGTGAGAATCTCAATTTTGTCTCCAGAGACTTAGAAGAGAAAGCATTGAGCAGTAAAAAAATTCCTCTAGGGGGCGGGCCCGCAGGTGACACGTGAAGGCGAATCGGTTCTCATCGTTCACTTAAAAGAGCCGTTCAAAAAGACCGACTCGTTCGTGAACGTCACATCTCTAGTGCGGAGTGGATAAAGTTGTTGATGTTGAGTTGGCAGTTTGGCTCTAGCGTAGACTTCTTTATCTGCTGTCCTATGTCTCTCTGAAGGTGGCTGTATTTATCCTGCATGTATTGCACATTTAAGAACATGAACACACAGTTAATGCCACAAGTCTGCTGTGGGTAACGTGGTGTGTTTGTGTGGTCGCCTAGCAGTGGTGTAGCTTCAGTATTAGGGTTCATCTCAGTCCTGTAGCTGATCACCATCGGGCTGCACTCAGATCAACTTTGACCTCTCAGTGTCAACGTGTTTGTATTTGTGCATTTATTATCATTTCACTGTGTGCTGAGATCGGATGAAGCCGATACCATGACGACGAGGAAAGGTGAGCATTTCCAAATCATTGATGTCATTAAATTTGGATGCAGAATCAGAAACAGAGTCTTATTTGCTGGACTAACTCTGAGGCAGTCAGACTGCTGTGTATGTGTATTGTGTTATGTGTTGTGTCTTCCACAGTTCCCAGCTGACCCTGTTACCAGGTGCATCTCAGTTACTATTAACTTCAGCTCTTTATTGTGCCTTTCAGTGAACGTGGTCATCCTTGTGCTGCTGGCTGTGGCTTTTTTGATCATAGTGCAACGTAATCTCCTCAACCTCAGTGACTTTTTACACAAGGAACATCCAGGTATTTGTATGTTTGGTGTGGGGAGGGGATTTTGGGCCCCATGAAAAAATATCACATTGGGCCCCCATATATGTGTTGTCATATACCATTTATAATAACATCATAATCAAAGTTACAACAGTCTTTAAAAAATGAATGCACAACAGAAAAGAGCAGCACTGAATCATGCAGAGTAATGGATCTATAATGCTGTTCTGTATCAGCAACACTAGATCTGATACTTTATTGTGTTCAAGGTTATTATGAGGCGCCGTTTGTAAAGTTGTGCACACCGAAAATAAACAGCAACATTTCTCCACATTAGCTCCAAAACGTCACAAAAATGTAGAGTGAATTTTTAAAATCACATTTAGAGGAATATTTGTGATCTTCTTCACTTTTAAATTTTGTTGTGAAAATAAATTAATTTAAAATAGTTGTTAAATCCAAATGTTAAATCTAAATCTAAATATTAAATATGAAATCTAAATGTTAAATATAAATATAAATGTTAAATGTAAATGTAAATATGGCAGATTCACACTGCTAGGCGGCAGTGTGAATCTGCATATCAGCTAAATATTTAGGATCGCAGAGCAAAATTTAGATTTAAGATTTAAGATTATATTTAGCATTTAGCTTTATATTTAACATTTAGATTTATATTTAACATTTATATTTATATTTATCATTTAGATTTAGATTTGGCATTTAGATTTAGATTTATCATTTAGATTTATATTTAACATTTATATTTATATTTATCATTTATATTTAACATTTATATTTATATTTATATGTATCATTTAGATTTAACATTTATATTTATCATTTAGATTTATATTTATCATTTATATTTATGATTTATATTTAACATTTATATTTATCATTTATATTTATATTTAACATTTATATTTATATTTAACATTTATATTTATATTTATCATTGAGATTTATATTTTTATCATTTAGATTTATATTTATCATTGAGATTTATGTTTAGCATTTAGATTTATATTTAACATTTAGATTTATAATTAGCATTTAGATTTATAATTAGCATTCAGATTTATATTTAACATTTAGATTTATATTTTTATCATTTAGATTTATGTTTAGCATGTAGATTTATATTTAACATTTAGATTTAGCATTTGGATTTAACAACTATTTTAACTTAATATATTTTTCACAACAAAATTAAATGTGAAGAAGATCACAAATATTCCTCTAAATGTGATTTTAAAAAGTGACTTTTAAAAATTCACTCTACATTGTTATGACGTTTTGGAGCTAAATGTGGAGAAATGTTGCTGTTTATTTTCAGTGTGCACAACTTTACAAACGGCGCCTCATAGTTTATCACATCAAGTTTATTAATTACAATTATTAAGAGGTTAAAGCTACTTAAACAAATTGCCCCTTGTGGGACCGCCCAAAATTCAGTCAGCATCAAAATCTCTGATTTGAAGGTATTATTTGAGTCATCTCTGTGACATTAAAACAGACTAAATCACTCAATGCCTCAACCTGCCCAGGATCCAAAACAAGACTATAGGCTGTAGCTTATGTAGCTTAGCTATAGCTTTGTTTTTATAGGCTTTAGTAATAGTACAGATAGAGAGAGAAACAAGAGATTCCCACAGACCCCCTTCAATAATGCTAATTGACATGCTACGTTGCTCACCTTCTTGTTCATTGGGTTGGGGGGAGTTGTGGGGAGACAGTGTACCTGCTGACATATCAGCTGCTGAGTCTGGTAGGGAGGGCGGGGAAACCCATTTAGTATAATGAGCTATGAGCATCTCATTGTGGACATCAAACTAGCAAACAGGTTGATTTTAACCACTCAAAGACTATACCAACCTTTCCTGGAGAAGAACTGGGTGACATACTGTCGCCCTTTCTTCTCTCTCTCCACTCTCTCCTTTCTTTCCCTCCTTTTCTGGGACTCAGACTTTGTCTTTCCAGACCTTTTTTTTGGGCCCCCTGTCAGTCATGGGCCCCTTAGAATCATCCTAACTCCCCCCCCCCTATATGGCGCCACTGGGTGGAAGTATGATGAATAGTGTACTTCATATTTCACCAAAAGGAGTTAGTGTAATGAAATGAATCTCAATCATGTCCATGTCCAGATGCAGGAATGATCCTTCCCTTTGAAGCGGAGCTGTCACCAGACCTCAAACTGCAGCTGGAGAGGAAAGGAGAGGAGATCCCTGTTCTCATCACTGCAGCTGAGGAGAGACTGGGCGCTGTGGTTGCTGCCATGAGCAGCATCTACCAGAACAGTAAAGCAAATGTGGTCTTCACCATAGTGACTCTAAATGACACTGTGGAACACCTGAAGTAAGACAACACAGCAAGTGCTACTTAATGCAAACATGTCTAGCCTGTGGTCTACTTGTGAAAGAGCTTTTTGTCTCCACTAAAGCTAAGAGAAATGAATGTGATTGTAATGGATTCACCTGATTACAAACCTGTTTCCCCTTTTTTTGCCTGCAGAGTGTGGCTGAGCAACACTAAGTTAAAAAACGTCAATTATAAGATAGTTATTTTCCAGCCTGAGCTCCTCAGTGGAAAGATATCAAAGGATCCCCAGACACTTGAGGCTACAAAACCGGTGAGACATCTGCATGTAGTGTTAACTATTTTGCATGCTACTATAAACTTATCATCATCTCTTGCTAATTTAATTTGAATTGTCTGTATTGCAGTTGACTTTTGCAAGGTTTTATCTACCTGCATACTTACCAGAGGCAGAGAAAGCAATCTATCTGGATGATGATGTTATTGTTCAAGGTAAGACACTTGGGTATGTTTTTTCTATGCATCACACATAGCCCTTTAACTTTCAGAAATGATGGTGATACCAGTAAGAAAAGGGTCCCTTGAAAGTAGGGAAGCACCGAAATGAAAATTCTTGGCCGAAACCGAAAACCGAAAATGAGGAAACCAAGGCTGAAAACCGAAATCAATTATTATGCTAATTATTAGTACCATTGCATTTATGGCTATGACTGTGTACTAACCTCACTAAAATCAAGGCATTGCAATATCATCAATTAATATTAATACTTCAAAGAATAAATCAATTACAAAATTGACACACATAGACACACATACATGGGTCATTGACAAATAAGTATTTCCAGAATGGTTGCAATGCACATTTTTGTGTCTGGAATAATGTGTTCTAACAAGGCTTGTACGTTAAACAGCTTTTTTAAGTGTTTAAATAGTTGTTGTTTTTTTTACCCTTTTCTTAACTTGAACACCCTAAAAATATCAGGTGGTGCAACCAGATATTTGTCAAAATATATGTACTTACCTATCATTTATTCTAACTGAAACTTCTAGGAAGTATCCCTTAGAGTGGTTACAGTGCTTTACACATTTATATTTTGTGAGTTTATTTTTTATTTACAATATATTAGGATTTTTGCATTCTATTGGCCAGGTATAAAATATAATTTTTACAGTTTTAGGTGGGTTGTACCACCTGACATGGAAAGTGTTACCGTCCACCTATAAGTTGATAAAAGCTATTCTATTATTATTTAAAGGTGACATATTATGCTCTTTTTCATCAAAATATATTGGTCTAAGAGGTCCCCAAAAACATGTCTTTAAAGTTTATTGCTCAAAAAAAAACTTTGAAATCAGATTTTGGTCTGCCTGTAAACCCCTCTTTTTTCAGCCCTGCTCAGAACAGGCTGTTTTCTGTGTCTGTGCCTTTAAATGAGAATGAGCTCTCAGGAAGTGGATGTGCCCTCGGCTATCCAGCACATTGATCTAATGTTTACATGCTGGCTGAATATACACGGCTGCTCACAGACCCGCATTACTTCAACCCTCTGAATCTGATCCAGAATCTGATCCTGATGGAGCATAGACCGTTGCACAGTTCTGAAGCCAAAAAATCCCCCTCCTGGGCGCCGCCATTGTGCAGCCAGAGCCTGTGAAGCCTTTGTACCCCGTTTTTTAAACTCTAATAACTAACGAAAAAGAAACTTTTCAGAAAAAAGAGGCCTTGGACACAAAACACTCAGATACTAACTACATATAACCACAGCATACGGATGTGAGAAACATTCGTACGACGTGTATTTATTTTTTAAAGTTTGACTGCTCCCCCATTCAAATGAATGGGGGAGACAGATTTTTTTACCTATACTGCAGCCAGCCACCAGGGGGCAGTCACACTGCTGAAAGCCTCACCACCAGGGCCGTATCAGGCACGCTTGTGATGGAGAGGCGCCTGCAGCAGGACCTTTCTGAACCATTGGTCACAGATTTTGTGTTTCTTGTTGTTTTATTTGTCAGCATGTCGACGTGTGTCTTGGTACACAGCGACTATGTGGCTATGCTAACTAGCGCTAGCTAACACAACTGATGGTCCCAATCCTATTGATAAAGCAAGAAATTCCACTAATTAACCCTGATAAGGCACACCTGTGAGGTGGAAACCATTTCAGGTGACTACCTCTTGAAGCTCATCGGGAGAATGCCAAGAGTGTGCAAAGCAGTAATCAGAGCAAAGGGTGGCTATTTTGAAGAAACTAGAATATAAAACATGTTTTCAGTTATTTCACCTTTTTTTGTTAAGTACATAACTCCACATGTGTTCATTCATAGTTTTGATGCCTTCAGTGAGAATCTACAATGTAAATAGTCATGAAAATAAAGAAAACGCATTGAATGAGAAGGTGTGTCCAAACTTTTGGCCTGTACCGTATATTGTGTATTACCTCAACCCAGTCCTCAACCTTAGGTTGCCTCATTCGTCCTCTATTTTCTGGTGATTGCTTTTTTGCTTGCAATCAGCATTAGTCTATAAATATATCTATCCCCAAATCTTGGAAAGTTGATGTCCAATTTCCCCAGGTATAATACCTCAAATGTATGCGGAAGGTTCTGAAATAAGCAGGTTTTATAGATGTCTTAAAAATAACTAATTATTTCAAAAGAAAATAATGGATTCAAACACAAAAATCTGCACGTCATGTCAATGACCCACATACCTATTTATGTATTTATTGATCGATTGATTCCTTCATTAATTAGTTCATTTGTTTAGATATTTTTCAATTAGTTTGTGATTAATTCATAATTTTCCTTTTTATATAGTTGATTCTTTAGGTAATGATATTTTGCGGTGTCACAAAATGATAAGGGATCACGCATGTGAAAATATGTTCACTCACTATGACCCCTATCAAACAAGTCTGCAATGCAACACTATACTCATGTCTGAGCCTGAGACCACAGAGAGAGGATTTTATAATCCTCTTTAAGTTCAGAACTCAGGACTTTGTAGCTTCTTACTAAATCTGTATTATCTGACTTTCCTTTCCTCTCCTCCTCCCCTGGTAATATTTGTTATTCATTTAGCTTCAAGTCACAGCTACAGACATTGATCCTACACGTTTTGGACTTTAGAAAACCAAGTTTTAACACACTTTGAAGAAGGTAGAGCCGTGGCAACAGATGAAAATCCCTGCATCAGTGTCTCAGGGTAACACAGAGAGGAGGAGGGTCCAGATCTACGTTGTTGTCTGTCACATATCACTCTGCTACCCTACTATGTTTACCTGCCACTTCACATATATCACACATTCACATAGTTAGCCTGGTTAGCATTTCGTCACCACAACATTCTGTTTCAGCCGAAAACCAAAAATGCACTTTTGGGCCATTGTCTGCCGAAATTTTCAGTGGCAGAATTTTTCGGTGCATCCCTACTTGAAAGGGAGTTTAAAGGTGGGTATCCTGTTTCATTGTATCACAGGGGACATCCAGGATCTCTATGAAACCCACGTCAAGCCAGGACATGCAGCTGCTTTTTCAGATGACTGTGATTCAGCGTCTGCTAAGGGTATCATTCGTGGAGCTGGAAATCAGGTGGGCGTCTCTTGTATGAGTTGACCTTTCTTCAGTTATGGTTAGATCCATCAGAATGGATGACAAAGGCTCTTTGTCTTAACAATTCATCTTTCCAATAGAATAACTACATAGGCTTCCTGGACTTCAAGAAGGAGGCTATCAAGAAGCTGGGGATGAGGGCCACCACCTGCTCCTTCAACCCAGGAGTCATCATTGCCAACCTGACCGAGTGGAGGAACCAGAACATCACTATGCAGCTGGAGCACTGGATGGAGCTAAACACACAGTATGTTACTAGAATTGTCAAAACATGGGTAAAGAGGAGGCACATTTTCCAGCTAGACATACAAAAATATGTCAAAAATCATTTTAATTATTGATTTAACAAACTAATGAAGTGGACATGCTCTGTTTGTATTCACCAGAATTCATTTTTGTTTGTTTTTCAGGGAAGATCTGTACAGTAAGACACTTGCGGAGAGCATAACCACGCCTCCTCTTCTCATAGTTTTCTACAAACGCCACTCCACCATCGACCCCATGTGGCACGTCAGGCACCTAGGTAAGTTCTAATTAGTCACCAATAGGGGTGTAACGGATCAAAAAACTCACGGATCGGATCGGATCACGGTTTTGAGTCACGGATCGGATCATTTTTCGGATCAGCAAAAAAAGTAAAAAATAAAAAGACAAATATAACTTTGTCCTCCATTTATTTTGTAAAACACTTTTAAACTTTTGCCCATTAAATAAAAACAACCATCAACTCAAAATTTACTCTGGGCCCAGTCCTGCCTCATTCACTGCATTTCATGGCATGGCAAGTGAAGGAGCAGAGGAACTTCAAAACTTTCACTCCATTCGTCTTTCATTTGCTGATTTTCACCATCCACTTTTCTTTGAGATGCAAACTGAACACACCGTTTTCGTGCATTCTAGGGTCCTACAGCTGGCAAAGTGCAAATATGCGAACTGCTTCATAAATGAAAGTGAAAGTTAAAAATTGCACTCGCAGCAGTGGACTCTAAGGCTGTTTCCGAAACGGCCTGCTACATACTACTTACTAATGTAGTAGGCAGTAGGTATTGCCTACTACATACTGCGTTTGAATTTAGTATGTAGTATGACTGTTCTGTTCGATCTGTCATGCAGCATGCTGGGCCAGACTTCGCTGGATTTCCGGTTTCGGAAAGCGGAAGTAAACAACGGCGAAGCCGATAAATAAAATGCTTATTTAGCATCCATTTATGATTTAAAAAGTTAGGAAGTGGTTTATATGGAATTTGATAACTTTCAAAGCACCCAAAAACGGATTTCCTCCCGTCAAAAAATGAGGAAAAAGAAAAAGCAGAAGGAGCGCTGTGCATTATGGGAAACAGTACGCGAGGAAGACTGGTCCGATGCACACTGAGATATTTTCCCGAATCAGTAGACATCCGGGGAGTTTTGGCATACTGCAGATTTTGCTCTTGTTCACATACTACTTACTACATACTGAATTTTGGACATATCAGTACGTACTGCTAGTATAGTAGGCGATTTCGGAAACAGCCTAAGTGACCCAGTAACAGCCTGTCTGTGTATCGTTGACATGGAGACAAGTCCCGGTAAACACGGTGTGACCCGACCAAAACACAGAGTGAAGGAATAACAGTTCGGGGGCCATGAACAGGCGGCCGGATGCGGTCCGTGGGACGCGTATTGACGGCCTCTGGTCTAGTTAGGTGCGCGACGGAATTTCATAACGTGGCTCAAGCACATTCAGCCTTCACTGTATTTCACAGGGAAACCAAAATGCTCCCATACATGTGACTTACAAGATGCAGGAGGGTTTTCAAGTTCCTCTGCTCCTTCACTTGCCATGACAACAGCTGCGCTTGGCGAGTGAGTGTGGATTGAACATGCGGTCATCAAGTGAACACGCACAACTTTTTTCATCAACCGATCCGCGGACCACGTCCGTGCCGATCCGTGGAGAGGCACCCGTACGGATCACGGATCAACAATGATCCGTTGCACCACTAGTCACCAATAATAAACAAAAAAAGGAATTTTCAATTTATCTGTTTTTACATGAAGCCAACCAAAACTTTCCTGCAAGCTTTGTTTGATGCTGTCAAACCCACAATTGTGTGTGTATGGTGGCAAGGCAAGGCACAATTGTGTGTGTATGGTGGCAAGGCAAGGCAAGGCAAGGCAAGGCAAGGCAAGGCAAGGCAAGGCAAGGCAAGGCAAGGCAAGGCAAGGCAAGGCAAGGCAAGGCAAGGCAAGGCAAGGCAAGGCAAGGCAAGGCAAGGCAAGGCAGTTTTATTTGTATAGCGCATTTCATACACAAGGGCAACTCAATGTGCTTTACATTAAAACATTACAAGCATTGGAGACATTCAGACAGGCATAAAAGCACATAACTAAAATGACAAATATAATGAAACAGAAAAGAAAAGGAAAATTAGAAATATGTTAAAAATAAAATGAGGTTAAAGTGAGTTAAAATGAGCTAAGATAGGAAGGCAGTAGCAAATAAAAAAGTCTTAGTCTTTGATTTAAAAGAGGTGAGAGTTGGAGTGGACCTACAGCTTTCAGGGAGTGCGTTCCAGATATGTGGTGCATAATGACTAAATGCTGCTTCACCATGTAGGGACTGAAAGCAGACCAGTACCTGATGACCTCAGAGGTCCAGATGGTTCATAAAGGAGCAGCAGATCAGCAATGTATTTTGGACCTAAACCATTCAGTGCTTTATAAACCATCAGCAGGATTTTAAAGTCTATCCTCTGACAGACAGGAAGCCAGTGTAGGGATCTAAGAACTGGAGTGATGTGGTCTACTTTTTTGGTCCTTGTTAGGACTCGAGCAGCAGCATTCTGTATGAGCTGCAGCCGTCTGATGGACTTTTAAGGGAGTCCTGTCCTGTAGTCTAGTCTGCTAAAGATAAATGCATGGAGGAGTTTTTCTGCATCCTGCTGAGACATGAGTCCTTTAATCCTTGATATATCCTTAAGGTGATAGTAGGCTGACTTTGTAATTGTCTTAATGTGGCTGCTGAAATTAAGGTCTGAGTCTAAGACTACACCAAGGTTTTTGGCTTGGTTTGAACATTTCATCTGTGCAGATTGGCGCTGAGCAGTAACCTTTAACCTTTCTTTACAATAAACTGATGGCAGATATAAGAGTAGTATCCATCTAAATATATTCTTCTGTGCAAGAAAGCCACAAGCTTACTTTCCAAAAGTGCTAACTCAGCTTTTTTTAACAGACTTGGACCGTGTAACATAAATCGTATAATGGCACAAATTTCGTTTTCAGGCACCACAGGCGCTGGGAACCGTTACTCCACTCAGTTTGTGAAAGCTGCCAAACTCCTCCACTGGAATGGACACTACAAGCCGTGGGGGAGAACATCCTCTTTTTCAGACGTGTGGGACAAATGGTTCATTCCAGACCCCACAGGAAAATTTCATCCTGTCAGAAAACATACAGATTGAAAAATCTGGTTTCAGGAACTTTAAAATTTTTTTTTTTAAACCAGCAGAGCCAGCCCCCGTCCCAGCAGGAACACTCCTCTGAAATCTCAGGAAGCCTTGTCGTATGTTAGCCCTGTACTTCTATTCTTATAGTCTCAGAACATGTGCACCTGTGTTTAATCACATTCCCTTGAACATATACATTTAACTTTTCTTTCACCGGTGTAGCTTAACATTGCTTAAAGGTGACATATCATGCAAAATTGACTTTTTAATGGTTCTCTACCTGAAATATGTGTCCCTGGCATGTCTACAAACCCCCCGAGAATGAAAAGAATCCATTCTGCCCCTGTTTTGATTTCTCCACCTTTCTGTAAATGTGTGTGAAACGAGCCGTTTCAGACTTCCGTGTTTTTGTTACGTAACAACAATATCCGGTCTGTCACGGAGTCAGAGCTCAGAGCTTGTTCAGCCCATAGACTGTATAAAATAATACTGAATCCCTCCCCCGTTTTTCTTTACCTGCACATGTGTGCTAACAAGGAGCTTATGAGGGAGGCATGCTAGTTGTAGGCTGTCTTAATAAACACAAAGGTCGGTTTTACTCCCCACGTCTGCAGATTTGAAGATCTAGTGGATGATTTTTATTGATCATGGATAAGTGCTAGCGCTTGTTAGCATAGCCACATAGCTACATGTTCGTAGCTGTGTACCAAGACACACGTCCACATACTGACAAATAAAACAACAAGAAACACTAAATCTGTGACCAATCCTTCAGAAAGGTCCTGCTACAGGCGCCTCTCCGTCAGGATCAGATTCTGGATCAGATTCAGAGGGTTGAAGTAACGCTATCTGTGAGCAGCCGTGTATATTCAGCCAACATGTAAACATTAGATCAACGTGCTGGACAGCCGAGGGCACATCCACTTCCTGAGGGGGCGTGGTCAGAGAGAAAACAGAGTGTTCTGAGGAGGACTGAAGAAGAGGGTTTTTCAGGCAGACCAAAATCTGATTTCAAAGTGTTTTTTTGAGCATAAACTTTAAAGACATGTTTTGGGGAACTCTTAGACCAATATATATTGATGAAAAAAGGGTGATATGTCACCTTTTAAAGAAAATTATTTCACATTCCTTTTATCCAGAAACTTGGAGCCCTTACATTTTTCATGGCCTACACTTCTTAGTTTTTAATTAACAGACTGTTTTCTTCTGCATGCATCCAGAAGGTATGACCTTAACACACCAATCCCACTCAGCAGTATTGAGCTTGTGTTACAATGTGCCTGCACAACCATGTAAATCCTAAGTCATGGTTATGGCGACAGTACGTGTGTATTCCTTTACTTTGCTTGCAGCCACAAGAAGTTCATAAATCACCTCAGCTATGATGTTGTGGAACAGTTGGACCTATGAGCGGCTTCACTGCACAGACGTGTCATATTGTTACCTCAGTTCAAAACCTCCTGTGGAAAAATTATGACTTATACAGAATTGGAAAAAGGCTCATCAAAAAGGTCCTTATTAGGTATCTGTAAGCAGTAGTCAGTGTATTGTTTAGAATTTTTCTCACCAATCCAACTGAAAATGTGATCTAATTTTTCCAGTTAATGCATTCATTTTTATGTCTATCCATTAACTATGCCATGAGTTATTTATTCAATGTTCTTCTGCCTCTCATACTGAACTGTTTATGTGTTTGATTGTTTTTAATGCATGGACCACTAAGCAAGCTTCTGCTAAAAATCTGAAGAAAATATAAACCTTTGTCATCTCCATCAGGGTTTTGTATCTACCAAAAAGCATTCACCTTGCTGGTGTAAATATGTCTTTTGTATAGAAAGTGTAATAAAGTTACATTTTTATTGTTTTAATCTTTTGTTTCTTCTTTAACATTGATCTGTAATTGGATTAGATATAACTAATTTGTACCTCTGGAAAGTAAGGGAAACTTGAGAGACACAAATGAAGAAAGTGCACTCATGGTCCCAAGGGTATTAAAACCACACAGTACAGTCATGGCCAAAAGTTTTGAGAATGACACAACTATTAATTTTCACAAAGTCTGTTGTTTCAGTTTTTATAATGGCAATTTGCATATACTCCAGAATGTTATGAAGAGTGATCAGCTCAACTGCAATTAATTGCAAAGTCCCTCTTTGCCTTGAAAATGAACTTTATCACCAAAAACACATTTCCACTGCATTTCAGCCCTGCCACAAAAGGACCAGCTAACATAATTTCAATGACACACAGGTGTCACACACATTAACACAGGTGTGGATGTTGATGAGGACAAGGCTGGCGATCGATCTGTCATGATTGAGTGACTGGACACTTCAAAAGGAAGATGGTGCATGACACCATTGTTCCTCATCTGTTAGCCATGGTTACCTGCAAGGAAACACGTGCAGCCATCATTGCATTGCACAAAAAGGGCCTAACAGGGAAGTTTATAGCAGCGAGTAAGATTGCACCTCAGTCAACCGTCTATCGAATTATCAAGAAGTTCAAGGAGAGAGGTTCAATTGTTGCCAAACAGGCTCCAGGGCGCCCAAGAAAGTCCAGCAAGCGCCAGGACCGTCTCCTGAAGGTGTTACAGCTGCGGGATCGGGCCACCACCAGTGCAGAGCTTGCTCAGGAATGGCAGCAGGCAGGTGAGAGTGCATCTGCACGCACAGTGAGCCGAAGACTTTTGGAGGAAGGCCTGGTGTCAAGGAGGGCAGCAAAGAAGCCACTTCTCTCCAGTAAAAACATCAGGGACAGACTGATATTCTGCAGAAGGTACAGGGACTGGACTGCTGAGGACTGGGGTAAAGTCATTTTCTCTGATGAATCCCCTTTCCGATTGTTTGGGGCATCTGGAGGAAGGCTTGTTCGGAGAAGACGAGGTGAGCGCTACCATCAGTCCTGTCTCTTGCCAACAGTGAAGCATCCTGAGACCATTCATGTGTGGGGTTGCTTTTCGGTCAAGGGAGTGGGCTCTCTCACAATCTTGCCTAAAAACACAGCCATGAATAAAGAATGGTACCAGACCGTCCTCCGAGAGCAACTTCTCCCAACCATCCAAGGGCAGTTTGGTGATGAAGAATGCCTTTTCCAGCATGATGGAGCACCTTGCCATAAAGCAAAAGTCATAACAAAATGGCTCGGGGAACAAAACAGTAAGATTTTGGGCCCTTGGCCAGGAAACTCCCCAGATCTTAATCCCATTGAGAACTTGTGGTCAATCCTCAAGAGGCGGGTGGACAATCAAAAACCCACAAATACTGAAACTCCAATCATTGATTATGCAAGAATGGACTGCCATCAGTCAGGATTTGGTCCAGAAGTTGATTGACAGCATGCCAGGGAGAATTGCAGAGGTCTTGAAAAAGAAGGGTCAACACTGCAAATATTGACTTATTGCATGAATTCTGTGCAATTCTCAATAAAAGCTTTTGATACTTATGAAATGCTTCTAATTGGATTTCATTATACCATAGAAACATCTGACAAAAACACCTAAAAACCCTGAAGCAGCAGACTTTGTGAAAATGTAATATTTGTGTCATTCTCAAAACTTTTGGCCATGACTGTATGTAAATGTTTAAAATACAATGATGCCAGGAGAGAAATATCAAATCACAGGTGTAGTCTTGTAGAGGTTTATTACATATAGTATGTCATCTATTTACAGTTTTCTGCACAAAACAAAGAGATTACAAATGACCTTTGGGACCCTTTACAAATTGTTTCCCCAACCAATAAATCAAGGGCAAAGTGGATTTCTACAGAACCACTGAATGAATGAAGTCCATTTCCAAGGCAGGGACTACTCTGAGACAGATTTTAGGAGTTCTTAAGTGAGAAATGTAGTCTTTGATAAAGGTTGATCCAGGACTGGGAACTGTCTCACTGCCCCACTGATGCCAAGATTGAAGTACAGGCCTAAAAAACACACATGACCTGCCTGACACCACACAGATTCTTATTGCGGGCAGATCCAGGTTTGCATGAAAGCCAGACCACATGAGTGCACCTTCCCAAACAGTGAGGCAAAGCTCATTTAAAGTCTGTGTTGAAGTCGTAGGCGTCGTCTGAAGTGAGGCTGAGGTCGATGGGGACCGGCTGGAACTGTACATGGGCTGTTTTTTCTGTTAGAAGAGTCAAGATGTTAAAATAAGGTTCTCTCGCATTATCAAAGAAATTTAAAGCTGCTTGAAGTAAAACTCACTTATTGGTTGTGCCCTATGTGGGCTCTCCGGTGCTTCTGATTCTTTATCATCCACAGCAGTTTGTTCAGGCTGCAGGAAAAAGCAGATGTTTCAAGTCAAACAATCCTCAAGAAAGACAGAGTGATTTCTGATAATAGAAGGAGGTCTAGCCATCAGGATCAGAGTTGGATTAGAAGTCTTCATAAACAAATCAAGACTTGCGTGTTTGTCCTCATTTCCGGTGACAAAACTGAAACCACCACATGAAGCATAAATCCAAAGTTACCTTATTATTCTCATCATTCTGCTCTTCTCCTTCATCGATGGCGACGGTGGTAGGAACAGCTTTTTCTGCAGAGACGTCGCCGACACTCAGCAGTCCTGCAGTTGGGCCTTTAGAGATGAAGCTTATACTGCTGGCCTGGTTCGGGAATTTAACTCCTTAAAAAGACAATACAAAAATGGAAAAAGTGTTATAAGACTGCTCTCAAGCTGACCAATGCTTGCTGCATATACTATACTATATTATATTACTATGATATTTGGTGCAGGTGTACTAACACAAGAAATCAGGGAACAGTGATGCAAATGTTCCCTGTTTAAATGACTTGTGTTACAATGTTACAATGTTAGCAGACGCTTTTATCCAAAGCAACGTACATACTAGGTCAAGAACAACACAAGCAAAGATCTAGACAAGAGGAAACAAGATCAGTAAGAGGAACAAAGTGCTTCAAGTCCATTTGGGTGCAGGTACTGCCAAGCAGTGTAAAGGCAATGCACAAAAGTAAATAAGGAACATCTACAATGAAGCAACCAAACCATTTAAGACCTTCCATTATCATCATCAACAATTAACATCACCACAATAATGACCTAAGTACCAAGTGCTGGGTCACTCCAGACCTGAACACAGATTCCCAGAGTAGAGCAGGACAGTGTGAGTCAACTGTAGCTGGAAGACATGATCTACCACTGGGGACAACAGTGGAGAACAGTCTAGCTAAGTGCATAGTGCTTCCTAAAGAGCTGGGTCTTTAGCTGTCTTTTGAAAGTAGAGAGGGACTCTGCAGATCGAATGGAGTTGGACAATTCATTCCACCATTTAGGGACAACAGAAGAGCTAGTCCAGCTAGTGATTTTGAGGCCTTGTGTGCTGGAAGCACTAGGCGCTTTTCAGAGGCTGAGCGTAGCGGGCGAGAAGGGCAGTAGACCTGGATGAGGGGTTCCAGGTAAACTGGAGCGGTTTTGGTGACTGCTTTGTAAGTCATGATTAGAGTTTTGTATCTGATGCCAGCAACAACTGGAAGCCAGTGTAGCGAAATGAGCAGGGGAGTGACATGAGCTGTCTTAGGCTGGTTGAAGACCAGACGTGCTGCTGCTGCGTTCTGGATCATTTGCAGAGGTTTAACTGTGAATGCAGGGAGGCCTGCCAGTAGAGAGTTGCAGTAGTCAATGTGTGACATTACAAGAGCCTGAACCAGGAGCTGTGTTGCGTGTTCTGTCAGGTAGGGTCTGATCCTCTTGATGTTATAGAGGGCAAAACGGCAGGACCGAGCAATCGAGGCAACATGAACCCTGAAGGTTAGCTGGTCATCGATCATGACACCAAGATTTCAGGCAGACTTAGTGGGCATGAGGTTTTGAGATCCAGACTGGATATTGATCTGTGGGTCCACAGTGGGACTGGCTGGAATGATAATAAGCTCAGTCTTGGACAGGTTGAGCTGTAGGTGACGTTCCCTCATCCATTTAGAAATGTCAGCAAGGCAGGATGAGATCCGGGCTGAGACAGTTGTGTCGTCAGGTGAAAAAGACAGGAAAAGCTGTGTATCATCTGCATAGCAGTGATAGGAAAAGCCATGGGTTATCATAATTCCTTCCCCTTTCAGGTTATATACACAGGTTAAAACAAAGATAAGTAAGGACCCCAAAACAATGACAGTCTGTTGCTGTTAAAGTAACTTCTAAGGGTTTAAATAATGAAATTAAATCCCTGTACCTTTCAGAGTTTCCTCATTGCCTGTTTTCAGATAGTTCAGATCCCAGCCACTCTTCATCTCAGTGACCACAGCATCAGACACGTATGCAGGCAAGCCGGAGTTCTCCTGTGCCTTACAGTTGTAGCTACACTTGGCCCTGAGGAGGCATCAAACCAAAGACACAGATTTCTGTTAGATCAGGATATCTTCAGTTGATCAATTTAAACAGTTGCGGGTTTCTGGCACAGTGTTAGGATCAGAGTTGGATTAGAAGTCTTCATTATGAAGTCTAGATTTGCGTATGTGTCCTCATTTCCTTGTTTGCCAAATAATTGCAGCCGCCCGCCTTCCTGAATGAGATCACAAAAACTCACCCTGTCCAATCAGTGAGGAAAGCTGTGGCTGCATGCTCCGAGTTTGGAAGTCCTCCCTTCTGCAGATACCCTCGCTTCTTGGCGAACAAGGTTAAAAACTCAAGTGAGTTTCTGTAGTCGGGGATATTGTACTGTAGCATTATCTGAAACCACAACAACAAGTAATCTGAAGTTAACAAATCAATAGAAGAACATGCATCCTTCCTGCAACAGCTCCTCCTCCTACCTGTGTTTTATCACACTGTTTGAGCACAGTCCTAACAGCCTCCTGCACACTCTCCTGACCCTCCTCCACCTGCAGGCTCCTCAGAGCCAGAGAGGCAGGCGGGTTGGACGGTAATGCCAAGACTCCTGGGCTGTCAATTAGCTTCACGTTCTTCAGGATGTGCACCTCCTGCATGGATCTGACAGGGATACAAAAAGGGGACAACTGACTTTAGGAGGAAGCTAGAAACCAGGTGGTTTAAAAAAAATAAGTGAGAGAATGCTGTCAATGCAGTCAGGGGTTTTATGCTCACTTTGTGATGCCTCTCTGTACTCCAGCATTGCAAGCAAGGATCCCTTTCAAGCTGTTGACAAGACTGCTTTTCCCAACGTTTGGAAAACCTGAGAGTAAGGAGATTACATCAAAGATTACAATTCTGAACATGGACTTTAAAATGTCAGGACAGCCATTGGTTAGAGCTGACCAAGACTTTAGGATTTGAATCCACTTAGAACTCTTCCTTAAGCTGAGGAGAGTTTTATAAGAAAACGCTGTACCTACCTACTACGCCCACTTTGAGTGTGGCATCCTCCTCTAAGTTTGCAGCAAACCTCGACAGTAGTTCAGTGAGACAACTGCTTCCGAAGCATGCTGCTCCTCTGGATCGGTCCAAGACCTGATTAGAGGCCACAAACCGGCTTTTCTTGGATCGCTGATGAAGACAGAATCAGACATGTAAATTAGATTACTGTACACAACTAACTATAAATCAACACTCCTCAGTTCTTTGATATGTTCCTTTATTGGATGATAGAGTATTTATAATCTGGGCAACATAGCATGCACATGTGTGTATATACATAAAAAAGGAAACAGTTTTTGGATTGTTCACAAACACACACATCAGCTCTGCTTGAGACAGAGCCAAATACAAAATGTGGTTTGTTAGTTAGTCTTGGAGGCTATAACCAGTTATAACAGCACAGCACAAGCTGATCAACCTTCTCAGTCCTCCATGTTACTGGTTAAAAATACAGAATGAGCTTCACGCCAAAATTTGAGTTTAAAAGCCTTTACATAAGAAGTGTCATTAAGATGCACCCCTTACCATTGTTTTGTCCTTGAGCTGTGTTGATGCTTTGAATGCCACCACTGGAAACTCCTTTTGTAACCGCTGTATCCAGCTCTCCACATTTTCCTTTGGTACTAGATCTGCAACACACAAAATATATATATATATATATATTTCAGTGCAGGAAATCACCGTTTCATCTAATTTCACATCACATGCTCATCTCTGTGCAGATCGTCACAGATCATGTCCATTTACCTATTTTGCTCAAAAGGAAAAGCAGTTTCTTTTTGCCGTCACTCTGCAGCACCGCCTCCTCCAGCTGTGGACACCTGCAGCCCAATGGATCACGAGCATCGAGGACTTCTATTACTACATCTGAGGCTGTAATTACCTGAAAGGTAAAAGGAAAGAGGGAGGTCAGAGAGATGGTGATCTGATAAGTCATCTCTTCCTAAAGTTAAATGCTGTTTTACCTTGTTTAATTCAGAGCACAGATACTGTTTGGAGCTCTTGTCTGGTCCACTTTTGTTCTCTGATTGCCTTTCAGCCTTTTCCTGTGGAAATAGATACATTAAAGTGAGCAGACAAGTGAGTCATTTATTTCTAACCTGACTGATGATTTCAGTTTTTACCTGTCGAGCTCTCTTAGCTGCAGGCTCTGTCCCTTTCTTCGCATCCTCCTTCTCTTTTTTCCTTTTCTGGGCTCGCTCTTCTACCTTGGCTTGTCGTTTTTTCTTTTTTTCTTCTTCAATCTGTTGGACAACAAGAACGATTTGTATGAAACATAGGACTAGGCAATATTCTGAGTTTTTTCAAGATGGAAGCGAAATACAAGAGTAATATTGTCAATGTTGTGCAGCTCAGGCAGAAGATGTAGCTTTTTGGTCAGACATCTGGATACCAGATGATACTAGACCTAATGATCAGTAAAGTTATTGTTGACAGTAGGGGTGACCCCAAATAGTGGAATATTGGACGATTCGTTCTAACGAGTCTTAGTCGACTGCCAATCTCATAGCTGAATATTTGCATATGAAACGTGGATCATTCCATTCAAACCATGGGGGTGCTCAATGTCTAATTTTACATTATTTTCCTGTTTCCCTTAAAAATAGTGTGTCATATATCCTATTTTGATATAAATAAACTTATTTAATGTAATTCTGAGAACAGCTCTTGAAGTGTTAAATCTCCTTAAAGCGGTAATTAAATCTCCCCTGGTAATTAAAGGTGGACTCTCCCATTTAGCGGGAGCTGCGGGAGCTCGTACCTCAGCTGGTCTTTAAATCTTTCTACATTCATAGCAGCTCAAAATGTCAAAAAATAAAACTTCAGTTGATCCTAAAAAATAGTGATGAAGATGAGGAGCAGCTTCATGAAGAGGGCTGTGAGATCAAGGATTACCGGACCACACAAAAACTGTACGGGGCCAAAAGAACGAGGAGGGATACCCAAAGCTGCGCAAAGCCTCAAAAACAATCCACAGCCTCCCATCCACCTCCACATCATCAGAGAGGATATTCTCAAAGACAGGATTTACAGTCAACAGAGCAAGGAGCGCACTTCTGCTCGTACACACGATAGTTTTCCTCACGTACAGTTTGAAAAGACTCAAGCGGACAAAGACGTGATGAAAGACTGTTTTAAAAGGTTCTGTTAAGAGATTTAAAAACCTTTTCGCTGGTTCAGGTTTGATTTTGAACATTCTAAACATGTTTAGCCTTAAGTTGGACAAACTACTCTCCACTGTGTGAACACTGTTTAAATATCTCCTGATTACTTTCTCTATAGTGGAGTGTTGTTCCATGTTTAACAGATGGGGCCTTATTTGAGTTTTCTCTCCTTCATCACTTCGTTGTTTTTGCAATATAGATTTAAAAAATCTAAGTTTTATGCTTATAATATTCTGTTGTCCCTTTTACTTTAAGCTATGAGTCTCTTAATTGTAAAGGGTTATGTGTAATATTGTCATGCGGTCACCATCATGCAGACTTTGGGTCAATAAAAAAACAAAAAAAACATTCCACTATTCGTCGACTATGGGCAAAATCTGATGAATCAGATTCGACTAAGCAAATCCTTAGTCGGGCTCACCCCTAATTGACAGTAACAAAAACACTTACCACAAGCTATCTATTTGAAGTATTGAGGGTAAATGTTGAATTATCATGCTGTATACAAGTGCAGCAACTTTTATACATGTAGTTCTATTCAGGTTGATTCCTTTTAAACACAGATGGAAGTGGATTTGCCTTAATTGATCTTTCTCTTCACATTGACATTGCGCAACAGACTGTTAATAGAAGTACATGTGTGACTTTATATATCGTATATAGGTAGAATATAGAGGCATAATGTCTTGACTGCAAAACAATTCTGACACATTTTTAAAAAAGTACTTCCAGTGATCTGGTAATGTATAGTGACAAACCTGTAGCATGCACTTATGTGTTTATACAAAAACAAAGGAAACAGTTTTTGGATTGTTCACAAACACACATCAGCTCTGCTTGAGACAGAGCCAAATACAAATGTGGTTTGTAAGTTACTCTTGGAGGCTATAACCAGTTATAACAGCACAGCACAAGCTGATCAACCTTCTCAGTCCTCCATGTTACTGGTTAAAAATACAGAATGAGCTTTAAGCCAAAATTTGAGTTAAAATGCCTTTAAGCTTACAGTCAACTTAAATGAACATAAGAAGCTACAATACTATCAAATACAACTACAAGTGCAGCAACTTTTATACATGTAGTTTATTCAGGTAGATTCCTTTTACTGAATCTTTTTTTTTTTTATACTGCCTGTAATTACTACTATTTAATCTATATTCCATTGTAACATTGTATATATCTAAATTGTATTCTAGCTTTATTTATCTGTTTTTATTTTTACTTTACTTATTGAAACTTCTTCTTGATTGTACTTATGTCTGGGTTGCTGTAACAACTGAATTTCCCCCCACAGGGGATCAATAAAGTGATATCTTATCTTATCTTTAAACACAGATTGAAGTGGATTTGCCTCGAGTGATCTACCTCTTCACGTTGCGCAATAGACTGTTAATAGAAGTGCATGTGTGACTTTTGGTTGATATATGATTTGAATTAGAGCAGGCTTTGTTTTTGTTATTTCTTTACAACTAGGTGCAAAAAGTGCACTTTATCACCGAAGCCAGTACGTGCTTGTCTGGATCAGGGGTGCATCTCACTCGGCTGGAGGTGAGGCTTTCAGCAGTGTGACTGCCCCCTGGTGGCTGGCTGCAGTATAGGTAAAAAAAATCTGTCTCCCCCATTCATTTGAATGGGGCTGCAGTCAAACTTTAAAAAATAAATACACGTGGTACGAATGTTTCTCACATCCGTATGCTGTGGTGATATGTAGTTTGTATTTGACTGGTTTTGTGTTCAAGGCCTCTTTTTCCTGAAAAGTTTCTTCTTCGTTAGTTATTAGAGTTTAAAAACGGGGTTTTACTTCCTGGTTTCCTTTGATTCACAGCCGCCGTAGAGGGAAACTTCAAAAGGACACACAGCGTCTTGTGACGTTACGCTGTAGGGTGGAGCTTATTACAGTGGCTTCACAGGCTCTGGCTGCACAATGGCGGCGCCCAGGAGCGGGATTGTTTGGCTTCAGAACCGTACAACGGGAAGAGGCGGAGCAACGCTGTCCATTTTTATTTACAGTCTATGGTCTGGATAAGGGCCAACATGTCTGCATCCGTTATTCCTTTAATCGCAGCACTAAAGCGTCTTCTAAGCAAAGAGGTTGAGACGGACCACGGAGTGAAAACAATGAAAAGTACACTCTTAGAGTGTCAGCACACGTTTCACTGAGATCTATTCGGATCTTCTGCACTGCATTGCGACTGGACTTGATCCACGTTATAAAGATCATTACTTGGATGTGGGAATAAAGCAGTGCACACGAGAAACGATCCATGCCGCGATGGATGCGGAGAACCCGCTTGGAGATGAAGCGCACAGCGCAGGAGAAGGAGAAAAGGACTCGTCTCTCTGAACCAGATGAGGGGCATGCACCCTTGTTGTCTGTTACATTCAATGAGTCAGAGGTAGGGGAGACCGGGGACAGTCGTAACATTTTTGACATTTCTGTCTGTAACTTTGAGCTCTTTTAACCCACTGTGTTCAAACTGCTATACAAACTAGCTGCAACTAAACTGAGCATGTGCAGAGTGAATCAGGTGATTCCTAACTTGTTCCTGATTGGAGCAAGTGTTACAAGTGTCCCCGGTCTCCCGACTAATAATTTGCATAATAATTTATTTCAGTGTTTTGGTTTTCGGCCTTGGTTTCCCCATTTTTGGTTTTCGGCCAAGAATTTTCATTTGGGTGCATTCCTATTTACAACCAAAAAGTAATGATATATGGGTCATTGACATGACGTGCATATTTTTGTGTCCGAATCCATTATTTTCTTTTGAAACAATTAGTTATTTTTATGACGTGCATCAATTGATTCTATAAACCCTGCTTATTTTAAATAGAATTTAAGTACATTCAAATATTGAGATTTATTTTATTTTAAGTATCTCAAACCCTCAAAATGTCAGGTGGCTCAACAGTCAAGTGGACTGACTTAAAACACTATAAAAAATGTATTTTAAGAATAATAAATTCAAATTAAAACACCATGGCATGATTTTACATATAAGAGATTTGAAATAAACATAATCTCATAAATATCAAGAGGTTATTTAAAAACTTAAGCAATTTGCATGTTCTCAAATGTCAGGGTGGCACTACGGTACTCATGGAGCTTTTATTTTGAAAGTAAGTAGTTATAATGGACTTCAACATATTAAATCATTCAGAGGACTCTACTAATTGTCATGGCTGAGTTAAGAGGTTTGTAGATGTCTCTTATATGATAATAGAAAAGCTTTTATCAACTTATAGGTGGACGGTAACACTTTCCATGTCAGGTGGTACAACCAACCTAAAACTGTAAAAAATTATATTTTATACCTGGCCTGATCACGATCTAGATTTCATCACACTTCTTCCCATCACTAATATGAAGCTTTTTGAGACATTTCTGGATTGACTTGAGTTTTTTTGGTGTGCTTGAAAGAAACTGCAAATGTACAGATGATTCAGAATGTGATTAATTTCTGTGTTATAAATAACACAATATAAGATGGAAGCTTGGGGCCATAAATAAATGGAGGCCCCCGGGCCTTACTTTGGACATGCCTGTGGTAAAGTCTAGTGACAAACCTGTAGCCTCCTCTGCTCGGCCTCCCTCAGGACCTCCTCCTTGAACGGAGCACTGCTGGGCACACCGGGGTCTTTCTTCACTCTTTTGCTCACTCCTTTCTTCTTTGCCTCCTTTCTGAGCTTCCTCGTGTGCTCCCGGACCTACACACATAAATATGACTCAATATTTCTGACATGAGAAATAATAAAATATCCCCAAAGTTAGAATTACACTAGCAGTCCAATCTCATCCACACAGGCCTCAACTACAAAGTGAAAAGTTATAAAGTCGAACACTTACCTTCTTTTGTATTTTAAAGCGTTGGGAACATGACACACGTTTACTCGCTTTTTTAAGCTCTGAGGAGGAGAAACAGAAACAGAAGAAAAGGTTATATTAGTTGACTCGTGAGCTAGCTTGAGCTCAAAGCTAATGCAAACTGAATAAAAGTGTCTCTGCTGCTACACAGTTAGCTTGTTAGCAAGACTGACAGACTTAGTGAGTGCGCCACTAAGGCTAAATATGTATAACATGGTGTATACAATGTTAAACGGAGAGTTGTGAAAGGTGTTCACTCACTTGGTCTCTTCATCGTGGCGCTGCTGTCCTGCCAATGTGATTTCTATCCTCGCACACGTGCAGTGCAGAGCTGAGCGAGCTTGTTCTGTAACTTCCGGGTTTGGCATTGGCACGTGTCGCCCCCTGCTGAACTGGAAGACTTCTCGTCTTAGTTTCCGCCATTCATCCCTCACTTTACGGCAGTCCTTCCCACCAGAGAAGCATGCAGCAAAGATGCAAGCAGAGCCGGCCCTAACCAACTTGGTGCCCCAGGCAAGATTTTAACTGGTGCCCCTTGTATCAGAAGAATCAGAATCAGAATCAGCTTTATTGGCTAGGTATGCTTGAACACACAATGAATTTGACTTAGGTAAACTGTGCTCTCTTTGTACAAGGCATAAGAATAAGACATACAAATAAAAAAATATATATAATAACAATAACATCAGCTATAAATACAAAAGAACAACAGATAGGCATGACTAATATGTACAGGCTAAAATAATATGATACAAGTGCAGTGGTGAGTTGCAGAGGTAGTTTTTACATTAAAAAATTGTAGTTAAATAATAAAACAAATAGAAATATGGAATTCTGCTTGGAAAATTGTTGCATTGTATATTTACATGTATATTTACAGAGAGTATTGATCCAACAGGTATGACACTGTTATGGTTTAGTGTTCATAATAGCAATGACAAGGGTAAAATAGAATAAAATAAAATAAAATAAAATAAAACATGGCAACTATTACAGATATATACACAGTATGTACACTTCTATCTGATAAATAGATAAGGTAAGTTATTGCACCAGGTTATTTAAAAACAAACATACACAGTATGAAGAACAGTGTGATTCAGATGGATACAGTAGTTATTTGTGAATGTGCCAAGTCACATAGTAACTTCCATGTAGTGGAATGAAAGATGAGAACAGATGATTAACGGGACACAGCAGTGCCGGTGTTAAACAGTCTGATTGCAGATGGGATGAAGGACCTGCGGTAGCGCTCCGTCCTGCAGGGTGGGAGTCTCAGTCTGCTGCTGAAGGAGCTGCTCAGGGACCCCACAGTCTCATGCAGGGGGTGAGAGGGAACTTTACTGTCAGACTTCTCCTCATGAAGAAAATGAGAACCAGTGATCAGTTATTCCTCCTGTTCGTTTCCCCGTTTGTTCTCGTTTTCTTCATGAAGAGAATTCAAGTCTGACAGTAAAGTTTGTCTGTTAGTAAAAACACTTGTTATATTTCCTGTCAGGTTAATAAAGTTTCATATAAGGCTGATCATTAATGAGCACGGGGTTTGAAAAGAGTTGCATGGTTTATATTTTCCCTTGAAGTAGTAAATAATTTAATAATGAGGCATTTTACCGGTGAATCGATCAGTGATGCTTCAGGACAGAATAAACAAAGAGCTGATTCTCTTCATGTGCAGCTGTGTGTTAAACAGGTGAGGATGGACGTTCAGAGCTTTGAGATGCACCCCTAGTCTTATTGGAGTTCGACCTCAAGTTTCCTCCATTCATCCCTCACTTTACGGCAGTCCTTCCCACCAGAGAAGCATGCAGCAAAGATGCAAACAGGGCCGGCCCTAACCGAATTGGTCCCCTAGGCAAGATTTTAACTGGTGCCCCTTGTATTATAACAAACTCCAACAACCACATCACATATGCACTTAAAGACCACTGGCATACAGCTTTTTGTTTTACACGCTTTCTCATTTTAAAAGAACATTAATACATTGGTAACAACACTGATATTAAAGTGATACTTCAGTTTTTTTTTAAGTGGGGTTCGTATGAGTTACAGTACACTATTGCTCCTGCTAGCTACAATGAGTGCCAGTGAGCTCTTCCCCTTTAATGAGAAAATTCCCAGAGGACCTGCAGGTATGCTAGGCTACAATTCTCTGCGGATGGGGCCTCCTATTTCACGTAATTTCACTAAAGTTGAGAAAATATGGTCCATGAACTCATCATGGTTCAAATGCATGAACCAGTAGAAAAAATTGGAGCTCTTCAGTTTGCTGTCAGAAACCCTCTTTGTTTTGGGACTATTTTCAGACGCACCTCGCAGACCGGTGTTCATCCGCTGCATGAGCACGGATACACACCGATCAGCTGTTTGGATCAATCATGTGGTCTGACACCTACCCCCCACTGAGTGGTTTAAGGCATTAAAAATGACAACAGAGAAGGTATCAGTGTTGTTGTTTATGGTTTTGTTTGCTTTAAAGAGGCATCAGTGTTGGTTTCAGTCTGTTTCTCGGCTGGTGAAAAACTCCTCATAGTGCCTTTAAATAAATAAATAGCTCTCTAAAGTTTTCTACAGTAAATTAAGTTTTCCAAACTGAAATGTTAATCTTTCACATATCTTTGTTTTAAAGGGATATTTCAGTTTTTGTGAGTGGGGTTGTATGAGTTTTTAATCACTAGTAGTTGTAGGGGCCACAATGGATGCTGCTCAGCTCGTCCACAGTGATGAGAAACTGCAGGGAGAAATGAGCCAAAATAACCCAGTTTTAAAGTGATCTCTTATTGGCCGTCTGATGTCCTCTCTTTATTTTATTTTCATGTGGTCACTGTTTTTTTAATTTTATTTATTTATTTATTTATTTATTTATTTATTTATTTACTTAGTAGCTCAGTCCATAAGGACTTGGCTTGGGAACCAAAGGGTCGCCAGTTCGAGTCCCAGTATGGACAAAGTTTGGCAAGTGGACTGGTGGCTGGAGAGGTGCTGGTTCACTTGCCTGGGCACTTCCGAGGTGCCCTTGAGCAAGGCACCAAACCCCCAACTGCTCTGGGTGCGCTGGTTGACGGCAGTATCCTCACTCTGACATCTCTCCCTAAGCATGTTCACTGCATGTGTGTGCATTTGTATGTATATACCAAAAAAACTGTATGTGTAGCATGTCCAAAATAGCATGAGTGAAAAAATTGAATTTCCCCCCTGGGGATCAATAAAGTACCTTTCTTTCTAACAACAACAAAAATAAAAATAATGATAAGATAAGATATTACTTTATTGATCCCCAGGGGGGAAATTCAGTTGTTACAGCAACCCAGACATAAGTACAATCAAGAAAGTAGTTTCAATAAGTAAAATGAAATAAAATAAAATAAAATGAAATGAAATGAAATGAAATGAAATGAAATGAAATAAAATAAAATAAGTAAAAATAAAAATAGATAAATAAATCTAAAATACAATTTAGATATATACAATGTTACAGTGGAATTTAGATTAAATAGAAGTAATTACAGGCAGTATTAAAAATGTTGGTTGACATGGTGTGATTATGGTTGGTAATAACAGATTAAGCAATAAATTAAAATTAAAATTAAAATATGGGTATGTAACAACACCAACAACAATTATAACAATAGGAATATTTTTTACTATTACTATGTTTATTAGCATTATTGTTATTACTGTTATTATTTGTTTGTCACAAGAAGAAGAAGAAGAAGAAGAAGAAGAAGAAGAAGAAGAAGAAGAAGAAGAAGAAGAAACTCAAAGTCACGTGATTGGGTCGAGCATCTTTTTGGTCCATTTTGGATGGTAGCAAGACCTCCGTTTCAGCCAAGAAAATGACCAAACTGCAGTTTCTGAACGTCTTTTTAACTGAGCGGCTCATGCTCGCTGCGCAGGAGATTTACAAATCTGTCGAGGACACAATTCTGGAGTACCAGGAGGAAATAGCGATCAGGGAGCGGGAGAACGACCATCTGAGACGCAGACTGAGAGACGCAGGGATTGAAATATGGCCAGGTTAGCTCTGCTGAACGCTAACGGTGCAGGAGCGCTTCTCCATGCATGAGGAGAGCTTAGTGTGGGGGGCATGTGTAGAGAAACTGCAATAACTGCATGCAGGGAACAGGGAAGACGAACTATACAACACACTCAAAACAAGCCAAGCAAGCTAACCTTAGCTGTTAGCAAGCTAGTTGAAGTTAGCTGCTGTTGTTGTGCAGCGGCTAAAGTGTTAGCAACCTTTGTTCATTAGCTAGTAAGCTAGGTTAGCTTGCACCCGGGTTAGCTCTGTTACCCATACAGGGGTCCCTGTAACATTTTGGGGGGAGTCATCATACTTACTTCACTTTGTGTTTGTCAGAGACTTCAACAAGAGGAATTAACCACAACAAACACACACCAGACACCTGTTGTTCCACAGTTTGTTCACAAACTCCACATCCACACAGAGCTAAGTCAACTTTAAAGAGTGGAGTCCTCACTTCAATCATTTCATGAATATCTTTCACAAGCACATTAAGTTGGAATCATTCCATCTTATATATATATGTGTCAATTTAGTTTTTTTTTTAACTCATTTTTGATATTAGAACAGTATTTGGGTGGAAGCTTCAAATAAGCTCTCTGAGTTTTCTGCCTCTCCCTGCACATTCTATTATTTATCTTTGCTATTTTTTTTGTATGCATTTTCTTTTAATTGTGCAAATAAACATTACTGTTAGCATTGGTACATATCCTGGTTAAATTCACTGTAATATAGTGGGGTATTATTCTTGTAGATCCAAGGAGGTGAAGTTTCTATTGTTATCATGTGAAGTAGAGATACACAGATGTGTTTTTTTCAAGGCTGATACTGATTGTAAGTAGTCAAGGAGGCCACTAAGAGATATTTGGAGCCGATATTCATTTGCAGTAAAAGGGAAAATATTGTCAAAACTTTGAATCAAACAAACTCAAACACTTAACTTTGTTTAAATGCCGTTAAGCAGATGTTTTAGTGATGGGAATTCCCGCTCTTTCGGCTCCCAAGTGGCTCCTCAGATTTTTCCTTGTTTAAATGAATGTATTATATAAAATAATGTAAAATGAGTAACTAATGTAAAAAAACATACATTATATCAAATGTGTGTTATTTATGAGGCTTTATTTATATACTCAACATGGAGCAGAGTGCTACAAAAAATGTATTATAAAGCACAAAAACAAGACTCATCACAATTAGACAAAAAGGTCCAATCTCTAATTGCATGTATATTATTTATAAACTTTTAAACACCTTCATTAACAGCAGGTTCCCTTCACTGTCTTTATTCTTCACTTATTGCACTGATGGATAAACAGCTCTAATGTCCATGACCTGGATGACTGAGATCCTTCACAGACACTTCTAATGTGCCTTTGCAGGTTTTTTGTGGACCCCGATTGATGACACTTTCACCTTACACAGTCTACACTCTGCCTTTTAAGAGTCTATGGCGTTTCAATGTGTCTAAAGTTTACTGTGTTTCTTGCAGTCACTTGTTTTCTCACCTTTCCAGTGCGTTCTCTCTGCCGTGCACGTTCTCCCTCTCGTCTCCCTCCTGTTGGTGTGCTCACTGTGCTGTGTGTGTCTGTAATCTTTCACATATCTTTGTTTTAAAGGGGTATTTCAGTGTTTTTGAAGTGGGGTTGTATGAGGTTTTTAATCACTAGTAGTTGTAGGGGCCACATTGGATGCTGCTCAGCTCGTCCCCAGTGATGAGAAACTGCAGGAGAAATGACCCCAAATAACCCAGTTTTAAATCGATCTCTTATCAGCCGTCTGATTGGCCGAATATCAGCGCTGATAATCGGCCTGGTGGATAATCGGTCTATCCCTAATGTTACGGCTGTAGGTCTGGTTCTGTCCCCCTCCCCCTTGATCACCTTCTGCAGGAGCCTCTTGATTGAGGCACCGAGGTTCACCTGGCATGGGCCTTAAAGTTAAACCCTTTAAGTTAACCCTTTTTGTGGTTTTATATTAAATTCCCTGTTGTTAAGTGTTAAAAGGTGTTTTGTGGTTTCTATGGGTCACGTGTTGGATCATTGTTAGCCCCACAGGGCCGGGGTGTATCACTTATATTAAGTATTATTGACTCTGTATACCTTTTGTATATTATTACTGAACCATTAGATTGATGATGAACAAGTTAATTCAGGAGTTTTGTGCAGGGACACAGGTACAGTCTATTGACCTGTAATCTAAGACATGTTGTGTGTCTCTTAGGGATCAGACGGCCGATAAGAGATCAATTTAAAACTGGGTTATTTTGGCTCATTTCTCCCTGCAGTTTCTCATCACTGTGGACGAGCTGAGCAGCATCCATTGTGGCCCCTACAACTACTAGTGATTTAAAACTCATACAGCCCCACTCAAAAAAACTGAAATACCCCTTTAAAACAAAGATAAGTGAAAGATTAACATGTCAGTTATATTGACATTTTGGAAAACTTTATTTACTGTAGAAAACTTTAGAGAGTTATTTATTTATTTAAGTTTTTATTTGACTTTATAAGACATGCTGCTGAGCCTGGGAGCTCCCTGCACCTTGTGTTAGAATGTTAAAACAAAGATGTCTACTGTCTAAGTTAAAAAAGAAAACCTTTAACATGTTGCAAATCTGAAAAGCTTGTTTCATTAACATATGCTTAAATGCATTTAATGCATCCTCCAGGAGACCATAACAACACTAAGTAGCTCGTTTAATGACAGACTTCTTCACCCACGGCGTCTCAGGGAGAGATACAGCAGGTCTTTTCTTCCTGCAGTGGTCAGACTATAACCAATAATATATATAAATATATATATGTGTGTAAGATATGCTTATTTTTTTACCTCTTTAATTTGAATTTGAATTGCTAATAACTTTTTAATAATTGTTAATTTATAGGCTCTTGTTTGCTTTATATATTTCTTTTGCACTGTGTACTCTGTTACTGTAACACTTGAATTTCCCCGTTGTGGGACGAGTAAAGGAATCTCTTCTCATCTTATTGAAACAAAGTTAAGTGTTGGAGTTTGTATTATTCCACATTTTGACTAATAATAATCGGTATCGGCCCTGAAAAAAACACATCAGTGCATCTGTAGTGTCTCTATTTATTTATTTATTATCAAAGACAACATTTTTAATAAGAACTAAGTTGTCTGGTACAGGTATGTGTATGAGAAAAAAACAGCATTTACCATTCTCATTTGCTCTACTAGCTCTGCCTGAGCTTTGAAGTCTCATCCCCTTCTGTTCAACTACATCTAAGTTGAGGACCAGGTCAGTTTAGAAGTTCAACTACATGGGTAAACTAAAAAAAAGTAAGTAAAAGTGTGTGTGCCGCCTGGCATAAATTACTAAACTGGAGTTGCTTTGTGTCATGGACATAGTAATGTAGTCATTTGAGATTGAAAAAGGTGCCTCATGCCCACTAAGTCTGCCCGAAATCTGGGTGTCATGATTGATGACCAGCTAACCTTCAAGGTTCATGTTGCCTCGATTGCTCGGTCTTGCCGTTTTTCCCTCTATAACATCAAGAGGATCAGACCCTACCTGACAGAACACGCAACACAGCTCCTGGTTCAGGCTCTTGTAATGTCACGCATTGAGTACTGCAACTCTCTACTGGCAGGCCTCCCTGCATGCACAGTTAAACCTCTGCAGATGATCTGGTCTTCAACCGGCCTAAGACAGCTCGTGTCACTCCCCTGCTCATTTCGCTACACTGGCTTCCAGTTGCAGCTCGCATCAGATACAAAACTCTAATCATGACTTACAAAGCAGTCACCAAAACCGCTCCAGTTTACCTGGAACCCCTCATCCAGGTCTACTGCCCTTCTCACACGCTACACTCAGCCTCTGAAAAGCGCCTAGTGCTTCCAGCACATAAGGCCTCAAAATCACTAGCTGGACTCTTCTCTTCTGTTGTCCCTAAATGATGGAATGAATTGGCCAACTCCATTCGATCTGCAGAGTCCCTCTCTACCTTCAAAAGACAGCTAAAGACCCAGCTCTTTAGGAAGCACTATGCACTTAGCTAGACTGTTCTCCACTGTTGTCCCCAGTGGCAGATCATGTCTTCCAGCTACAGTTGACTCACACTGTCCTGCTCTACTCTGGGAATCTGTGTTCAGCTCTGGAGTGACCCAGCACTTGGTACTTTGGTCATTATTGTGGTGATGTTAATTGTTGATGATGATAATGGAAGGTCTTAAATGGTTTGGTTGCGTCATTGTAGATGTTGCTTATTTACTTTTGTGCATTGCCTTTACACTGCTTGGCAGTACCTACACCCAAATGGACTTGAAGCACTTTGTTCCTCTTACTGATCTTGTTTCCTCTTGTCTAGATCTTTGCTTGTGGTGTTCTTGTTCTCGTATGTACGTCGCTTTGGATAAAAGCGTCTGCTAAATGACATTGTAACATTGGAAAAAGGTAGTGGTCATTTTTTGAACCTTTCACTCTCGTTATATTCCCAGATCGGCCATCCATGGCACTGTTGGATGAGGAGGACGGTGAGCATCCACGCAGAGAGTGGAGTCCCAGCATGGGGCACGAAGAGCGCATCCCTATCCAGATTAAAGATAAGCGAGATCTGCGGGGCAACCAAGGAGAGGATCAACTTCGAGGCCACGGCTCTTGCAGCACACCAGAGAACATGTTCACTCCTCCTCGTGTTGCAAATGAGTACCCCCAGGAAGCCCCCCACACATCCAACATCCCCCAGAGCCAAGGTGTGGAGAACAGGGAGCGGGACCCTGGTTCTCGAGGCTCCCAGAGGCATGTGAAGGTAGAGAGTGGAGGAGGCCACCGAGGCCCTGCTTCGTCCAACAGCGGTGCCCAGCCTCTTGCACCAGTCAACCCAAACTGCCCAAACGAGAACAACATTGATATCATCGGGGTGGAGAATGGAGGGCAGATGGTTGGTGTAAAGGGAGCTGGAAACGGAGCTAATAGAGGACAGGCGTCTCACATGCGTAACCAAGCAGCCAATGCAGTGGACTGCCCCAATCAAAAATCCCCCGTACAGGCCCATATGTCGTCGTTTTGCTGCAAAGTTTGTGGCGAGGCATTTAGTCACGTGGGCCACTTGCATGTGCACGTACAGGTGCACACTCGGGAAAAACCTTACCGCTGTGGAGTGTGTGGGAAATGCTGCAGCTCCTCTGGCAGACTCCAGGAGCACCAGCGTAGCCACACAGGAGAAAAACCCTTCCGCTGCCAGATCTGTGGAAAGGGCTTCACACAGATGGCTCACCTGAAGGTACACATGAGGATCCACACAGGGGAGAAGCCGTACAGTTGTCCCGTGTGTGGCAAATGCTTCAGCCGCTCTGACAAAATCAAAAGGCACCTCCAGACCCATAGCCGCGAGGGAACCTATTTCTCAGGGCAATGATGAAAGTTTGTGAAACAACTTCAGTTTGTGAATCATATTGATGTTGGGAACTTTCTTACAAAAAGCTAAAATTGCTGCCATTAGGACATGTCTTTTTTCTACTTTTCAAGAACTAGGGATTCTGTTAATCTGAGAGTTTTCTTATCTAATACTTCTCCAAAACTTAGTCCCTCCATTAGAATTTACATTAGAACGTCACACGCCTAATTTTGTACTTGTCACTGAGCATTAAAATATCTACGCCACACTTTTAGTTATTAGCAAGCCTTTCTGAATAATCTAGCCTTTCCTTAGTCATAATTAGCATGATGAAGTCTTCCACATATGCCTTGAAAGTGAGATGTATCAAGAATTGCAAGTGTCCAGCACAGTCATTGACTTGTTATCAACTTGTAACTTCATGTCCACATTTTGATATCAGAGTTCAAAATCAGCTTATTTGACACCCCTCCTGTTATCAGTGTTTTCTTACCTAATTATGAGGAGGAAAATAATCTAATTTTCTACATATACTGATCACCAGACAAAAGAAGCCTGTGCGCTCAGTCTTAAACTGCCAGTGTTTGGTTTTTTCTTACCTAGCAGCTTCATATAAACACACAGGTAAAGCTACACAAATGCCTGTGAACTATGGACTTTAACAGGTTTTTAACTAGAGGTTTGACCAGGCACTTGTCTCAATCTTCATCTTTATTTTGAGCTTCCTTTCCCTTTTAATTGTGTAACATTGCTGCAGAGCTAAATACTGCCATCACACAGTGTCAGTGCTTTATGTTGTCCATGAAAATATGGACCAATCGATTGTGAGACTGCTCCACTATCTTGTGAAATAACGTGATACTCTGTAAAATACCACTTGTCTCTATCTTAAATACATCTAGGGTTTTATATTTTTTTTTAGTGTCCTTTTTCATCCTGCACTATTGCATCTGTCTATGATGATGCAGAAATTCACTCTCAAATAGGGCCAAACAGTATTAGCTGAACCTGTTGGTGGGTTTTCAGGGGTCTCAGTCTGTGAAGATTTACTTTTATGTTGCACCACAAGAGTCACTCATGCTAGGTGTTTTTTTTGGAGTGGCTTCAGTTTTGCTTGATTTTTTTTAAGAAGGGATTGTTTATTTATCATAGAATCAGGTACTTCCTCTGCCAACCGATTAGACTGAACCCCTGGGCATTAGACCCTTCAGTTTCCCTTCTCCTCTCAGGACCACTGCTGCATTCATAACATGAGGGCACACCAGAAATACTCATTTCTGACTTTTCACAGCTTACAAGTCAGAATCTCAGGGGTTGCAAGTTTTCCTGTTTAATTTTACTCTACTTTTTTTGCAGGGAAAGAACATGAAAACAAAAACAGAAAAACCTAATGATAACAATTTCCATCTGAATGTACAGCAAAAACTGATCCGAAGAGATATAATACTCAAAGAGTGTGTCAAAGGTGAAATGTTGCTATTGAAAGCACACCAGCGATGCCTATATGTGCAATGAATGCAGCATGAAACAACGACAGCACGTCCTCACAGCTGACCAGCAGCCCTTCACTTACAGTCTTCTCTGGGACTCCTTTGCTCCCTCTGCACACACTCTACTGTACAGTGTTGTATCATTGCATATTAAATGTTATTTTTTAATAAAGTAGTAATTAAGTATTCATTCTACTTGTCATTTATTATATGTTACTGGAAAAAAACTTTCACGAGATGGTGCTAATGATCAGTGATATTCAACCTGATGAAATATAGAGGGAAACCTCCAGGTACTTCAGGTGATGTTACACCGATCCTCTCAGAAGTACTGGAATTGTAAAAGAGGCGGAGGTGTACTAGATGCCACACTTGAGACCTCAGGGAGATGAACTCTTTGCAGGTGATTTTAACTGTAAGGCTGCAATCATCACAGTTTGTCTGGTAAGAACATGGATGTTGTGGATGGCAAGATATTCAATGGTGACACACTCTCTTTTGATTTCCACTCCTTTTATTTTCTTTGTATTTGAATATGAAGGTGAAGGTGTGCGGTTTCTGAAGGAAAGAATAGAAATATATATATACATGAAGTCTGTGCAACTTAATTAGAAACTCTATATGATTATAAACTATGAAAAACAATGAATAAAGCTAAACTTTCTAGGGACAATCAACAAATTACCATAATGACAACCACTACCTCTCTCTCTCTCTCTCTGTCTCTCTCTCTCTCTCTCTCAGTCCCTAAGTGGACCACTGCATGCTCAGACATAGTGGCACCAATCAATTAACTCTAAAACTTTATCTAGACAACACATTATATGAACATAAATGATGATAAATAACTACTAATGCAAACTGATGACTAAACTATGGTTAAAACTACTCACAGTCTTTTAGCCCCCAGAACTAAAGGTTCCTGTTTCCCCATTGTTGTCTTTGTTCGACCGTGGGCTGAAGTCCCGGGTAGATTGTGCAAATCAGGCCAGTGACGTATGGAGAAAAAAAAATGATATTAAATAATATTTTGAAATCTTAATTAAAAACTAAACTCGTATGCATTCCCAGGAACTCCCTCTGTGTTTCAACAACTGTGTTAACTCCACAAACACCGTTACGTTCAACCGAAAGTCCCAGGACCTTTGAAAAGTAGGGGAGAACAGTGGATGGTTGTCACACAGGTTGGTTGGCACACTCGTTATATCTCGCCACCAGGGGGCGCTGTCTCTCAAATTGGGGTATGGACATTTCCAGAATTAGGATCAGAGCTCACCTACATAGTCTTCTCTGGAGTAAGACAGCTGAACTTGAGGTGAGAGGACTTTTTGTGTTTTTCATGTCAAATTGTAAATATTCAGCTCCTCAGTATTTTTCTTATAGGCTTTTAAACGATGGGTTTATAACAAAACAAGTGTTACCCTTACAAAGTGTGAGGGGAAAGCTATAGTTTAGATTTTTATTAGCTAGCTAACTACTTGTTAGATGGTTGTTAGCCTTGATGCTAGCAAAAAATTCCAGTTGGGGTTGTTCGTCACATTCTCTTTGGGGTTGGTTGTCACATGTAACAACCAACCCCTATGTTGGCAAAATCATGAATGGTGAAATGAGTTGGAGTGTGCAGACCCTACATTTGCCATCACTGTAACTCAGACAGTGACTGCATATAGCCTAGTTGAGTCGGCCATTATTGTTAGGCCTATTTGTTTTGTTCTTTATGTTGTTATATAGGCTGGCCTAAAGATGTGTTTCCTGTTCATGTTCCTCATTTTATGTTAAAATGCATTAAGTTATGTAGGCCTATCACTTGTCAGTGCAATTAAACTTTCAAATTTAGTTCTGCCTTCTTGCATTTTTTAAAAGATTTTTCCCATTGAAATACCATTGTGACAACCAACCCCATAGTGTGTGACAACCAACCCCATAGTGTGTGACAACCAACCCCATCTCTGTCACAATGTGTCAGAGTGTCTTTTATAGTTAGTTGCCTTTTTGTTACAATGAGTTGGAAAATGAGAGGGATACACATTTCAAGCCAACACCTTAAACTTCAATTTAATGTAGGAATGACTATTGAAAGATGTTTTGATGATGAGCAATCATCAAAACAGCAGAAAGTGTGACAACCAACCCCGTTCTCCCCTACTACCCTCAAGCAGGGGCTCTTCATGGGGGAGATTATCTCCACCTGAACTAAATTTAGACCCTGGTTCCTCTGGTTGAAACGCACGTAGTTCAGGGGTGAAGTCCCTAGTTTCAGGGTAAAGTTCCTGCGGTGGAAAAAACGCCTTAAGTAAAGTGTGAGCCAAATAAGGCTCAAATTTCCTGAGCAGGAACTGGCTACAGTTAAGTCAATTAATGTATGGGTGAAGATGTGTGCAAATGTAAGGGGCCAGACCTCAGAGGGATTATTGTTAAGTACTATGTTGGGTGCAAATGTCATTATTCATTTTTTTCCCCTTCAGTTTCAGCAATGAAATACTTTTCCAAATCCTGCTACATTTTATGAAAATTCCCTTAAAATCTTTCCTTCATTGAAGTGTTTTGACTTGAAATTTGTGAGGACAAGACAAGTAAGGATGCTCTGAGTAATTCTGTAGTAACAGATATGCAACACCTGGTGGAGTACTTCCCATTCCAATGTTTTCCAAGATGTTACATGATGGTTTGGAATACGACTGAAAGGAGAGGTTTTAGTACTTCTCTGTTTTCTTTAAGATGATGTATTGAAAGAAAACCAGTGCTGGCAAAAATGCAAAAAAAGAAATGGTTTATTACAGGTACTGGAGTAAGTATTTCAAGTTGTTTTACACAATGTGAACTCAAAGCTAAGTAGAATGTATATGGTTGTGTGCAGCCCTGCAGTGGGCAATCTATTTACATATGATATGACACATACATATTTAATAAGTCCATAAAAAGTCCATCAGAGAGAGACAGTCACTGGAAGCCCAATTAAGATTTCACTATAAGTCTTTCAGGTAGAGCCACTTCATTATGTTTACAACGACAACGTCATGTTTTGTGACCCTTGAGATCATATGACAGATAATCCCTTATTTCCATGAAATTTCTCACAGTCAAAACACTGTTCATTGTTTTATATACAGACACTAAATGTCTGCTGTTGGCTGCTGCCATAAAAATTGACACTAATTAAAAAAAATCAAGGGGAAGACAAGCCTTGAACACAGCCTTGTAATTAGCCGAGCGATACCACATCCTGAGGCGCATGCAGGCAGTAAATGTTGGAGTCATGCTGTAGGAAGGCTTAATAACACAAGGGCAGGAGAAAGAGAGAGATGCAGCTGTTGATATACTCCATTTAATTTTCTCACATCAGATTTCATAAACTGCCTAACAGAAGGTTGAAGTGAAGTCCTCCTCCTCCTCTGTTCGTATGATTACTTCACCTTCTTACAGGTAATGGAATCAAACCTCTGTAGTGTTGCCAGCCAGTGAATCCAGATGAAGGCTGCCTAGATTGATTATTTTGGGGATCTTTGCATATATAGAGGTGCTTGTGTTGACTGCCAACTTTATTACAATTATGTCTTCCTTACTTCTGCATAACAGTTAATATTAAACATTAAGAAGCTCTCATTTGTGAAAGCAGTTATAAACTGAAACGTAAGAAATTCATTAATAAATCTACACCTTGATGATTTCAGTTATTTACCTCTGTGGACACATTAATAATAATATTGCCTAATAAGAATTACCAAGAGGTTAGGGTTCGGTTAGGTTAACCTTTAGGGGTTGGTTGTAAAATGTCATGGAATACCTAAAACATGTAATGCATTTTGAATTCTAAAAAAACACATAAAGGGATGGTTGTCACACGGGTTGGTTGGCACACTCGTTATATCTCGCCACCAGAGGGCGCTGTCTCTCAAATTGGGGTATGGACATTTCCAGAATTAGGATCAGAGCTCACCTACATAGTGTTCTCTGGAGTAAGACAGCTGAACTTGAGGTAAGAGGACTTTTTGTGTTTTTCATGTCAAATTGTAAATATTCAGCTCCTCAGTATTTTTCTTCTAGGCTTTTAAACGATGGGTTTATAACAAAACAAGTGTTACCCTTACAAAGTGTGAGGGGAAAGCTATAGTTTAGATTTTTATTAGCTAGCTAACTAGTTGTTAGATGGTTGTTAGCCTTGATGCTAGCAAAAAAATCCAGTTGGGGTTGGTCGTCACATTCTCTTTGGGGTTGGTTGTACCATGTAACAACCATCCCCTATGTTGGCAAAATCATGCATGGTGAAATGAGTTGGAGTGTGCAGACCCTACATTTGCCATCACTGTAACTCAGACAGTGACTGCATGTAGCCTAGTTGAGTCGGCCATTATTGTTCGGCCTGTTTGTTTTGTTCTTTATGTTGTTATATAGGCTGGCCTAAAGATGTGTTTCCTGTTCATGTTCCTTGATCATTTTATGTTAAAATGCATTAAGTTATGTAGGCCTATCACTTGTCAGTGCAATTAAACTTTCAAATTTAGTTCTGCCTTCTTGCCTTTTTTAAAAGATTTTTCCTACTAAAATACCATTGTGACAACCAACCCAATAGTGTGTGACAACCAACCCCATAGTGTGTGACAACCAACCCAATAGTGTGTGACAACCAACCTCATAGTGTGTGACAACCAACCCTATAGTGTGTGACAACCAACCCCATAGTGTGTGACAACCAACCCCATAGTGTGACAACCAACCCCATAGTGTGTGACAACCAACCCCATAGTGTGTGACAACCAACCCAATAGTGTGTGACAACCAACCTCATAGTGTGTGACAACCAACCCTATAGTGTGTGACAACCAACCCCATAGTGTGTGACAACCAACCCCATAGTGTGACAACCAACCCCATAGTGTGTGACAACCAACCCCATAGTGTGTGACAACCAACCCTATAGTGTGTGACAACCAACCTCATAGTGTGTGACAACCAACCCTATAGTGTGTGACAACCAACCCCATAGTGTGTGACAACTAACCCCATAGTGTGACAACCAACCCCATAGTGTGTGACAACCAAGTCCATAGTGTGACAACTTACCCCATAGTGTGTGACAACCAAGTCCATAGTGTGACAACCAACCCCATAGTGTGTGACAACCAACCCCATAGTGTGTGACAACCAACCCCATAGTGTGTGACAACCAACCCCATAGTGTGTGACAACCAACCCCATAGTGTGACAACTTACCCCATAGTGTGTGACAACCAACCCCATAGTGTGACAACTTACCCCATAGTGTGTGACAACCAACCTCACAGTGTGACAACCATCCCCATAGTGTGTGACAACCATCCCCATAGTGTGTGACAACCAACCCCATAGTCTGTGACAACCAACCCCATAGTGTGTGACAACCAACCCCATAGTGTGTGACAACCAACCCCATAGTGTGTGACAACCAACCCCATAGTGTGACAACCAACCCCATAGTGTGTGACAACCAACCCAATAGTGTGTGACAACCAACCCCATAGTGTGACAACCAACCCCATAGTGTGTGACAACCAACCCCAAAGTGTGTGACAACCAACCCCATAGTGTGTGACAACCAACCCAATAGTGTGTGACAACAATCCCCATAGTGTGTGACAACCAACCCAATAGTGTGTGACAACCAACCCCATAGTGTGTGACAACCAACCCCATAGTGTGTGACAACCAACCCCATAGTGTGACAACCAACCCCATAGTGTGTGACAACCAACCCCAAAGTGTGTGACAACCAACCCGTGATGGGGTCAGAGTGTCTTTGATAGTTAATTGCCTCTTTGTTACAATGAGTTGGAAAATGAGAGGGATACACATTTCACGCCAACGCCTTAAGCTTCATGATGAGCAATCATCAAAACAGTAAAAAGTGTGACAACCAACCCCATTCTCCCCTATATCTTGCCTTTGCTTGTGTGACCTCTAGATCTTTGATGTGAAGAAAATCTCTTCAGAACCAGACAATCACCTGAGAACAGCACAGCAAAAGTGGAAAACGACAACAAAATTGAATGAGTTGCCATGTAAGCTATTGATCTGGAACCTGTATTTTGCAGGGTCCTCTTTCAAATGTTGATGGATGTCTGGTTTAAGCATTCAGTAGAAAGCCAGCTCATAACTGGTGAGTGTGGAACATATATATACAACACGTTTCATGAAGGCAGCTTGTGGTTAGTAGCAGCATACATGTTAGAGCATACAGCAAAAGCCACAGAAGATGAATGTGAGGGAAGGCACATATAAAACAGCATAATGTGACTGAGCGAGATGGAACACAGTGAGAACTACATCACATTTGTACCTGGATCTCTGATGGAATATATTTCACCATCACAATAAAGATGAAAAGCTTTCTATACCAAAAAGTGATGTTGCTGTAAGTAATAAATAATGTTGTTATATAGGACAGGAAAGAACAGAATGAAATACGTTGTTTCTGCTTTCAGTTGCAGATTAATTCAGCCGCCACAGACAAGCTTGACATTCAGCTTTGACATTGAACAACACAGACGTGATGCAGTTTGATGTATGTTGTGGGAGCCAATAGTGGTGTTACTTTGTTAGTCAGTTGCACAAGTCTTCTGGACATGTATTGATTTTTTCTGCCACTCCAGGGTACCAGTATTCATCTCTTCAGAGAAGCCAACAGGGGGCTTGTACTCTCTTTCCTGTTGCTCTGTGGGACACCACTCCGGGAGATCAGATCCTATCACTCAGATCTGAGCTGTTTTATATTAGACGACACAGTGCATGTAAAACCTTCAATTTACTATGATGCCAAAAGGAAGTAATACGACATATTCATAATTATTAAACTAATTCATGCACATAATGACAAATAATGACAATTGATGGTAATTGGAATAATTACCACTGCTGTATTTTCAAAGGTTAATAGCGTGTGCACAAGGTAATAATCTTTTATGCACTGAATAATTATCTTGAGAGCACAACATAATAACTTGTGTGAGAACAACATGTGTGAACAAATTAACTTATGCACACATGATGAATATCTTATGCACTTTATATAATAACCAAGATAATTACCTTGTGCACAAACAGTAACATTTATCAGAATATGAGACTCAGGAGCACCATAATAAAGAGAGCCTTGCTAGATGTTCCAAACTTTGAATGAATTGCATTTATTGTATTTATTTATTATTTAAAAGGACCATGCATATTAAGTAACACGTCTGTAAATACGCCAGAATTAGCCAAAAGGCTAGTTTACATCCATAGTCCCTTGCCAGATGTTAAAAAGGCTCCCTAAAAAAGATCAAGATTAAACAAAGATAAAATAGAGTCAAATAAGAAGGTAGAGGAGAAACCAAAACACAAACAAACAAGCAAACAAACAAAGAAGAGAGGAAAAGAAAAGTACAAAAAGCACCATATGATTAAAAATGACTAAAAGCTACATAAGGACATGATATGACCGTCTTTGAGAAAGTGTCCATGGACATGGAGCAAGACAATCAGGAAGCAGCAATCAGGAAATGTTAAAGAAGACACATGCAGACACAACATGACATTTAACAGTGCTGTATACATTTGCATCAGACAGTGACTATCAATCATTGAACTAGCTGCATGCAATTCAAATGAGGCAATGTATAGACAACACAAGCAAGCAACAGTAAGTTCAAAATCATTGTTTATTGAGTCCTCATTTTCAGAAACTCCACAGGAGGCCATGAACTAACAAGCTTACTTTATATTTTCCAAAAGAAATAACAGTGACATCAATCTTCTCATCTCACTCTGGACAAACAGAATAATACAAATAACTGAACTTCCAGGGAGCTAACAGTCACATGATGAAACATCTCTGCTTCACTGTGACAACAGAACATCATTTGATATTCATGCAGTGTAAAATGATTGAAAGACACTTTATCAGGATATCTTGCAGTATTTATTATTCTTGTTATTCAGTCGAATGGTGTCCAGTCATCACTTCCTGCGTGATGCATGATCACTCAGCATTTGTGGCATTGTGTTCAGTCAATGCCAAAAACAGCATTTCCATACGCTCAATATAATGATGCTCACTGGCCCATGATGATTCCATGGAGAAAGGACACCATGCTGTCAACTACAATGATGTTTCAAGAGGAATGTAAAGTGGAGCAACTCTCTTGGAAGTGTCAGATAGCAGGTTGGTAATTTTGTCTCAAACAGTCAGCTCGCATCTCATCCTGCCTTGCTGACATTTCTAAATGGATGAGGGAATGTCACCTACAGCCAAGACTGAGCTTATTATCATTCCAGCCAGTCCCACTGTGGACCCACAGATCAATATCCAGTTTGGATCTCAAAACCTCATGCCCACTAAGTCTGCCCGAAATCTGTGTGTCATGATTGATGACCAGCTAACCTTCAGGGTTCATGTGGCCTCGATTGCTCGGTCCTGCCGTTTTGCCCTCTATAACATCAAGAGGATCAGACCCTACCTGACAGAACACGCAACACGGCTCCTGGTTCAGGTTCTTGTTATGTCATGCATTGACTACTGCAACTCTCTACTGGCAGGCCTCCCTGAATGCACAGTTAAACCTCTGTAAATGATCCAGAACGCAGCAGCAGCACGTCTGGTCTTCAACCAGCCTAAGACAGCTCATGTCACTCCCCTGCTCATTTCGCTACACTGGCTTCCAGTTGCAGCTCGCATCAGATACAAAACTCTAATCATGACTTACAAAGCAGTCACCAAAACCGCTCCAGTTTACCTGGAACCCCTCATCCAGGTCTACAGCCCTACTTCCAGCACACAAGGCCTCAAAATCACTAGCTGGACTCTTCTCTTCTGTTGCCCCTAAATGGTGGAATGAATTGTCCAACTCCATTTGATCTGCAGAGTCCCTCTCTACTTTCAAAAGAAAGCTAAAGACCCAGCTCTTTAGGAAGCACTATGCACTTAGCTAGACTGTTCTCCACTGTTGTCCCCAGTGGCAGATCATGTCTTCCAGCTACAATTGACTCACACTGTCCAGATCTACTCTGGAAATCTGTGTTCAGCTCTTGAGTGACCCAGCACTTGGTACTTTGGTCATTATTGTGGTGATGTTAATTGTTGATGATGATAATGGAAGGTCTTAAATGGTTTGGTTGCTTCATTGTAGATGTTCCTTATTTACTTTTGTGCATTGCCTTTACACTTCAGGTGTATGATATTTTTCACAGAAAGACAACAGGACTTTTCATTAGGTTCATTCGTGTTTTCATTAGCTTTATAGCCTCTCTAACTGATTCTAAAATTGAAGTGTGAGAGTTTATGTTTTAAATTAATATCACATATTGACAAGAATTTAATAGGAGAGCAGTTTTAAGGATTAAAGTTGAGTGTTTTTGTTCCTACAAATTGAGATCTTTTATCTGCTGATGAGATTTTCTTTGTGTGATCAAATCGATCCAGTAGCACTAGTGGAAAACCTGACATCTCTTGGGATGTAGTAATTTCCCCACTTTTCTCTCTCTCTCTCTCTCTCTCTCTCTCTCTCTCTCTCTCTCTCTCACACACACTCTCTCTCTCTCTCACGCGTGCCTACACTTGTCAGTGGAGGAAATTAATGATTAAGCCATTAGTTTCTTACACCTCACATATCCTGCTGCTCCGGTCTGACTGATCTCTGACACATTGATCCGTTGTTCACAGAGAGGAGGTGGCAGGATTAAGCCTGCATTTATATGATCCTGTTTTATCTTGAGATACATCACGGCCTCTTCATCTCTGTGAAAATGAAAGCATATATTGTATGTTGGCAGGAGCTTTGATTTTAGGGCCAGTCTGGAACATGTGGCTGCTTTCCTCTGTATCTATGAATGTGTAGTGAGTGAGTCAGTGGGAAAGCGCACATGCAGTATTGATTTAGATATCTACTTCTTCAAAAGGGTCACAGCAACCAAGAAAAAAATGGATTCTGATGGGTCACACAGGTAACCACATATCACAGAGTCCTGATTTATGGGGGTAAACCGGCGTTGGTTTACACCTGATGTAAAAGCATAAACAGTAGAACAGAAGAGGATATCTTTAAAGAATGGATGGTTGAATCACATACTCTTTGGGTTTTTCCCAAGATAAGTGTTACCTCTTAATAGTCCTGAAGTGTGGCATATATAACAAACCTCTGGTACATTTACTACATGTGTTACTTCTGTGTTTTATGAAATGATTAATTTGTACTTAGCAACATGATCATTTATGGATGGTCATCTGTCTTATCTCTTTATGAATCAAAGTTCAAAACTTACTCATCTTTAAACTTCCCACTAGTTCCTAAGGAGAGCATCTGAGTCTTAGACAGCTTAGTACTTCACTCTGTTCATTTACTGGATCCTTTTTTGACTGTCTGCTGTTTGGTGCTGTGCTGACTGTGTGAAAAAGTGTCTTTTCTTATGTTTTAAAGCTGGGGTAGGTAAACAGATTTAGATCCACTTTTTGTCATACTGGTTAAAATGATCTTTATGTCCTGATGGTAATCAATACATAATGTGTTCTTAAAAAAGAGTGAAGAAAAGCTGCTATCTACAGCCAGAGTAAACCTGGGAAAACACCAACCAATCACTGTTTTTGGGGTCCAAAATTTTAAACCAATCAAATCCCGTCCAGCCGTTCTGCCCGCCTCCTGCAGAGCGTACATTTCCCCAGCGTTCACTCCCAGTCCCCTGCCTCTGCTTCCCCTGACTCTACTGACTGCCCCTCTCGCTCCACCTCGGGCCTGTACCCTCTGACCCGATGAGGTGCTTTGCTCAGGACTGTAGTCCGGATCAGAGTCTAAAAAGCTCTCACCACCGGGGGCTCTGACAAGCAGAAGAATTAATAAGATAAGATATTACTTTATTGATCCCCAGGGGGGAAATTCAGTTGTTACAGAAACCCAGACATAAGTACAATCAAGAAGAAGTTTCAATAAGTCAAATAAGATAAAATAAAATAAAATAAGATAAGTAAAAATAAAAATAGATTAATAAAGCTAGAATATAATTTAGATATATACAATGTTACAATGGAATTTAGATTAAATAGCAGTAATTACAGGCAGTATTAAAAATGTTTCAGTAGTGACAGGTTGACATGGTGTGATTATGGTTGGTAATGACAAATTAAGCAATAAATAAAAATAAATATGGGTATGTAATACGACCATGAGTTGTAATTACAATAATAATGTAATATAAAATAATAAATTACATACAATTAATGACATTCAGTAAGTCCTACAGAAAATGTAGATGTATTGTAGCGTCCGTCCGGACGCTGTAGGGATGACGAGCCGATTCATGAACACGTTGATCTTTAATAACCGGTCACTGTCGGCCGTGATCACGCCAACAAACAAAGCAACAATCAATGTTTGAATGAATGAAGAACTTCTCCTCTTGTCTCTCCTCTCTCCCGCTCACACACTCTACACCTCTCCTGATGCCTTCACTGACTGTCAACACTGTAGGAATTAAGAACATCTACACTGAACAGGTTTAACAAACAGTAGAGCTGTTACAGTATTATATATGTGTTATAACTTTTCTCCTGATATCGTGTCACCAGTACAACTGGATAATGCTAGCATGACAGTTGTGAGTACTAACAGCAGCCATGTTTGTTTGTGTTTTTAACTTTCACTATGAGAATGTTTCGGGGGGAGGGGTTAGACGGAGTCCTGAAGACATGCTACATTCAAATTCATGCTAGTTTTTTGAGACTACCAACCCCAGCTTTAATGACAACACACCTTTCCTCTTGGGGAATCTATTGTATACGCTGATCATGTGAGTAATTCAACATTTTAAACAATCATTAAAAAGTAAAGTGGAGCTACTCATGCTAAATGCTAAATGCAATGCTAGGCCCGATGTTCCCTGCGAGCTGAGGAGAAGGAGGCGAGGACGACGTGCTGGTACTGAGGTGCAAGCTAAGAAAAGACGACATGGATCTGTCCTTCCACCCACCGTTATGAGGAATGTAAGATCTATCTACGATAAGGTGTACGAGCTAACCCAGCACCAGAGGGAATACTGGCAGAGTAGCATCATGCTAACAAAGCTAACACCGGACACGAACGCCACATTGGAAGGATTTCACCTGCTGTGGGCGGACAGGATACAGGAGAGCAAGACTGAACTAACTGGTGAAGAAGGCCAGCTCAGTCCTGGACCCTGTGGAGGAGGTGGCTGACAGGAGAATTTGCCTTTGATGAACATTTTTTTTCTATATATATTTTGTTGAAATTCTTGTACTGTACGCCTTTTTGTTTGCTGCTGTAACTCCATGAATTTCCCAGTTGTGGGGTGAATAAAGGAGTATCTTATCTTATCTTATCTTATCTTATCTTATCTTACTCATGCATGATCCTTGTGTGAGAGATAGATTTGAAAGTGGTTGTCTAACATCATTTACTTTCTACCCACAAGTCATTGAGGCCAAAGTCTCCCATATTATAACGACTTGTGGCTTTGCACTAATATGATTTGTCATGAGGAGTAATTACAAGGCTATAAATAATCTCCTGGAAAATCCTTAATAAGCGTTGCTGGAAATTAATTTGTCCATAATAGGATTAAAGTCCCCTGTCACAAATACCATCAACAGCGCAGTGCCACTTGACTCTTTTTCCCTTTGCATTCTGCCTGAACTATAATAATGTGAAGCTCAGGGGCTCATATGGGTTAAACATTTAGTAGTTAAATTGATCAAAGGTTAAAAGGAATTTGTAGATTGTTTTTTGTTGGTTAGAGCTTTGCCAAGCATTGAAGTCTGTTTGAAGCAAATAGTGCAGGAAATTGTCAGCACACATTACCTTAACCATTCTGACAGAGCGGTTCCTCAGCAGGGCTTTTCCTAAAGAACAGCTCAAGAAGAGACTGACAAAAGATTGGGATCAAGATCTCTTTTTTTATCCCCCAAAGAAACACGTGAACAAAAAAATAAGCATATACAGATTTATACAGAGACCGAAGCACAGACTACTTAAATGCAATTCTATGATAAGAGAGGCATATGCAAATGTGATTGCAAAAATGCAAATATAACCTTTTAAAATGGAGAAGAGAAGTAAGAAAGTGCAAGATCATTTTTCTCAATCTTTCCATTACTTTCTTTCTTTCTTTCTTTCTTTCTTTCTGCTTTCTTTCTTTATTTATGGTCACAGTTTCACATGGTTACATTATAGTGCAATCACAAAATCCAATGGAGCATGTTTCTCTGTCTTTTATGAGTGACTTGAATTCCCCCAGAGTTACAAGATGTGTCAGTTTCAAGTCCTTCTGCACATCATTCCAGGTAAACAGGGCTGAAAATTGAAAAGCCTTTTTGCCCAGTTCAGCTCTGACTCTCAGGACCTGCAACTGTATGATGTCCTGAGAGTGCAGGCTATATCGGCTGAAGTTTCTACATATGTGTACACACAGATATTTAGGGAGAAGTCCAAGAGTCCATTTGTGTGTAAAATATTCCAACCTACTTTTATAAAGTTTGGTGAGATCAAAAGGTACAGCTAATGTTTGCCCCATAGACGATTTATGAGAGTAATGCAACATTAAATAATCTATGTTCCCTGCATCCCAGTCTGTCATAATCATGTTTCATAGCATGCATTGTTCAACTGAGCAGTCACGTATCTGTCTTATCAGGGTTGAGTCTGCCCCCCAATCCTGCTCTGCCATCCCATCTCTTTTTATATTTAAACACCTTTTCACCTGCTGAGAAGACTGAGGTCCTTCGGAGTGTGCAGGACTCTGTTACGGACATTTCATGACAATGTGGTAGTGTCTGCTTTCTTCTATGCAGTGGTCTGCTGGGGAGCAGGGAGCACAGACAGGGACAGGAAAAGACTTCACAGACTGGTCAGGAGGGCCAGTTCTGTCCTGGGCTGTCATCTGGACTCCATAGAGGAGGTGGGTGAGAGGAGGATGTTAGCCAAGCTGACATCCATCATAGACAATCCCTCTCACCCCCTGCATGAGACTGTGGGGTCCCTGAGCAGCTCCTTCAGCAGCAGACTGAGACTCTCACCCTGCAGGATGGAGCGCTACCGCAGGTCCTTCATCCCATCTGCAATCAGACTGTTTAACACCAGCACTGCTGTGTCCCGTTAATCAGCTGTTCTCATCTTTCATTCCACTACATGGAAGTTACTATGTGACTTGGCACATTCACAAATAACTACTGTATCCATCTGAATCACACTGTTCTTCATACTGTGTATGTTTGTTTTTAAATAAGCTGGTGCAATTTTATCTGTGCAATAACTTACCTTATCTATTTATCAGATAGAAGTGTACACAGTGTGGATACATCTGTAATAGTTGCCATATTTTATTTTATTTTTATTTTATTTTATTTTATTTTATTCTATTTTATTTTATTCTATTTTATTTTCATTTTATTTTATTTTATTTTATTTTATTTTATTTTATTCTATTTTATTTTATTTTATTTTATTTTATTTTATTCTATTTTATTTTATTTTATTTTATTTTATTCTATTTTATTTTATTTTATTTTATTTTATTATATTATATTATATTTTACTCTTGTCACTGCTATTATTACTGTTATTATATTTTTTTACTATGTTAGTACATTGCTGTATTCCCCTGTCCTGTGTTGTAAGCTGCTGTTACAAAAGAATTTCCCCCAACAGGGGACAAATAAAGTATGTCTTATCTTAACTAAATCTATACCTCATATAAAATAAAACCCCTTTTTATTTATACCTCCATCACACCTCCCCCTCCTCTCTCCCCATCCATCTCCTCCTCCACCTCTCCTCTCTCCTCTCTCCTGCAGCCTGGCTGTCTCTTGGCCCTGCCGACATTTTTCATGGTGGCCCTTTAATGTAGATGTTTGCCTTTGTTGTGCACTTGCACTGTATGAACCTCTTAAATCTCCAGGATTACATCATGTCATGTTTCTGATCCCTTACCCTGGCGAACAGGGAGATCCATGTAGTATTCCTCCTCATGTGGTAAGTGGCAAAATAAATCAGCCAGTTTCAGAGTTTTAAGGTACAATGACAAGTAGCATCTCTTCAGGAGGTGACAAAAAGTAAGCATTAGATGATGAATGTGTTTTTAAAACCACCTGCAGTTTGACAAAAAGATGAACTATCCAAATAGCCTGCTAGCCATTAGAAAAAAAAGGTTGCATTAGTTTTGAATAAGGTACACTGTGTGCAATCAGTCGCTATATCTGTGTGCGATTACTCACAATTGTATCTATGCACAGCAGGCCTGTCAAGATGCAAATTTCAAGTTGGAGCTGTGCCCCATGGAAGATTTTTAGAGGGCATTTTCAAAACAACAAAACAAGAGCTAAACCATAAACCAGGGTTCCCACACGTCCTGGAAAACCTGGAAAACCTGGAAAACAGTCGACCAGTTTTCCAGTACTGGAAAATTATTCCAACATGACTGCGTGCAACCTGACAAGGTTAAGAAAAACACATCCCCATTCAACATTTGTGGCCATTTTTGTAATTCCGTTCTATTTAGGTCAATTTATGCACTCATCCTCTGATATTCATTATTATTATTTATTTCAGTAAGGCAGCTTCTAAAGTAAAAAAAAAAAGTTATATGTATTTTTTCACTATGAAACTTCTGCTTGGCTTAATTAGTGTGAACAACATAAAAAATGAAAATGGTTCATTTCACATATTTGCAACCCCCCCTGCATGTTTATATCACATACTGTTTGTGGGTCAATTTGACCCTGCAGTCAAAGTGGAGGCGAAAAAAGGTCAGAAGTGTCAAATAGTAATTGCTTCTTTGCAACTGTGTGACATATTTCACTCAATTCACTTTCCAATGTACATTAGAAAAAGTTTTAACATGAATTTTGATGAAATATTGATTTAAATGGTTAGTAATGGAGTTAACAATGAGATTTAAAGGTGACATATCAGGCTTTTTTCATCAATATATATTAGTCTAAGAGGTCCCCAAAACATGTCTTTAAAGTTTATGCTAAAAAAAAACACTTTGAAATCAGATTTTGGTCTGCCTGAAAAACCCTCTTCTTCAGTCCTCCTCAGAACACTCTGTTTTCTCTCTGACCACGCCCCCTCAGGAAGTGGATGTGCCTCGGCTGTCCAGCACGTTGATCTAATGTTTACATGTTGGCTGAATATACACGGCTGCTCAGAGATCACGTTACTTCAACCCTCTGAATCTGATCCAGAATCTGATCCTGACGGAGAGGTTCCTGTAGCAGGACCTTTCTGAAGGACTGGTCACAGATTTTGTGTTTCTTGTTGTTTTATTTATCAGTATGTCGACGTGTGTCTTGGTACACAGCTACGAACATGTAGCTATGTGGCTATGCTAACTAGCCCTAGCACTTATCCATGATAAATAAAAATCATCCACTAGATCTTCAAATCTGCAGACGTGGGGAGTAAAACTGACCTCTACCAGAAAGGCAGCAGGACCTTTCTGAACCATTGGTCACAGATTTAGTGTTTCTTGTTGTTTTATTTGTCAGTATGTCGACGTGTGTCTTGGTACACAGCTACAGCTACAGCTATGAACATGTAGCTATGTGGCTATGCTAACTAGCGCTAGCACTTATCCATGACAAATAAAAATCATCCACTAGATCTTCAAATCTGCAGACGTGGGGAGTAAAACCGACCTTTGTGTTTATTAAGACAGCCTACAACTAGCATGCCTCCCTCCTAAGCTCCTTGTTAGCACACATTTGTGCAGGTAATGAAAAACGGAGGAGGGGATTCAGTATTATTTTATACAGTCTATGGGCTGAACAAGCTCCGAGCTCTGACTCCGTGACAGACCAGATATTGTTGTTACGTAACAAAAACACGGAAGTCTGAAACGGCTGGTTTCACACACATTTACAGAAAGGTGGAGAAATCAGAACAGGGGCAGAATGGATTTTTTTCATTCTCGGGGGGTTTGTAGACATGCCAGGGACACATATTTCAAGTAGAGAACCATTAAAAAGTCCATTTTGCATGATATGTCATCTTTAATAAATGTTTATTGGGATTTTTTGGGGTTCTGACACTTTTGAATCATTAAATATGCTCGGGTCAAGCTGACCCAGGAACATTATTCTTGTTCCTAAGAAACGAACATAACAGGAGGGTTAAAAGAAAATGTGTTGATGGCTAACACACTTGAACCTAGTGTTGTAAACATATTGCCAAAACTAAGGAGCATACGTTGATTATTTCATGAGGTATCTCACCCAATTATTCCTGTAAAAAGTTGCAAAGTCTGACCAAACTATAGTGTCTCTGTCATTCTCTTACCTTGGATTTGGTAAGTTTGCTTTCAAGAAGCTCCATCCAAACTAACCCCTGATCCATGTCCAACAGTATTATACTGTAATGATACTGTTCCTAAACAGCACCAACCTGCAAATGTCTTGCAATACCCATCCAATAGAATTTGTGCTGAACCTCTTTGTATTTCTCAAATTTAAGGTTTGCTCTTTATTTGCCAAAGGTGCTACACAGATGTGAGGAGATAGATACTGCTAGTTTCAGCAACAAGGTTCAGGGTGTTCAGATAATGAAAAGTTATACAGGCTGTGTTGAAAATGAATTAGACTCTCATTAGAGTCCTCAATAATTGTCCTATTATCCCCCCCAAAAAAGCAATTTTCTTGTGACTCATTTTCTCATTATTTGGAGGATTCTAATTTGTTCTCCCAAGAAAAATGTGAGACTAAACAATTATCAGAAAAAAAACAAGCTTTGTTATCTTGAGTTAATTAAATAATCATCTTGTGAGCTCAAGATAATTGCATTGAGAATAACTGCAAGAATTCAAAGGTACTGTTATCATCCACTTGTAGCCATGCTAACTTTTGTCCATGTAGACATGAGGACATGTGGATTTTGCCTAATGAAGCAGGTGATCACATGAAAGACCTTTTGACATGGGGCGTCAGTTTAAGTCAGTTAAATCCAGGGCCCCATGTACAGAGGGAATTGTCCAGGAAGCTAAAGGTACAGTATGTAACATTTGACAGCACTTTTAGCCAACTCATACTGTTATAGTCAGTATATGAAAGGTAAAATGTTGGTGGCTAACAAAAAATGAGAAGATTAAAGGTGACATATCATGTTAAATTGACTTTTGAATGGTTCTCTACCTGAAATATTTGTCCCTGTCTACAAACCCCCTGAAAATGAAAAGAATCCATTCTGCCCCTATTCTGATTTCTCCACCTTTCTGTAAATGTGTGCTGAAACGAGCTGTTTCAGTTTTCAATGTTTTTCATACGTCACAACGCCATCCGGTCTGTAACAGGAAGTCAGAGCTCGGAGCTTGTTCAGTCCATAGACTGTATAAAATACAACTCAACCCCTCCTCCGTTTTTCATTCCCTGCACACATGTGCTAACAAGGAGCTTAGGAGGGAGGCATGCTAGTTGTAGGCTGTCTTAATAAACACAAAGGTCGGTTTTACTTTAGTTTTCATGGAAAAGTGCTAGTGCTAGTTAGCATAGCCACATAGCTACATGTTCGTCACTGTGTACCAAGACACACGTCAACATGCTGACAAATAAAACAACAAGAAACACTAAATCTGTGACCAATGGTTCAGAAAGGTCCTGCTGCAGGCACCTCTCCATCAGGATCAGATTCTGGATCAGATTCAGAGGGTTGAAGTAACGCAGGTCTGTGAGCAGCCAACATGTAAACATTAGATCAACGTGCTGGACAGCCGAGGCCACATCCACTTCCTGAGGGGGCGTGGTCAGAGAGCTCATTCTCATTTAAAGGCACAGACACAGAAAACAGACTGTTCTGAGCAGGGCTGAAAAAGAGGGGTTTACAGGCAGACCAAAATCTGATTTCAAAGTGTTTTTTTGAGAAATAAACTTTAAAGACATGTTTTGGGGACCTCTTAGACCAATATATGTTGATGAAAAAGAGCATAATATGTCACCTTTAAAAGATGAGTAAAAACAGGCTCATATATGAACTCTCACCTCTTATGGTCTTGTTTTAATTAAAAAGAGTCTACCAGATAATAGTTGATGTGATTGTAAAGACCTCCATCCTCTCTGGAAGTTCAAATGTACTTCAGAGATCCTCCCTTTGTGTTTCTTCTGTGCTATTGTCTTAACATTATATTTACCCCCTTGACTTTCAGCTTTTATATAGTATCCCTATGAAAGAGGTGGTTGTTATTTATTGAGGCCAAGTTAATGTCTTTATCCATCCCCTTCCTAATTACATTCTTCTTTTTATGTTTTAGTTCTTGGAACATTACAGTGTCTTTCCCAGCCTGTCAGTAAATAATTTAATTCAACTGTCACATAAAGCTTGTTGTTTTTTGAGTTATTGCTGATGGCTTAATATCAAGGCAAACTGAAGCTTGGTTTATACTGCTGCGTTGACCTTTGTCAATAGTGGCCCATGCCGTCATGAGGACTTCATACTTGTATGATAGTGTCCATGTTGCTCTGCTGCACTCCACCTAAACACTAATCATGTCAGAGTATTATGTTGGAGTAGTGGTTCATCCTAGTGCAATTATTGCAATGAAGAAAAGAGTGGCGATGGCAGAGGAGATTTAACATACAGCCAATGTGCAGTGATATCAGAAATGTTGCAAATGCAGGAAATTGCTACCCAGGTAACCAATCACAGGCTTGCATTTACATTTTTTAAGAAGGTGCACGTCAGATTACGAGCGTTGGCAACAGAACCACATGAACCGACGGAGTATGATAAGGCATAGGTTTGATGCAGAAGTGTGAATTAGGTGTGAGTTAACTCAGGTTGTGTACATTTATTCTATTTGTGAAGAGCAGTAGAGTTAACCCAGGGATGCTGTTTCATAATGCACATACAGTATCTCACAAAAGTGAGTACACCCCCCACATTTCCTCTAAAGATGATGCACAAGAAAGTCCGCAAACAATCTGCTAAAGACAGCAGACTAAGGACATGGATTACTGGAACCATGTCTTGTGGTCTGATGAGACCAAGATAAACTTATTTGGTTCAGATGATGTCAAGCGTGTGTGGCTGCGCCCAGGTGAGGAGTACAAAGACAAGTGTGTGTTGCCTACAGTCAAGCATGGTGGTGGGAGTGTCATGGTCTGGGGCTGCATGAGTGCTGCCAGCACTAAGGAGCTACAGTTCACTGAGGGAACCATGAATGCCAACATGTACTGTGACACACTGAAGCAGAGCATGATCCCCTCCCTTCAGAAACTGGGCCACAGGGCAGTATTCCAACATGATAACAACCCCAAACACACCTCCAAGACGACCACTGCCTTGTCAAAGAAGCTGAGGGTGAAGGTGATGGAGTGGCCAAGCATGTCTCCAGACCTAAACCCTATTGAGCATCTGTGGGGCATCCTCAAACGGAAGGTGGAGGAGCGCAAGGTCTCTAACATCCACCAGCTCCGTGATGTCATCATGGAGGAGTGGAAGAGGACTCCAGTGGGAACCTGTGAAGCTCTGGTGAACTCCATGCCCAAGAGGGTTAAGGCAGTGCTGGAAAATAATGGTGGCCACACAAAATATGGACACTTTGGGCCCAATTTGGACATTTTCACTTAGGGGTGTACTCACTTTTGTTGTCAGTGGTTTAGACATTAATGGCTGTGTGTTGAGTTATTTTGAGGGGACAGTAAATTTACACTGTTATACAAGCTGTACACTGACTACTTTACATTATATTATGCCAACTTTGGCAGTTTTTGGCGTTGCTCAGAGAGATCTGAATCTCACACAAGCTCAGGTCCACGCTGTCACTTTTAGCAAGACGTATAATTCTATTTAATTGGACATCTAGCTCCTCCCCTATGCACAGCCGCTGGGTTGAGAAGGTAATGAGCCATTTGAAGCTGGAAAAGCCCAGATACACCACTCAGGGTTCAGTTAATAAATTCCATAAAATATGGAAACCATTCCTGGACTATTATAATAACGTTTACACTACAAGAACTGTAATTTAAAGCCTGTAGCAGCTGACTATAAGAATTGCAGAATTGCTGTAGAATCCTGACTTTTTAGTAAACTGTAGTTATTTTATTTTATTTTATTTTGTATTTTTGTACGTTCTGTCTTGTATTTTGCTTAATTTCCTTTTGTGATTCATTTTATATATATGTGTGTGCATGTATGTGTATACATATTATTATTATTATCATTATCTCTATTATTATATTTTTGATTATTTTTGCTGTTATCTACTCATGTAATTGGTTAATTATCCTTTTTTACTCTTGGTTTGTTGGCCAGTCTCCCAGGGGGGTGGGGCGGGTGGGTTGCACATTTTTGCATAATGTATAACCTGTAACTGCTTGAAAAAATCCAATAAAAACATTTGAAATAATACATTATATCAAAGTCTCATTTTTTCAGTGTTGTCCCATGAAAAGATATGATTACAAATTTACAGAAATGTGAGGGGTGTACTCATTTTTGTGAGATACTGTATCAGCCCATAGGAAAATACATTTAGAGAGGAGATCTCAAAAGTGTTTCATTTCTGTCTCCTTGACAACAATGAGATCTGTTTGAAAGCAAAATGAGACTATAGCTTATGTCTCCTGTTTCTCATTCTTGCCTTCAGAAAAAAAGTTGCAAAAAGTCTCAGCTTAGTCTCCCTTTCAGTTCAAAAGGAGATCTGGTCCAAATCTGAAATGATTCTCAGGTATTTCTCAAGTGTTGTGACTCCTTTTGAGCTCAGGTGGAGAAATCAGGGAGCTCTCTCAATTGTCTCAATCTAACCTCATCCATTTGTTTTTGTCAGACTCAGTTTTTGTGTCTCAAGTTGAGCTCAGATGGAGCAAAGAAAGAGCCTGAGCTCATCTTTTCATAAACATTTATAGTGCCCTGCAAAATTAACATTTCAATGTAATTGTCCACAAACTTACAATTCTCATTAAAACATTTGAACCACTTCAAGATCAGCTATTTAGATGTGAAATGATCTCTTCTTTGACTTCACAATATGGTCCTTCCTTTACAAGTCTGTTTGGAACAAAACAACTTCACAAAGATTTAGTGGATTTGAGAGAAATTACAAAAATAGAGATTTCATACCAGGTATGACAAACCATTTATTTAAAATATGGGCCGCAAAAGGGCTGACCAGATTTAGCCAGATTATTACAATTAAAGGGGAGGATTCTTTTGGGCACTGGTGGCCTAGCGGTCTAAGCGGCCCACATACAGAGGCTACAGTCCTCGTCGCAGGGGTCACCGGTTTGATTCCCAGCAGGTCGACCATTTCCTGCATGTCTTCCCCCGCTCACTACTCCCCACATTTCCTGTCTCTCTTCAGCTGTCCTGTCAAATAAAGGCAAAAAGGCCAAAAATATATTTTAAAAAAGAGAAGACAATTAGCCATTAATGAGATCTCTCATTTAAGTCTCAAATAAGACTCATGTCATGGTCTCAACTATTTCTCCTAGTGAATTTTAGGAGAAACTAATGAGAACAATTTGAAACTTGAATGAGGCTGAAGGGAGAATATCAATTTTGTCTCCAGAGACTTAGAAGAGAAAGCCTTGAGCAGTAACATTTTCCTCTGGGAGAATACTCCATTTTTGCAAAGGCAAAGTAAATCTGCCAGTTTTATAATACATTCTATGAGCTGTGAGAAACTGCAAACACCACAGGTGCAGATAGTAACCAGAGAATGGGGGCAGAATCTTTACAATTCTCTCCTCCAGATAGAACCATATACATATTGTAAACTCAACAAAACAAGGACCTGCTAGTCTTCTTTGCCTCTTATTATTGTCGCACCTCCTGATGGTTTTGTATTCATACTCTGCATCACATGATGTTTTTTTACAAGATCTTTTTATGGTCTTTCTGCTTCACTGGGCAGTTTTAAGTGGAAGACCACATGAGGGATGCAAACAAGGAGGGGTGGGAGACATGCAACGTATGATTCACACACAGAAGCCAGTTTGATCTACAGTAACAACCTCCTACATGTTTGCTTGGTGAAATAATCAGCACCCCCTTACCCTAAAATCCCCTTTTTGGATACTAGATAGTGTTTCAAGCTGTGCCGTGCGTCAGTTTTCCAGAAAAAAATCAAATGTAACCTTAATGTCATTGTATAATTTAGGATTGTTATCAGTTTGAGTCACAGCATGCATTTTTATAGGCAAGTAATTCAAACCGAACGTCATGGTTTGTGTCAAACATGTGGAAAGACTTCTTTGGCAAACTGCTATCAGGTTGTTATTGAAGATAGGACTCTTAGATAAATGGATATAAAGCTATCATTGCCTTTTTGTCTTCTGGACACTGCTCTGTGTTGAAAGTATGAGAGTGAGAGAAAAAGGGGTCAAAAAAGAGAGAAAGAGAAAGCAAATGAGAGGGTAAGGGAATCTTGGTTCACTGGGCAGATAGTTCAGTGGGCCTCATTAGGGATGAAGCTTCATTATGGTGGACTCTCATAACAATCCTCATGTTTTGATCCTGGTGGGGCGACAGGGTTCAGAGAGGACAGGCTTGAATGAATCCAACAAGATTGGGTGCCTTACTCGGGGTCCCTTGGGGTTCTTCCTCCTGCTGTCTCACTCTCCTCCATTATTTATTCAAACGAGAGAAAGAATTATCCACAGAATCAATACAATAAATAGACTAAGCCATTAAACGAAATGGGCCGGCTCCAGGAGGGGATAAAGCGTTTTGGCACACTTTGAGTAAGGCATTTCCTGAAATCTTCCTCTAGGTTTCTGCCAAAAAGAGGCACTTAAAAACAATTGAGAGCTAAATGATGAAACAAGAACGAAAGAACATTTTGAGAAAATTGATGAGGATGTGAGCTTCCTTAAAACTTTATCAAGGAATAGCTGCCTTTGGAGAATGGACTCATCTGTCTTTGAAGAGCTTTAACTTGCTGATGTTAAGACGTGAGTTAGAGACTTTTCCACATATGCCATTTCCTTAATGCAAGCTTTCAAAGAGGCTTCTTGGAAGTCATATGTCTGCAGAGTATAGATGCAATTAGTTTCTGTTAGAAAATTTTTCAAAAACAACTGCTAAGATCGATATCTTGACTTGAGAGCATCATCAAAGCTGTCCCTTCATCTGCTCTCCATCAAAACAACCATCTCTCTTTCATCCGCATCCCTGCAATTTCACGGTGTACTGCATCTTTTTCAGGTCCTCAAAGGCCTTCTACTGTTGTATAGCAGCTCTGAAGAGATTTGTTTTGGAATTATAAATAAAAAAGTTTAAAGTAACCTTGGTTCAGGACAGAGTCCTCAGACAGGCTGAGTGGATATAATTCAGTTTGGTAATTTGTTTACTGTAAGAGATCTCCTTCTTCTTCTAGCTGCTGAATGGATGATGTCACATTGGATAACAAATAAAGGAGGAGGACCAATGCACAGAGCTATGAAGATTTATTACACCAAAGGAAAATGCAAAAGGTCAAACAAAAGCCTAATTTAACCCTCCTGTTATGTTCATTTCTCAGGAACAGCAATAATGTTCCTGGGTCAATTTGACCCGGGGCATATTTAATTATCAAAAAGTGTCAGAACCCCAAAAAATCCCAATAAACATTCTTTTAATCTCATTATTAACTCCATTACTAGCAATTTAAATCAATATTCAGTGCAATAGAGTCCTTCAGCAACAGTCCTTGAGCAACACAGAGAGACTAATGCACGCTTTTATAACCAGCAGGCTGGACTACTGCAATGCTCTCCTTTCTGGTCTTCCAAAGAACACAATTAACAAACTGCAGTTAATACAAAATGCAGCAGCTAGAGTTTTAACGAGGACCAGAAGGAGAGCACACATTACGCCTATTTTAAAATCTTTACATTGACTGCCTGTTGCTTTTCGTATTGATTTTAAAATTATTTTACTAGTTTTTAAGGCACTGCATGGCCTTGCACCAGACTACATCTCAGAGATGCTTTTAGTATATAAACCAGGTAGGTCTCTCAGATCCTCCGGCTCCTCTCTTTTAGCTGTTTCTAAGAGCAGAACTAAAACATTTGGTGACGCTGCTTTCAGCCACTACGCTCCCAAACTATGGAACAGCCTGCCGGAGGATCTGAGAGGAGCTGATGGAGATATTGAGACTTTTAAACGTAAACTAAAAACGTATTTATTCAGTCTGGCTTTTATGTAGGGTTTAACAATTTTATTACCTACCTTTTACTATAATATTGATTTAAATGTTGCTTTCTTATTTTAGTAATTTTAACTGTTATCTTATTCTATTTTTATGTATTTATTCATTCATTTATTTAATTTTATTTATCTACTCAGTTTTATTGATATTTTTCAGCCTTAGTTTTATTTTTCAACTCTTATCCTTGCCTTTTAAATCTATTTATTTTAACTATTTTTATTTCTTAATTTTGATGCTTTAACTTATTTTAATTACACATATTTTATTTTGGTGTGCATTGGTCTCTATTTTATTTTATTTTTATGTTGTTCTTATTTTTAATTTGTATTTTTATTAGTTTTATTATTATCATTATTATTATCTTCCACTAAAATGTCTTAGCATTGTTTCATTTCTGCTTCTTTCTTGTTTTCAATCACTGTAAAGCACTTTGGGTTGCATTTTATTTGTATGAAAGGTGCTATATAAATAAAGCTTGATTGATTGATTGATTCATCCTCACATATCATGGTTTAATGAGGATACATCATTCTTTTTCCCCCATGGAAATTCATGTTAATAATAAAAGTGTGTGTGTGTGTGTGTGTGTGTGTGTGTGTGTGTGTGTGTGTGTGTGTGTGTGTGTGTGTGGGGTGAAATATGTCACACAGTTGCAGAGAAACAATTAGTATTTGACACTTCTGATCCCTTTTAGCCTCCACCTTGACTGCTGGGTCAAATTGACCCACAAACAGTATCTATATCTATAAACATGCAAGAGGGGGTTGCAAATGTGTGAAATGAACCATTTTAATTGTATATGTTCATTTCACCTATTAAGCCAAGCAGAAGAAGTTTCATATTGAAAAAATATGATTATTGTTGTTAGTACTTTAAAAAGGGTCAATTTGACCCACAACAAAACAGGAGGATTAAATGTCCATGATAAAATGGAATCCAAAAAGTCCAAAGGAAACACAAGGGAACCATGGGGGGCCGGGGAAGGTAAACAACAAAGAAGACTGGAGGCAGGAACTACAGGTTAACTCAGGCTAAAGCATGAGAAAGACTCAAGTAAGAATCAATGATCCAACAACACAAGAGAGGAAACACAGACACTCATTACACACTTGGTAACGAGCAACAGGTGTGGACCCAGGTGAAACTAATGAGGGTAATCAGAGTGGAGGGAAACACACAAAGGCAGGAAGTAGAACCAAGCCAGACACACAGGGATCAAGACCAACTAAATAAAACAGGAAACACAATAGACTAAACTAAGAAACTTAGGTGAAAGTACACACACACACAAACACACACACACACACACACACACACACACACACACACACACACACACACACACACACACACACACACACAGAAAATAAGTATTTGGTCAATAACAAAAGTTCAACTCAATACTTTGTAACATAACCTTTGTTGGCAATGACAGAGGTCAAACGTTTCCTGTAAGTCTTCACCAGGTTCACACACACTGTAGCTGGTATTTTGGCCCATTCCTCCATGCAGATCTCCTCTAGAGCAGGGATGTTTTGGGGCTGTCGCTGGGCAACACGGACTTTCAACTCCCTCCACAAATTTTCTATGGGGTTGAAGTCTGGAGACTGGCTAGGCCACTCCAGGACCTTGAAATGCTTTTTACGGAGCCACTCCTTCGTTGCCCGAGCGGTGTGTTTGGGATCATTGTCATGCTGGAAGACCCAGCCACGTTCCATCTTCAATGCTCTCACTGATGGAAGGAGGTTTTGGCTTAAAATCTCACGATACATGGCCCCGTTCATTCTTCCCTTAACACGGATCAGTCGTCCTGTCCCCTTTGCAGAAAAACAGCCCCAAAGCATGAGGTTTCCCCCCCCATGCTTCACAGTAGGTACGGTGTTCTTGGGATGCAACTCAGCATTCTTCTTCCTCCAAACACGACAAGTTGAGTTTTTACCAAAAAGTTCTATTTTGGTTTCATCTGACCACATGATATTCTCCCAATCCTCTTCTGGATCATCCATATGCTCTCTGGCAAACTTCAGACGGGCCTGGATATGTACTGGTTTAAGCAGGGGGACACGCCTGGCGCTGCAGGATTTGAGTCCCTCTCGGCGTAGTGTGTTACTGATGGTAGCCTTTGTTACTTTGGTCCCAGCTCTCTGCAGGTCATTCATCAGGTCCCTCCGTGTAGTTCTGGGATTTTTGCTCACTGTTCTCATGATCATTTTGACCCCACGGGATGAGATCTTGCGTGGGGCCCCAGATCGAGGGAGATTATCAATGGTCTTGTATGTCTTCCATTTTCTTACAATTGCTCCCACAGTTGATTTATTCACACCAACCTGCTTGCCTATTGTAGATTCACTCTTCCCAGCCTGGTGCAGGTCCACAATTTTCTTCCTGGTGTCCTTGGACAGCTCTTTGGTCTTGGCCATGGTTGAGTTTGGAGTCTGACTGTTTGAGTCTGTGGACAGGTGTCTTTTATACAGATAACCAGTTCAAACAGGAGCCATTAATACAGGTAACGAGTGGAGGACAGAAGAGCTTCTTAAAGAAGAAGTTACAGGTCTGTGAGAGACAGACATCTTGCTTGTTTGTGGGTGACCAAATACTTATTTTCCACCATAATTTACAAATAAATTCTTTAAAAATCCTACAATGTGATTTCCTGGATTTTTTTTCCTAATTTTGTCTCTCATAGTTGAAGTGTACCTCTGATGAAAATTACAGACCTCTCTCATCTTTCTAAGTGGGAGAACTTGCAAAAGAAGTGGCTGACTAAATACTATTTTGCCCCACTGTAAGGATAACTCATTACTAATACAAACAGGAAATCAAACACAGATTGAAACACACATATGTGGACATATAGTTCATGCAAAATGGGCAAATGATTTTAACTTGAGTGGTATTTCATTAAAAGTTGTAATGAATGTATTTGGTTTATTCAGACGGTCGAAGAGAATTGGTTATGATCTTCTTCTTCAGTCTCATGCTACTACGTATTTTACTACTCACAACACCTGAAACACGTGAGGAAAGTAGGCCTGCTTCTTGAGATCCTTCAGAAATGAAAATGTCATGGCAAAGCATTTTAAAGCTCCTGTGAGGAGTTTTTAGCTGGCCATGAAACAGACTTTTAATGCCTGTTACTGTTGCCTCTAGGTGGTTGTCAGACAAGGGGAATCACAGCATGGATGCAAGATAAGATGGATGAGAGCAGAAAACACTGCTTGGGCCTAAGATTGACTTACTGTTTGACCTTGTGTTCACACACAACAGTAACTGTGTCATGAATGCAATTACACACAATTGATGATGCACTACTCGTCATACTGGAGCACATCTGTTGAGGACACACTTGAGAGCTCAGGCAATATGCAATTGGTCTTGGATTTGGATTTAATATGAGACTTGACGACACTTGAGGAGGGTACTTGTATGCTAATTCTGTGTCTCAGTGGCCTGGTGAGTAACAAACTCCTCAGCTAAATCAGGAAATTGATTACAGTTGCAATGGTGTGGACAAAACACACAGTCCACACAGACCCCACTCAGTTTTTGCAACATTTTCCTTTATCCTAGGATGTAACAGCTCCAGACTCGTTTCCATTTAATTTTGCAGGTTTCCACGCTGACTTCTGAAATATAACTTATCTCTCTTCTGCTATTTGATAGGCATGTGTTTTTGCTATTTCACATTGTACTGATGTGGGTAGTTGCAGACTTGGGGCCTGATCTACTAAGATCCGAAATAACGAGCGCTAATTTGCGCATGCAAATAATAATTTTGCACGTGTTATTTCTGGGCGTGTTGCGGGTGATCTACTAAGACTGCATGCGCAAATGATAACAAGTGCAAAAGTGGTGTGGACCGCCCTATTTTACAAGGATTTTGCGTGTGCTATCGCCTGTCACCATGGAGAGTTTGAGAGAGCAGAGTGGCCTTAAGCGATAAATGAAGTTTGAAGCCATGGAGTTGGAGGTCTTTGTGGAGGAGGGAAATAAACACATCGGTGAACTCCAGCAAAGGTGAATGCTGTGAGAAAAAACAGAAAATCTGCCGATGAAATAAACACGTCTACTCTACTCCAAAACGCAATCTGTGTTTTGATGGAGTTTAGAGAGCAATTTGATGAGGCTTAGTCTCCCACTCTTGCTCTAGAAAAGTTAGGCGTCACTTGGATGAAGACAGTCGCCTCACTGACGCAGGGAGCAACTTTCGGGTGAACGTTTTCAATGCCTGATATCATCATCCAGCAACTGTCCCAAAGATTCACCAGCTTACATGGAACTGGGAACATGTTTGAGGCAATTCACCCCAACACACTGCTGCAAGCACGAGATGAGGAGTTACGCAGAGCTGCCCGGCGGCTCAGTGAGCGCTCATTCTCCAAGTTAAAACTAACTAAAAACCCCTTGAGGAGCACGATGGGACAGGAGAGACTGTCAGGTTATCTATTGAGAATGACAGATCAAAGAAAATGGACATACAGTGCATCGTGGACAAGTTCGTGGAGCTTAAGGCTCGTCCAGACAGTCGTGAGGAGGCCGAGTACTTCATGTTGATTTTTTGTTTGTATGTGAACATGTGGGCCGCTGTGCCAATTTTACTAAACTTTATATCTGTTGATACAGTGACCTGCTGTGCTCTCATTAGTTGAAAAAGTTAAAGTGGGTGTCAGAATGATGCGGTCGCTATCCGTGGTGCTGAACTGCTTTGAATTTGTGTTGTTTTATTATTATTATTTAGTTCTCTTGGTTTGATTGACTAAAACATGTAGTAATGCTTGTAAGCCCAGCTTTTGCGGGCATGTTGTAAAGCGATGGTATGATGAGCTTTACAGTGACAGCAGCCATGTGTGCGTAACGCTGTGCCAGTTTGCACCTGCCTTTCAAACGTGCTAAATATACATGCAAAAATACTGCCCGCAATCTGCTTCAGGTTTGATAAATCACATTGCTTGTGCTAAATGATCACATTTGCATCTCCTCCTCCCAGTATTTTGTGCGTTCTAATGATCTACATGTATTCTGCATATTCATGAAGGCAAACACGCTAAATGGATAGCGAGTGCTATTTTGCTCATTTGAAGACGCAATCCTCGGTGCACCCGGTTAGTACGTCAGCTTTGCGGGCTCTATCAAGTTTGCACGTGTTTTTATACATGCAAACCTTTAATAGATTGGGGCCCTTGGTCTATTAGCTTGTCTTGAAAACTTTCTGCCATTGTTGTTCCTGCTGCTGTGTTGACTGTTATGTCCCCTCTGCACCCGCACTGCTCCTACTTTTCATGTATACTGCATCTTACATCTGCCTCAAGTTAATTTTTGAAGACATGCACAGCTGACATGCCAATCAGATGCAAGGGACACATGGCAGCTAGATGCACGTGTATCTGTAGTTAGCGTGGATATCTCCAGCCATAGCTATTTAAGGGTACAGTATGTAGAAATGGGAATATTCTGCAGTATCTAGTGGTCAGATTCTGGATTGCTCACCTCTGGTCCGTGAAGTGATGGTGAACTTCAAGGACAAGAAGCTCCCATGAACAATCATTCTCTTCTTCTTCTTCTTCTTCTTCTTCTTCTTCTTCTTCTTCTTCTTCTTCTTCTTCTTCCTCTTCTTCCTCCAACTGGAGCACTTTATGCAGCTATTATTTAAATACAAATATTAGTATGTGACTGTTTCTTCTATCCTGTGCTATGGTAGAAACAGTGCGGTGCAAGATGGTAGTCTCTGTGGAAGAAGACTTGCTCAAATTACATACAATTTAACATACTTTTGAATATTATATTCCATTTCTACCAAGTCTCTTCTGCTAAATGCAGCTAAGTACTACTCACTGCACCTTTAAAGGAAGGGATCAGGGAAGATTTAAGAGCTTTGTCCAATGGGAACACCAAGATTGACACAAAATAAAAGTTTCTCACAGTAGCTTTATATATACCTTGAATCCTTTCAAAATTAGCATCTCTATGTCATGCCATACATTTGTGAAAAGTGAACAAAGTGAAAACATCTTGTTAACAGGATAAGTTGGTCGAATCTATACAACTGTCCTCAGAGATACGTCTCCATTTAGCCCAGTCAGTCAGTGAGACGGGTCAATCAAATGTCAGAGTGAAAGAGGAGCAAGCAGAAGCAGAAACATGGAGGCCTGTGAGCCTGTGAGCTCCTCAACTGAATTCCTCTGAGAGGGAGAACCGGTCAGTCACGGCTGTTTCTGCTCCAGTGATCAGGCTGATCTTTGAGGCAGTGATGTATCAAACAAATGTCAAAGCAGCGACCACAGCATTTACAGCAGTGACACCGCCAGAGCCCAAAGCTGCCTGAATATTTCAGATAACATTCAGCCCTTTCTTTTCTCTGTGTAACTTTTACACACCGCTTTTATAATCTCTAGACTTCATCATATAAAGTGTAGAGCTGTGAAAAGTGAAGTACATGGCTTTTGACTTATAGATCCTCAGTATAACTGTGGTGTCTGAGACAGTCCAACTGTAATAGCCTCCTTGCTTCGTGTAAGAAAAGCCTTCAGTGTGAAGTACAAAGAACAAGATGTGATGTTTTTCCCTTCTCAGGTCAACCTTTTCAAAACTAAAGCTCACCTGGAAGTAGGGTGACATTTTCTTTGTCCTCCTCATGCCCTGTTGGCAAATTCTTCAAACCCACAGTCTGTACCCAACATGGTGTCTAAACCCTGGAGTGCTGACATTTGTCGCTGCAAAGTGTTGTATCACAGACACTTACCTGGGGAGAGAAGGACACAGACCATGTGAAGCCATTTAGTTCCACTGCCCTTTTATGTTTATCAGTGAGGTGCAGAAAACAGAAAGTGAATCTTCAGAAGCAGTATTATCCTATGATATTCAGCAGAGACACTGAACACTAACCCCCCCATGGCTGCATACAGATCAGAGGAGAGCAGGCATGGAGCCTCCTGATGGCTCCTCACAATGTAACAATCATATCACACTAAAAGCATGACAACAATCATAGAAGAAAGACTCTCTGGATAATGGAGACAATTCAACACAGGTGGAGGTTTGAATTTACAGCACAAACTACTAATTTTAATGAAAATTCATGCTTTTAAAGAAATAGATCCACAATTCGGGAAATATTGCTTTTCTCTCTGTGAGGAGATCATCTACACCACAGTGGCAGATGCTTAGCTTTATACACAAGGAAGCTATAGTATGTTATGTTGTGACATTAAGAAGTGCGGGTAATGTGATGTGAATGTTTGTGTGCAGAGTCATGCTAGCTATTTCCCTTGTTTCTTGTCTTAATGCAAAACCTAACTAACTGTCTTCAGGAAATTGTGTACTTCTATGTCTCACTATAGGCCCTAGATTAAATTGACTTTACTTAAGCATGGCATTACTTGGTGGTCTCTATCATTAAACATTGTGAGTAGAAAGATAAGTACTGTACAATTCTGAAAAAAAGATGCAACATTATATGAGGTGCAGAATGTCTTGGGGGCAAGCGAGGAAAATGTTACTGCTCAAGGCTTTCTCTTCTAAGTCTCTGGAGACAAAATTGAGATTCTCACTTCAGCCTCATTCAAGTTTCAAATTGTTCTCATTGGTTTCTCATTAGTTTCTCCTAAAATTCACTAGGAGAAATAGTTGAGACCATGACATGAGTCTTATTTGAGACTTATATGAGAGATCTCATTAATGGCTAATTATCTTCAAAACATATTTTTGGCCTTTTTGCCTTTATTTGACAGGACAGCTGAAGAGAGACAGGAAATGTGGGGAGTAGTGAGCGGGGGAAAACATGCAGGAAATTGTCGACCGGCCGGGAATCAAACCGGCGACCACTGCGACGGGGACTGTAGCCTCTGTATGTGGGGCGCTTAGACCGCTAGGTCACCAGCACCCAAAAGAATCCACCCCTTTAATTGTAATAATCTGGCTAAATCTGGTCAGCCCTTTTGCGGCCCATATTTTAAATAAATGGTCTGTCATACCTGGTATGAAATCTCTACTTTTTGCAATTTCTCTCAAATCCACTAAATCTTTGTGAAGTTGTTTTGTTCCAAACAGACTTGTAAAGGAAGGACCATACTGTGAAGTCAAAGAAGAGATCATTTCACATCTAAATATCTGATCTTGCAAGTGGTTCAAATGTTTTAATGAGAATTGTAAGTTTGTGGAAAATTACATTGAAATCTTAATTTTGCAGGGCACTATAAATGTTCATGAAAAGATGAGCTCAGGCTCTTTCTTTGCTCCATCTGAGCTCAACTTGAGACCCAAAATCTGAGTCTGACAAAAACAAATGGATGAGGTTAGATTGAGACAATCGAGAGAGCTCCCTGATTTCTCCACCTGAGCTCAAAAGGAGTCACAACACTTGAGAAATACCTGAGAATCATTTCAGATTTAGACCAGATCTCCTTTTGAACTGAAAGGGAGACTAAGCTGAGACTTTTTACAACTTTTTTTCTGGAGGCAAGAATGAGAAACAGGAGACATAAGCTATAGTCTCATTTTGCTTTTAAACAGATCTCATTGTTGTCTAGGAGACAGAAATGAAACACTTTCATAGTGTGTCACAACCAAACCCATAGCGTGTGACAACCAACCCAATAGTGTGTGACAACCAACCCCATAGTGTGTGACAACCAACCCCATAGTGTGTGACAACTAACCCCATAGTATGTGACAACCAACCCCATAGTGTGTGACAACCAACCCCATAGTGTGACACAACCAACCCCATAGTGTGTGACAACCAACCCCATAGTGTGTGACAACCAACCCCGTAGTGTGTGACAACCAACCCCATAGTGTGACAACCAACCCCATAGTGTGTGACAACCAACTCCATAGTGTGTGACAACCAACCCCATAGTGTGTAACAACCAACTCCATAGTGTGTGACAACCAACCCCATAGTGTGTGACAACCAACCCCATAGTGTGTAACAACCAACTCCATAGTGTGTGACAACCAACCCCATAGTGTGTAACAACCAACTCCATAGTGTGTGACAACCAACCCCATAGTGTGTGACAACCAACCCCATAGTGTGTAACAACCAACCCCACAGTGTGTGACAACCAACCCCATAGTGTGTGACAACCAACCCCATAGTGTGTAACAACCAACTCCATAGTGTGTGGCAACCAACCCCATAGTGTGTGACAACCATCCCTGTGATGGGGTTGGTTGTCACAATGTGTCAGAGTGTCTTTGATAGTTAATTGCTTCTTCGTTACAATGAGTTGGTAAATGAGACGGATACACATTTCAAGCCAACACCTTAAGCTTTAATTTAATGTAGGAATGACTATTGAAAGATGTTTTGATGATGAGCAATCATCAAAACAGTAAAAAGTGTGACAACCAACCCCTTTCTCCCCTACTTATATTACCCTCAAACTGTAACATTTCCTACACCAATATGAAATTGCCCAAATAAAGAAGAGATCTCTGATATACATTTTCTGAAGACAACCGGACCGTTTTTTTAAATGACCTTATTCTTAATAAAAATATTGATTATAGTTTTTTATTTTTTATTTCTTTTTAATTATTATTTTCGGGCCCCCTGTCAGTCATGGGCCCTTAGAATCATCCTAACTTTCCCCCCCTATACGGTGCCACTGGTGTGTTGTCCCTCCTGTTCTTCTTTGTATGTTGCAGTCTCCCTTATTGAGCCTGTGTAGCATTGTTGTTCAGGCCACCGTAACAATTGGTATAACAAACTGGCCTTTGTTAGTTTTTCAGCACTCTCAGCAATCTGTAGTTTTATAGAGTACAATTTGAGCTTTGACTCCATGCAGTGTAAGAAGGTTGAAGTAATTTATCAGATTTTCCTTACGTCATACACACCTCAAAATCAATCTTTCTTCAAACTCTGAATCAAATGAAAAGGAAAAAAAAGGCTTATTTCCCAAAAGTTTAACTATCCTTATAATGTTAATTCCAACACTTCTCAAAGGTCATCAGCAGCAGGTCGTGGCAGCATAATGTCAACATGCCAAAAGTCCACTTAGCTTAGATTAGCTGTTGTCCTGAGCAGTCCTCAGAGAGTGACATTTCTGAGTGCCCTTTGAAGTATAAAAATAACAGAGGCCTTTCAACCTCCATCAAATGTTCATAAGTGATTGTGTGCAGTCAGTGAAGCTCCTATAAGTGAATGAACCATGCTTTTTTTTTTATCTCAAGAGAACATACTTCTGCTGTTTGATTAGTGTCTTCAATGCTCAAAAATGTGAAGCGGCAATGTCATGCACAGCTCATTGAATATCTTGGCAATGTACATTTCTCAGTTTAGAGATTTCGATGTTTGGGACCTATAGGGAGAGGATAGAGTACAAATTGACATCCACATTTACCACAGATTGATAGATATACATGGAGGTCATTCGAACAGTTCACATGGATGAGACAATCTTCTTCCAGTGCTTCTGTGTGCAGCATAACAATGAGCCTCAGCTCTCAGTCTGTCTGAGTCAGTCCTGAGACCAGAGGAGGAGAAATACAAGAAAATACAAGACGGGAGAGACAAACTTGTGGGGTGAGGGGCATCAGGTGAGAGAACAAATCAAACTGGAAACAGGTTCATATGTTCACTCTTTATCTAGCTTCGTTCATGTTCACTCTTTATCTAGCTTCGTTCATGTTCACTCTTTATCTAGCTTTGTTCTTTGTGATTGTTTTCTGAAGGGAGAGATCACAGCATGTGGAGATCAAATGAGATAATTTCCTTTTTCTATTCCCACTCAGCAACCCTTCAGATGTTAAATGACTTCTGATTGAATCATCAAAACAGCGCCTAATATTTCAAAAGTAGTTTCAAATTAAGGATTTGACAGCATCTGAGACATACCTGTCCATCACGAGGGCGTCCTTGTCATCCTGAAACTAAGAAAAGCACAGTATGTTTTCTGCAGCATGAAATATCCTACATTTTCAGATTATCACCATTTGAAATTAAATAACTTATTCAAATGGTAAATCAAGTCAGCAAATGAAAGGAAATCAATACTAATGGCAGTAACACAAAATACTCAAATCCCAAACCCCCAGAGTCCATTCAGTCTAAATCAAGACAAAGAGGTTAAATAGTTCCAGCTCGATTTGTTGCCGCAAAGGAAGAGCGGCTGCATGCAGCGGTCCCATGAATCGGTCCCACGAATCGGTCAGCCTGCCTCGGCTAACCAACAGCTAAAGCCCCCAGACTGGACCAACAGCTGGGCTTACAAGCAGGGATCTGCACCGAGGCGTGTTGAAGGCAGGCAGGCAGGCAGGCAGGCAGGCAGGCAGGCAGGCAGGCAGGCAGGCAGGCAGGCAGGCAGGCAGGCAGGCAAGACGGCTCACAGGCAGGCAGCAGCAAACAGCAAGATGGCTCACGGGCAGGCAGCAGCAAACAGCAAGATGGCTCACAGGCAGGCATCAACAAGCAGCAAGACGGCTCACAGGCAGGCAGCAGCAAGACGGCTCACAGGCAGGCAGCAGCAAGCAGCAAGACGGCTTACAGGCAGGCAGCAGCAAGCAGCAAGACGGCTCACAGGCAGGCAGCAGCAAGCAGCAAGACGGCTCACAGGCAGGCAGCAGCAAGCAGCAAGACGGCTCACAGGCAGGCAGCAGCAAGCAGCAAGACGGCTCACAGGCAGGCAGCAGCAAGCAGCAAGACGGCTTACAGGCAGGCAGAAGCAAGCAGCAAGACGGCTCACAGGCAGGCAGCAGCAAGACGGCTTACAGGCAGGCAGCAGCAAGCAGCAAGACGGCTTACAGGCAGGCAGCAGCAAACAGAAAGATGGCTTACAGGCAGGCAGCAGCAAACAGTAAGATGGCTCACAGGCAGGCGGCAGCAAGCAGCAAGACGGCTCACAGGCAGGCAGCAGCAAGCAGCAAGCCGGCTCACAGGCAGGCAGCAGCAAGACGGCTCACAGGCAGGCAGCAGCAAGCAGCAAGATGGCTCACAGGCAGGCAGCAGCAAGCAGCAAGACGGCTCACAGGCAGGCAGCAGCAAGACGGCTCACAGGCAGGCAGCAGCAAGCAGCATGACGGCTCACAGGCAGGCAGCAGCAAACAGAAAGATGGCTTACAGGCAGGCAGCAGCAAACAGCAAGATGGCTCACAGGCAGGCAGCAGCAAGCAGCAAGACGGCTCACAGGCAGGCAGCAGCAAGCAGAAAGATGGCTTACAGGCAGGCAGCAGCAAACAGCAAGATGGCTCACAGGCAGGCAGCAGCAAGCAGCAAGACGGCTCACAGGCAGGCAGCAGCAAGCAGCAAGACGGCTTACAGGCAGGCAGCAGCAAGCAGCAAGACAGCAGGCAGGCAGATAGGCAAAGCTAAGCAGTGTCACAAGACAGAAAAGACTGCAGTACAGCCAAACGGGAGTTCAGGAAACAGAAGTGAGGCAAAACAAGGGCTCCGCAAACAGCAGTGGATCCCGGCCAATTGGTCACAATAGCATCTAATTAGCAGACAAATAAAGGCCATTTCAATGAGAGCCACATGATTAGCAGGTTCAATTAATTAAAGACTGTTCGGCGTACATACCAGACAGGCGGTTCACAGCATGAACCGAGGGAGAGGCAAGCTTCCTGCTCCTAAGGCAGGGAGCTGCAACATCACAAAAGCACAACAAAACAATGCAGCATGCTGACTGACAATTCAAATACAGACAACGACGGCTGCTGCCAACCTACCTGGGTCGGTGATCACTTGCAGAAGTGAGGCAACAGGATGGGGCGGATCTGCCTACCAAAGAGCAAGAGGGGGCAGACTAGCCTCTGCCTCCCTTTTATAGGATGCCCCTAGGTGGCGATAGGCCAGCATTACCAAGAGGTAATAAGTTGCAGGGCTCATCCTGCTACACATGTTTATTAATGCTGTAAGGATTGTCTTTTTTGAATTGGTGTCTATACTTATCTTTTGTCTCCTACTTACAATGCTGTTTTGAATTCTCTGTCAAAACAAGTAAGACCATACGCACACCAGAGACCATGTGACTCTAAGAACTCACAGCTGATCCATCACCCTAACGGCTGTCAGGAACTAGGCTCACGACTGCCAGGAGGTACTGAACGACTGTCAGTTGATAGGAGAACAGCTGCCAGGAACTAGACAAACGACCCTACTTAGGACCCTTTGTGACTCCTGGACACACCCATGACTGTTAGTGGCTTATATCTTTGAGCTCTTCCCCAGTCTGGTCAGAGCTGAAGAAGCCTTTCAGAGGAGAGGTGCAACATCTTCAAGAATTTTCTACCAGTCCAGTTGCCTTACGGATCAAGCTTTGGATTACCATGCCCTGGATGACTGAGAACCTTCACAGACAGTTGGTGTCTATGTGGTTTCGAGTGTTTCTGCAGCCAGCCTCAAACACTTACGCATGGGCTTAAAGCTGGGGTTGGTAATCAGATTTAGATACACTTTTTGTTATACTGGTTAAAATGATCTTTATGTCCTGATGGTAATCATTACATGATGTGTTCCTGAAAAAGAGTGAAAAAAAACTTCTATCTACAGCCGGAGTAAACCTGGGAAAACACCAACCAATCACCGTTTTTTGGCTCCCTCCCCAAATTTTAAACCAATCAAATCCCGTCCTGCCGTTCTGCCCTCCTCCTGCGCGTACATTTCCCCGGCGTGCACTCCTCCGAGTCCCCATCTCCTGCCTCTTATTCCCCTGACTCTATTTACTGCCCCTCTCGCTCGTCCTCGGGCCTGTCCCCTCTGACCCGATGAGGTGCTTTGCTCAGGACTGTAGTCCGGATCAGAGTCTAAAAAGCTCTCACCAACAAGCAGAATAATTAATGACGTTCAGTAAGTCCGACAGAAAATATATATTTATTGTAGCGTCCATCCGGACGCTGTAGGGATGACGAGCCGACTCGTGAACACGTTGATCTTTAATAACCGGTCACTGTCGGCCGTGATCACGCCAACCAACAAAACAACAATCAATGTTTGAATGAATGAAAAACTTCTCTCCTCTCTCCCACTCGCACACTCTACACCTCTACTGATGCCTTCACTGACCGTCAACACTGAAGAACATCTACACTGAACAGGTTTAACAAACAGTAGAGCTGTTACAGTATTATATATGTATTATAACTTTTCTCCTGATATCGTGTCACCAGTACAACTGGATAATGCTAGCATGATAGTTGTGAGTGCTAACAGCAGCCATGTTTGCTTGTTTGTGTTTTTAACTTTCACTATGATAATGTTTTGGTGAGGACCGGTTTTGAATCAGTCACGATCATATGGTCTAGAATCAGCGGCGCTCGTGCATGTGAGCGGGGGGGGGGGGGGCGCGTCGTTTTGGAGGAGCTCCGAGGGAGGAGGGGAGGGGTTAGACGGAGTCATGAGGAAAAGCTACATTCAAATTCATGCTAGTTTTCCGAGACTACCAACCCTAGCTTTAATAGTTTGAGACAGGAGGTTGCCGCTTGGTCAAAGTTAATAAACATTGTCAAAGGGTTTTCACCAATCAGAATCAAGCATCTTAAACAGGTGGAAGATCAGAAAGAAAGAAAAATAAACATCTATTTTATGTGCAAAGATTCAAGAGTTTTTCAAATTTGACTGCAAACGAAGCATTTCTCCTTTCAGCTAACGTTAGCTAAATTACTGTCAGCTAAAATTAAATGTAACAAACAATAGCTCAATTCAAAGTTAAGGTAAGTTCAAAATGTTCAGCATTAAGAAAGTTTTGAACAACTCTGTCATTTACATTTACAAACTTACTGCATTGAATATCTGTTGTGTCTGCTAATGCATGAAGAAAACCATGTGTAAGCATATTTCTCACACTGATACACAAATCATGTCTTCTCTTTACATCGCCCACAGATGAAACGTTTGTGTTTGCTTCACACCGAAATAATCTGTACTGACAAATGAAGTGAAAAAGAAACCATTTGCTATGACAGATACATTTCTTCCTGCATCACCTACGAACCTATTTTGATTAATTACCTTAATTAAAGCCGGTTTCAGTTCATTGATCGCCCCGCTTTGGTATTCTCTGATACATGTGGGCACCCAGCTCTGACAGGATCTGGATGGTGGGCGGTTTTCAACACTGTTTCAGTAAACAGCCAGAACAAAGCTTTTAAATTAACCTCTAACAGAAAGGGCTTGAGTGGGCTGAGTCTGGGCATGGGGGGGTGTTTGTAATTTACTATGAATCACACATCAGAGTGCCATAACATGATGACTCAAGACAAAGAGATTGCCTCTGAAGTAAGCAGTTCACTAAATGAAACTGACTTTCAACAAAATTGCCACTTCAGCTGATGTGCGCACGGCGTGAGCTAAATCAGTCGTACTACTGCATGGGTTTAAAGGAACAGTGAGGAAAACAATATGTGAAGGATTTTTTTTTTTTATTCTGCACTTAAAGCTGGGACTTTAAGTAAAGAACTCTCAAAATGTTGGTGGGTCTTCTTAGTCTGTCTGGCCACCTCAAAAGACAACCTCCTCAACAGAAGACCAAGTGCTTCACTTTACATCAGAATCAGAATCAGAATCAGAATCAGAATCAGCTTTATTCGCCAAGTATGCTTGAACACACAAGGAATTTGACTTTGGTAAACTGTGCTCTCTTTGTACAAGGCATAAGAATAGGAATAAGAATAAGAACTACAATAAAAAATAAAATGAAAATATAATAACAATAACCTTAGCTATAAAAGAGGACTGTCCAATGTTAACAAGTTCTTCTCTGGTAAAAGAAACCAGAGAAGCGGAGCATTACATGCCTAGGTAACTATATGCCTAAGTCTCTATTATTGTAAAACAGTAGAAATTTTGTTAAAGTTTGAATGTAGGCCTTTGTTGTTCCCTTAAATAGGGGAAATATTGTTGATGTAAGAACGAGGAGAACCACACACGTCGCTCACTCCTCTGTATTAAGCATGTTTCTAAACACATGAATTATACATTATATTTCTAACATTGTAACTTGTGCTAATTTATCAATTTTGTTTCTTATCCCTGTTGTCATATGAATTATTTAAGGGCAAACAAACATCCTTGCTCTGTAATACAATTACACAGGCACAAACCCAACATGTCTAAGCCGCAATGACCGGCCGCCAAACAGTTACAGATGCTGCAGATCTCTTCAAGCTAGCCCAAACATCATGTCAGCCAAAACCTTTTCAACAGTGAACAAATGCAAAAGACGCATTTCACCAACACAAGATCACAGTAACACACAACTGTCACTATGATGTGTCTCCAAGTCAACAATGCTTCTGTGCATGGTAATTACCTTAAATAAGGGAAATATGGTTGATGTAAGAACGAAGAAAACAACACGCATGTCGCTCACTTGTCTGTATTAAAGGTGACATATCACGCTTTTTTCATCGATATATATTGGTCTAAGAGGTCCCCAAAACTATTCTTTAAAGTTTATGCTCAAAAAAACACTTTGAAATCAGATTTTGGTCTGCCTGAAAAGCCCTCTTCTTCAGCCCTCCTCAGAACAGTCTGTTTTCCCTCTGACCACGCCCCCTCAGGAAGTGGATGCGCCCTCGGCTCTCCAGCACGTTGATCTAATGTTTACATGTTGGCTGAATATACACGGCTGCTCACAGACCCGCGTTACTTCAACCCTCTGAAGTCTGATCCTGACGGAGAGGCGCCTGCAGCAGGACCTTTCTGAACCATTGGTCACAGATTTAGTGTTTCTTGTTGTTTTATTTATCAGTATGTCGACGTGTGTCTTGGTACACAGCTACAGCTACGACATGTAGCTATGTGGCTATGCTAACTAGCGCTAGCACTTATCCATAAGTAAAAATCATCCACTAGATCTTCAAATCTGCAGACGTGGGGAGTAAAACCGACCTTTGTATTTATTAAGACAGCCTACAACTAGCATGCCTCCCTCCTAAGCTCCTTGTTAGCACACGTGTGTGCAGGGAATGAAAAACGGAGGAGGGGTTGAGTTGTATTTTATACAGTCTATGGGCTGAACAAGCTCTGAGCTCTGACTTCCTGTTACAGACCGGATGGCGTTGTGACGTATGAAAAACACTGAAAACTGAAACGGCTGGTTTCAGCACACATTTACAGAAAGGTGGAGAAATCAGAACAGGGGCAGAATGGATTCTTTTCATTTTCGGGGGGTTTGTAGACAGGGACACATATTTCAGGTAGAGAACCATTAAAAAGTCCATTTTGCATGACATGTCACCTTTAATACAAAATAAAACAAGTATCAATGAAGCTGCTGCTCCTCTAAGGAGAGTAAAAACTTGCAGCAGACAAAAACATCAATGTCCATGGACGATGAGACAACATGTTCCCATTATTGGTATTTCCATTTTTGCATCATATTTTCTACATGGTCCTCAATTGTTTCTGCAGAAATGAGTGATTCTGACAGCGACGATGACATGCCGTTTACTGTGGACACAAGAGGAGACCTCTATGAACCAGAGTTTACAGAGGAAGAACTCCAGATGCAGACCCAACGTACCAACGAAGAAGAAGAGAGGGGAGAAAGTTCTGTGCTAACGAGTAAGCAGGAGAGATCCCACGTTACCTGGTGGTGCCGGTGTGTAAACTGTGAGCCCATGCCAACGAACCCCGAGAGCTTCTGCTGTCAGGAGAGGGACTTAGTGACAACAATACTTCAGGACCTTTCTGAATCAGAGGATACCAGCGGCTCACATACGGCTCCAGTCTGCATCACTCATCATCCAGAGTTCCCTGCCTTACAGGAGGTTTGCTTGTTTGAACAGCCGGGATAAAGACAGGTACGTCCCATCTTTTAAATGTGCAGAAAAGTGAGTTTAATTCACTCTAAAGACCGATACCGCTACTTGATCCTGCTACGTGCTTGTTGATCCAAACAGCTGATCGGTGTGTATCCGTGCTCATGCAGCGGAAGAACACCGGTCTGTGAGGTGCGTCTGAAAATAGTCCCAAAACAAAGAGGGTTTCTGGCGGCAAACTGAAGAGCTCCAATTTTCTCTACTGGTTCATGCATTTGCACCGTGATGAGTTCCTGGACCATATTTTCTCAACTCTAGTGAAATTACATGAAATAGGAGGCCCCGTCTGCAGAGAATTGTAGCCTAGCATACCTGCCGGTCCTCTGGGAATTTTCTCATTAAAGGGGAAGAGCTCACCGGCACTCATTGTGGCTAACAGGAGCAATAGTGTACTGTAACTCATACGACCCCACTTCAAAAAAACTGAAACATCCCTTTAATCTTGTATTTAGAGGTGAGCTGTAATGTTACACAGATAAAATATTAAGAATGATATCTGCCTGTTGTTCTTCACACCTCCTCCGACACAGACCCTTCCAACCTCAGTTGTTTCTACACATTTCATTTTTGAGGTTATCAAATATCCAGAGATTTTCACTTCATCATTAGGACTCATTGAAGACATGAACCCAGCCTAAGTGACATGTCAGGACTTTGACTTTTACTGAACTTTAAAGGTGCTGCAGATTTTTGATTACTGGTAAAAAAATATTCTTTTTAAATTACAAGATAAAGGATTCTCACACAATAACATCTCTATCAGGTTTCTTTTTGATGAATTATGTACAAGTTGCTTCATTTGAAATCAGGAGTAATTTCCAACCCTTCCGCCCTCTCATCCTACTACATTATTCACTTTCGCTTACTGTCCCTGAGTTATAACTTGAATTTAAGGCCACCCTCTCATTCCAAAATAAAATGATTTCATCCATAAGATTAATGTCTGCAGAATAAATTGGGGTTTTGAAGTGTTTTATCTTCAGCCTGGCCTCTCTGAGAGAAAGTGGGAAGAGAAATGATTACCAAGAGCCAAAAACAGAGAAAGTTATAGGGAAAGAATCGGACATTTTAACGACTGTTGTTCAGTGATTATTTGTTAAAAGTAGTAAAATGACAACATCTTTTGTATCTGTCAGTATGATTTAGAGAGCAAAAATACTGCTCTTTGGTGTGTGCCTTGTTCATTTTCATTCTGACAGGCCTCAGTAGATGTATCTAAAAGATGCTGTGCAGAGACTGACCTTGTAGGGTCTGGCTGAGTTGAGATATTGTTATGCAGCTATTGCCTTGCAGATTTCATTTGTGCTACATATTGATTTGCATAAAATAGAAAGTTGCATTTATTTGCTGGAGTAACAGGAGTGCCAAAAATGCAAATCTCCCTTTTATCCATTAAGTTTAAAACAATGTTTGTATTTGTTGCCTTGTCACGGTTAATCACATCAGTATAATCAGTGTTTTATCAGGAGAGCTTTTAAAAACGGTCTGGTGGCTGAGTTTGTTTTTTCCTGCCCTCTTGAGACCCTCTCAAGTCAAGAATAACTATGGCAACACTCTTGAATCAGTCTCCAATGAGTTTGTTTCAATTTTTTTAGTTAGAATAAACACCGGTTCCTCATGAATTAGCAGCAGGTTACACACATCACCTCATTTTCTAAAAGACAATCTTAGATTGCATCATTAGAAAAGCTAGTTTTAAATGTAAATTGTTTTTTCATGGAGGGAGAAAGATATGAAATGAAGGAGAGAGGTCACAGCAGGTTTTCAGGCTGAGCCAGGAGGCAGTATGTCGGTGCAGCAGGGTTATAAAAGTACACCGCTGAGAGGGAACAGTATTATGATTTGGTCTGAGGAGAAAAATAGCAGCAACTGAATCATCAGATTAGATAACCTTAGATGAGGATGATGGGACTTGCCTTCTCATATCTTGTTATTAAACAGTGAAAAAACCCCCACTGATAAGGTGTCACAGAAATCTCAGGATTATTTTTCAGTAGCTTGTGTTCTTTCAATTTTTTGGCTTTCAAATAGTCAGATTGTAGGATCAATAAGCTCTAGGCAGGGCAAGTTTATTTATTGAGAAGCATTCGTGTATGGAACTTTTCACACAGCAAAAAGTCCAGTGTTGATTTGACTTCCACAGAGTTGATTTCAACACTTTTTCAGAGTTTATATAGCTCCACACTTTCTGGAGTTAAATTAACACTTTTGAAATAGTTACAATTTTAACACTGTGAGGGAGTTCCCTTTTTAACTCACTATCAAGAGTTAAAATTACACTAAGGGATTAGACCAGTAACTCTGCTAGGATACACCTTTTTTAAAGGTGACATATCATGCAAAATGGACTTTTTAATGGTTCTCTACCTGAAATATGTGTCCCTGGCATGTCTACAAACCCCCCGAGAATGAAAAAAATCCATTCTGCCCCTGTTTTGATTTCTCCACCTTTCTGTAAATGTGTGTGAAACGAGCCGTTTCAGACTTCCGTGTTTTTGTTACGTAACAACAATATCCGGTCTGTCACGGAGTCAGAGCTCGGAGCTTGTTCAGCCCATAGACTGTATAAAATAATACTGAATCCCTCCCCCGTTTTTCATTACCTGCACAAATGTGTGCTAACAAGGAGCTTAGGAGGTAGGCATGCTAGTTGTAGGCTGTCTTAATAAACACAAAGGTCGGTTTTACTCCCCACGTCTGCAGATTTGAAGATATAGTGGATGATTTTTATTTGTCATGGATAAGTGCTAGCGCTAATTAGCATAGCCACATAGCTATATGTTCATAGCTGTAGCTGTAGCTGTAGCTGTAGCTGTAGCTGTAGCTGTAGCTGTAGCTGTAGCTGTAGCTGTAGCTGTGTACCAAGACACGTCGACATACTGACAAATAAAACAACAAGAAACACTAAATCTGTGACCAATGGTTCATAAAAGGTCCTGCTGCCTTTCTGGTAGAGGTCGGTTTTACTCCCCACGTCTGCAGATTTGAAGATCTAGTGGATGATTTTTATTTATCATGGATAAGTGCTAGCGCTAGTTAGCATAGCAACATAGCTACATGTTCGTAGCTGTGTACCAAGACACACGTCGACATACTGATAAATAAAACAACAAGAAACACTAAATCTGTGACCAATCGTTCAGAAAGGTCCTGCTACAGGCGCCTCTCCGTCAGGATCAGATTCTGGATCAGATTCAGAGGGTTGAAGTAACGCGATCTCTGAGCAGCCGTGTATATTCAGCCAATATGTAAACATTAGATCAACGTGCTGGACAGCCGAGGCACATCCACTTCCTGAGGGGGCGTGGTCAGAGGGAAAACAGAGTGTTCTGAGGAGGACTGAAGAAGAGGGCTTTTCAGGCAGACCAAAATCTGATTTCAAAGTGGTTTTTTTTAGCATTAACTTTAAAGACATGTTTTGGGGACCTTTTAGACCATTATATATTGATGAAAAAAGCTTGATATGTCACCTTTAAACAGTTAATAAATTTGTATTCTTATAATGACAGATCACAACAAAAATGAGCTTAAGACACTTCAGGGCAGGCGTTAGCTGTGCTCTCTGTAAAAAAGACCTGCCGTTAATTCACCATAGGCAGCTGGCAGTAGTGAACAGCCATCTGCTGCAACTGTATGAAAAATGATATGATGGAGTGACAAAAAAAGAGGAGGATGAATAATGACAAACAGAAGCAAAAATAGCAAGTAGCATTTTAAGGAGCACTGCCAAAAAAAATTGGGCAATCACAACTCTGATAATGATCATCTTAATATGACTGACAATAACAATTGTAACAGTGGGAGACGAGAATGACTGCAGGCTATAGCAGCAGGCGGCAGGAACGATCCACATGCACCTGCAAAGCAAGGGAGCACACAAAAAACCTCAGGGGGAAAATGTTGTGATAACCAATCTCACAATGTTTTCCTGCCTTAATCTTCTAAATTGGAAGTTGAACTTCACTCTTCAAAAAACATCTTGCTGACTGACACATGGACTGGGACTTCAAAGCCTTTTGCTGACAGAGTGGAGATTTAAAGGTGACATATCATGCAAAATGGACTTTTTAATGGTTCTCTACCTGAAATATGTGTCCCTGGCATGTCTAAAAACCCCCGAGAATGAAAAGAATCCATTCTGCCCCTGTTCTGATTTCTCCACCTTTCTGTAAATGTGTGCTGAAACCAGCTGTTTCAGTTTTCAGTGTTTTTCATACGTCACAACGCCATCCGGTCTGTAACAGGAAGTCAGAGCTCGGAGCTTGTTCAGCCCATAGACTGTATAAAATACAACTCAACCCCTCCTCCGTTTTTCATTCCCTGCACACATGTGTGCTAACAAGGAGCTTAGGAGGGAGGCATGCTAGTTGTAGGCTGTCTTAATAAACACAAAGGTCGGTTTTACTCCCCACGTCTGCAGATTTGAAGATCTAGTGGATGATTTTTATTTTTCATGGAAAAGTGCTAGCGCTAGTTAGCATAGCCACATAGCTACATGTTCGTAGCTGTGTACCAAGACACACGTCGACATACTGACAAATAAAACAACAAGAAACACTAAATCTGCGACCAATGGTTCAGAAAGGTCCTGCTGCAGGCGCCTCTCCGTCAGGATCAGATTCTGGATCAGATTCAGAGGGTTGAAGTAACACGGGTCTGTGAGCAGCCAACATGTAAACATTAGATCAACGTGCTGGACAGCCGAGGCCACATCCACTTCCTGAGGGGGCGTGGTCAGAGAGCTCATTCTCATTTAAAGGCACAGACACAGAAAACAGCCTGTTCTGAGCAGGGCTGAAAAAGAGGGGTTTACAGGCAGACCAAAATCTGATTTCAAAGTGTTTTTTTTGAGCGATAAACTTTAAAGACTTAGACCAATATATTTTGATGAAAAAGAGCATAATATGTCACCTTTAAGCTTTCAAGAGCTCAGCTTAGAAATAAGTCCTTATCAGTTAGAATATAAACCTATTTACATCTTACAAGTACCACCAACACCAACATCCTTTATTTTGAGCAAACTCCCTCAGGTCTCACTCAAATAATAAATGGACAGTGCCAAGGTAAAAACACACCCATAGCTCACTTTTGGTGTGAGGGAGAGGACAGAGTGGTACAGAAGTTATCTGGATATCACACTTTCATCCAAGGAATGCACATGCAAAAACTCTGCCTGACTATTAAATGTTTTCCCCTCACTGCTCTTTAAAAAAAAAAATAGAGGTAGAGCAGTTTTACAGAGTAACCATTGAGGTCAAGGCCTCAGTTCTGCAGTATCCAGTGACTGAACACACATACACTCATAAAGAGCTTGTTTTTCAGTGTGACCCTAGTCTTTGAATCCTGATGCTTCCATAAGGTATATTTATAGGAGTTACTAAAAAAGGCAGTAATGATGCTGAGATTAGTCAGTGATAAAATCACATGCTTTGAAGTCTAATTATTAGCAATATCTGTAGAGTCATAAAGGAAGCAATCAGACCCGTTAGTCTACTTTAAAGAGATCGTAAAATTGAGCTCAAATGTCAAGAGATGTTCTCCAAAATGTATTTAACAAACGGTCCTGGTGACCAAACATGGAGGCTGCTTCGCAGCTTGCTTCCAGTTTAAAGCTGGGGTTGGTAGTCTCAGAAAACTAGCATGAATTTGAATGTAGCATGTCTTCAGGACTCCGTCTAAAGGCTGATTTATACTTCTGCGTCGCCCCTACGCAGCAGGGTCTGACGCGGACATGAGCACCACATACTTGTGCGTCGGTGTGTCCGTGTCGCGCAGTAATTCTCCGCCGAAACGCCTGAGGGCAGTGTGCTCTCTCTGATAGCCGGTCTCCTACTTCCGGCCCGCTACGATCTCTGTTTACTTTTCCACATCGATTCAGAGCGTGTTATGCTAATCTACAGCTGATACATGTTGCTGTTTATCGTACAGACATGATTACATGAAGAATAGAGAGGAGGACATGAAATACACGGCCGATGTGTGGCCGATGTCCGGGATCCCGGAAGTGCTGTGAATGCGGGAAAGACAAAGCCGCCGAGCGGACCAATCACAGGGCTTGCGGTCCGCGTCGGCTCTACGCGGAGTTACATTTTGGAGGAGGTGCACGTCAGCTACGTACGTAGGCCTCTGCGTAGGTACGGGAGCTACGCAGACCTACGGCGTAGGCTACGCCGTCAGTTCGACGCAGAAGTATAAATCAGCCTTAACCCTCCCCCCTCCACTCTGAGCTCCTGCAAAACGACGCCCCCCTGCTCACATCACACACCGCTGATTCATGACCATATGATGGTGACTGATTCAAAACCGGTCCTCACCAAAACATTCTCATAGTGAAAGTTAAAAACACAAACAAACATGGCTGCTGTTAGCACTCACAACTGTCATGCTAGCATTATCCAGTTGCACTGGTGACACGATATCAGGAGAAAAGTTATAATACATATATAATACTGTAACAGCTCTACTGTTTGTTAAACCTGTTCAGTGTAGATGCTCTTAATTCCTACAGTGTTGACAGTCAGTGAAGGCATCAGGAGAGGTGTACAGTGTGTGAGCGGGAGAGAGGAGAGACAAGAGGAGAAGTTCTTCATTCATTCAAACATTGATTGTTACTTTGTTGGTTGGCGTGATCACAGCCGACAGTGACAGTGACAGTGACATACATCTATATTTTCTGTAGGACTTACTAAATGTCATTAATTCTTCTACTTGTCAGAGCCCCCGTGGTGAGAGCTTTATAGACTCTGATCCGTACTACAGTCCTGAGCAAAGCCCCTCATCGGGTCAGAGGGGACAGGCCCGAGGTGGAGCGAGAGGGGCAGTCAGTAGAGTCAGGGGAAGCAGCGGCAGGGGACGGGGAGTGAACACCGGGGAAATGTACGCTCTGCAGGAGGCGGGCAGAACGGCAGGATGGGATTTGATTGGTTTAAAATTTTGGGACCCAAAAACAATGATTGGTTGGTGTTTTCCCAGGTTCACTCCGGCTGTAGATAGCAGCTTTCTTCCACTCTTTTTTAAGAACACATTATGTATTGATTACCATCAGAACATAAAGATCATTTTAACCAGTATAACAAAAAGTGTCATCTAAATCTGACTACCAACCCCAGCTTTAATGGGAGGGAAGGAGGTAAAAAGTGCTATGTGTCTTGAAGCCCACAAAAAGGTCACAGTATGCTAACCCTGACTGTCAGAATGATACCACAAACAGCAACATTGCTAGAAGCGTGGTTAACAAGGTCAGGCAGCTATGGCTTAAAAGGCGCAGTGGGCTGTCCGCTAAATGTAGGATTAGCAATTTGATTCCTGCACTTTCAGTGTGCATGACCAAGTCTCCTTGATAATTAACCCTGAGTGATAGACGGATAACGATGGACCTCTGCTTCCTGTGAGCGTGTGCTGAGGTGAAATACAACCATTAGTCATTACTGTGAGCAACATAAAATTCTTGATCCTTGGCTTCCCAGAACTTTATCAACTTTATCTCTGGTGACATCAACAGGCTATTCCTCAGACTTGGCGAAGCTCCTCCTGCACATGGATGTTTTATTAATACCTGGTTGCTCCCTTGCTCCCTATACTCAGCCTGCACTGCAAAAACTCAAAATCTTACCAAGTGAAATTGTCTCATTTTGAGTCTAAATGTCTTCTCCCACTTGATTTAAGATACATTTACTGAACAAGTAACATTTGAGGAAGATAGAGGGACTTGTTTTAAGACATCTTAAATATCTTGTTCAGTCAAACAATCTTGAAATGATCTTGTTTGAGTTGTAATTTAGAAGAAACAAGGTTTATTTTACATTTCATACATTCTTCAAGCTGAGATCTTATTTGTAGAAGATGGATAATCTTGATTTAAGACAAACCCTTTACTTGATTTAAGGAAATGCATTTTATTGGAGAACATCAAAACAAGCTCCATTGATAAAAGGAAGGAAGAAAGAAAGAAAAGTTGTTTTTTTTAAGGGTGGGTTTCAGTTTTCAGACACTGTTTCTTTAAATCAGATAAAAATATTCATCCTCAACTACATGCACACAATGAAACACCTCCTTTGGAGCATAGCTGTCTTATCCTAAAGAACAACATGACTGAATATTAGTATATCCAGCTCACTATGAGAAGACATTATATCTCAAAATGCTCAAATTAAACTTTGTAAACTTATTTCAAGTACAAGATGGTCTTAATAATAATATATACAACTCAAATTAAGGTGAATATATCTCAAATGAAGAAGTTGACATGAAATGTATTGTGAAAAAATATTAATTGTTATCATTCCTGTCTTATTCTGAGACACTAAGCTTTAAAATACTGGTAAAATATTGCTTAAAATAATTTTTCCCTGCTACTTTTAAGATAACATATATTCACTTGTTCTATTGGCAGATAATGTGTTTTTGTTTTTGTTTTTGGAGGAGCATTTTTTCCAGTGTTGCTTCCAGTTTTGCTATTTTTATTCCTCCAGCTTCACTTTTTGTGAATCTGTTGACAGAACACCTTGGCCTACAAACAAAGATGCCAGTGGGAGAAACACTGTTGTGCATATTTAGAAGGCAGTATAGCCAAGAAGTAAACTCAGGTTTAAGAAACTTTTTAGTTGTATGGTTGAGTGTTTCTCATTGAACTCAGAAGTGTCATCTTTTGCCATGTCAGTCTTGATAACACACCAAGGCCCCAGCTTCACAACAGACATTATATGACGCTTTTTGCAAATTAGTAATAATTTAAAAACATTTTGGTGGATCACATCAGTGGAGTGTTCTTAAAGTCTGTTAATTCAGTCATTAATAATTTAAATGGAAAAAAAAATGAATGGCAAGAAGGTAAGGTGTGGTCATTTGCCAAATGGATGACCTTATGATGCACTCGTAATCTTAAAGGTGACATATTATGCTCTTTTTCATCAACATATATTGGTCTAAGAGGTCCCCAAAACATGTCTTTAAAGTTTATGCTCAAAAAAACACTTTGAAATCAGATTTTGGTCTGCCTGTAAACCCCTCTTTTTCAGCCCTGCTCAGAACAGGCTGTTTTCTGTGTCTGTGCCTTTAAATGAGAATGAGCTCTCTGACCACGCCCCCTCAGGAAGTGGGTGTGGCCTCGGCTGTCCAGCACGTTGATCTAATGTTTACATGATGGCTGAATATACACGGCTGCTCACAGACCCGCGTTACTTCAACCCTCTGAATCTGATCCAGAATCTGATCCTGTTGGAGAGGCGCCTGAAGCAGGACCTTTCTGAACCCTTGGTCACAGATTTTGTGTTTCTTGTTGTTTTATTTGTCAGTATGTAGACGTGTGTCTTGGTACACAGCTACAATAACATGTAGCTATGTGGCTATGCTAACTAGCGCTAGCACTTTTCCATGAAAAATAAAAATCATCCACTAGATCTTCAAATCTGCAGACGTGGGGAGTAAAACCGACCTTTGTGTTTATTAAGACAGCCTACAACTAGCATGCCTCCCTTCTAAGCTCCTTGTTAGCACACGTGTGCAGGGAATGAAAAACGGAGGAGGGGTTGAGTTGTATTTTATACAGTCTATGGGCTGAACAAGCTCCGAGCTCTGACTTCCTGTTACAGACCGGATGGCGTTGTGACGTATGAAAAACACAGAAAACTGAAACGGCTGGTTTCAGCACACATTTACAGAAAGGTGGAGAAATCACAACAGGGGCAGAATGGATTCTTTTCATTTTCAGGGGGGTTTGTAGACAGGGACACATATTTCAGGTAGAGAACCATTAAAAAGTCGATTTTGCATGATATGTCACCTTTAAGATGTTCATATTGTGACTGAAATATTCATATATCATTACAGATTGGAAAACTAAACAGTAAAACGTCATAATGGTACATTATTTATTTTTTTATAGAGTATGATTGAAGGCAAAAGCTTGAAATTTTGAGGCCGAATGGCCACGAAAAACAGCACAACATTTTTCTCTATATGTAAAATGTAAACACTGTCAAAGAAAAGGAAACAAAATCACATCATTTGCTGCTCCACATGAGCAGACACGCAGAGTAAATCCTTAAATCAAAAGCATGGCTCTAATCCACAGGTCCTGGAGTCCCAAAACGTGTGAAACAATCACAGCTGCACAGCTGACCAGCAGCAGATGCTGAAGCCTTTCAATTTTCCAGGACACAGCACAGGAGCAGGCATCATACTCGCTGCAGCTCCTATAAAGAAATGAGCTGGCATGTGTCAGGGAGCCCACTTTCCTCCTTTTCAACAGTGCCAAACAGAGATGATGTAATGGGCATCATCAAAAGCAGCATTATCATAGCACTGTTCTAGTTATCATCTTAATTGAGGTGCAGAATTGTGTGCTGGGCATGTCTCCAGTTCATCACACTTACTCAACAGTAATGACTTTGGGCCCATTTAATAGTTGTGTGCCTCAGTGTTTGTGTGGCTGTGCATGTGTGCTGCTTGAATTTTTTAAAAGAAAGCTGTCAGAGCCTGTTTTCAGCCAAATGTTCTGCCACAAATGGGTTGACAGAATAGCTACAGTAATGAAGAAGTTGAGAACAAATATTTAATGTTTCAACCTGGTCTGCAAACTTTTGTGACAGGATGATTGTATTGCCTACCAAACTTATGGAACATGCACAGGACTTGGACAAAATGCAAATGAAGTCTGAGTTTGAGGCTTTCTCTATCAGTCCCTCCAGGATTTCGCGGGATTTTTTTGTGATTGTTGCGGCCCAAAAAGCCTGAATTTGCGACAGCCTTTTGAAAAAATTGCGATTTTTTTTGTTGCTTTTTTCCCCCCAATAACATCTCAGGGGCAAGTAAATACGCTAAATTACAGTTGTTTTTACAAAACATTCTTAATGTGACCTCTGTGAATGTATCTTGATTCTCTAGATTCACAGAAAAATGCCATGAAAGGACTGTATTGCACATTTACGACGGTCCCTGAATGCACCTCTCAGCGACAGAGACAGTCAGTTCACGGCACTCTGAAATGCATCTGCATCTTTCAACTAGGAGTTGATCCAAACTTACTAAATGTGTCTGATGTTTCACCAAACTGGATTAAATCAAGCTGTAGACGCCGAGCTTTTTACAGTGATTGTGGCAAAAACATCAAATATTAAACAGACGTCCCCCGGTTGTGTCTTTGTCACTAACACACACCGGGGGTAAAAACAAAAGAATTCACACATTAACATAAATTAATAATGGGCTCTCAGTAGTAAGAATGGATCTTTGTTTTATATTATCATAGCGAGCTATAAAGAGACAGCAGCAATAGGCAATGCTATGAATTGGTACAAGTATGTACCAATTCACATCAATGGACATAAGTCAATGAAGTTTCTCCAGAGAGTTGCCCATTTTAAGCAAGAGTGGTGCCCCACTGTGGGTTTATTCCTTCAAAATCTTCAGTTTTCAGTTTTTCTATCTTATGTCGGTATCATTTTCAGTTTTTCTATCTTATGTCTGTAGCATTTTCAGTTTTTCTATCTTATGTTTGTAGCATTTTCAGTTTTTCTATCTTATGTCTGTAGCATTTTCAGTTTTTCTATCTTATGTCTGTAGCATTTTCAGTTTTTCTATCTTATGTTTGTAGCATTTTCAGTTTTTCTACCTTATGTTTGTAGCATTTTCAGTTTTTCTATCTTATGTCTGTAGCATTTTCAGTTTTTCTATCTCATGTTTGTAGCTTATTCAGTTTTTCTATCTTATGTCTGTCGCATTTTCAGTTTTTCTATCTTATGTTTGTAGCATTTTCAGTTTTGTAGCATTTTCATTTTTTCTATCTTGTTTGTAGCATTTTCAGTTTTTCTATCTTATGTTTGTAGCATTTTCAGTTTTTCTATCTTGTTTGTAGCATTTTCAGTTTTTCTCTTACATTTGTAGTACATTCAGTTGTTGTATTTCATGTTTTTAGCATGTTTCTGTTTTTCTATCTTATGTCTGTAGCATTTTCTGTTTTTTGTATATTTTATTTCTACATAGCATTCACAGTTTTTCTTTGTAATGTTTGTAGAATTTTTTGTTTTGTATTTTATGTATATTTTGTATGTTGTGTTTGTTTAATGTGGACCCCAGGAAGAGTAGCTGCTGCGTTAGTGGCAGCTAATGGGGATCTGAATAAAGAATAAAGAATAAAACAAGTTTTGGGTTTGCACACTAGAATCACTGAGCGATTTCAACTCTGCTAGTTGTATGGTAGTATCATTTTTTCTCACCAATATTAATTTCTATGCCTTTAATGTCTTGGTTAAAGCATTAGAATCTGATATTCTGCTAATTAAAAAAGTAACTTAATGGACATAATTTAAGTTCTTGTGTTTTTATCATCTGAATCCTATTTCAACACAGTGCTGAGAGCCCAGCTGACACAGTGAGCACACCAACAGCAACAGCTTCCCAGGTGTTATTTAGGTGTCGTCTGTGAATTGGGGCTGAGCAACAATCTCTCTGATCTCACTAGTAATAATGTAATTCCTCAATTGCTGGGAGATGTCTTATGAGTAAATACGTGCAACACAGGCTGGCTTCAATAACCTGTCAGGTCCTGCTGAGCAGTGTTGGGAGTAACGCGTTACAAAAGTAACGCAATTACAGTAATGTATTACTATTTGCTGTAACGCAGTAATATAACGCATTACTAATACATTTTCGGTAATATTTTACTCGTTACAATCTGAGTAACGTGCGTTACAACGCATTTTAACCCGTTTAGCTGTTGTTTTTTAAAGAATTCACCAACACCGCGAGACATCCCGACAACAGAAAAAAGCCGGGACTCGGGAACAAGCGCGATTTCCTGTTGAGGCTGGGATGACAACAGACACGACGCTGGACTCTACATTTGCGCGATGGACATTCGCCCATTATTTTCAGTTCCTCAAAGAGAAGGAGAAAAACATAATTGTAAAATGCAACTTGTGTGCGACACCGAGGGAACTCTCGACGTCAAAAAATAGCACGAGCAACTTAAAGAAACACCTGGACCGGTGCCACGCTAACACTAAGCTGAAAGAGAGGGATGCACCTGTGGAGAAGAGAAAGAAAAAAGAGGACGAGCATACGGGACAGACAAAGCAACAAAAGTTAAGTTTCTCTCGGTCTGCCATGGTTCTTGAAGCCAGAGAAGTGAGGAGACTGGTGGCAGAATTTATTGTGGAAGACATGCACTCCCTATCATCCATATTATATTAAGTTATTAGTAGCTTTAGGGGCCTACACAGTCATTATGTTACATCACCCTCCACTGAATGTAAACAATCAGCTATAACAATCTGCAGTTTAGCATTTTTAAATGCTTAGTCATATATTTCTGTGGCTATTTTGTTGAAAGTAACTCAAAAGTAATACACAAGTAGTGTAACGCATTACAATTCAGAGATAGTAATATTGTAATGTAACTAATTACTTTCAAATGACAGTAACTAGTAATATATAATGAATTATATTTTGGATGTAACTTGCCCAACACTGCTGCTGAGACTATAAGAGTCTGATTATTTTGCAGGCTTCTTCCTTCTTCAGAGGTTTATTACTTGCACCTGTCTGTTTGGTTGGTTGGTTGTTGTTTATGCCATGTGGGGCTGAGTCAGTGCAGACTGATGGAAGGGTCACCAGGGGTGTGCTGTGCTCAGGGTAAAAAAACAAGACAACAAGGACATACACCCAAAGGCCCCCCACTCTCACTGAAAAGAAGCTGACAGGTGAGGGCTCAGCTGGCACTCTGTCTCCCACTAACACTCAGCTCTGTTGGAGTGGATGGGAATTTAGAAACCCAGGGAAAGAGAAACACTCCATGCAACACAAACACGCAGTTTCATGAGGAAAATTGGCCATTAATGCTTTGGGTTTGGCTAATGTATTGTTTTGCTGTTTCCCTGTGTAGAAAGCCTGCTCTACAAACAGAAATCTGGATGTTTTTGATACCCTTGATTGCAGGGTTGTTGTTTGCCATCAGATTCTTCATTTGTATGCTGAATGTATTAATAGAGATTAGTTCATTCAGGAAATGTGTATTCGAACACTGGTAATGACTAGATACGAGTGTTTGTATTTCTTATCTTATCAGGAGACATCCACTACAAGATTGAAAACAGATTAAGAGGGATTCAAAGATCACCCCCTTTCACAGACCATTGATCCAGAGCATTACCTTCACGGCCCAGAGAGACCGCAGTGAATGTCATCAACAGATTAGACTGGACATCAACCAAACCTTGGCATCAAGTTCAATGTTTTCATATCTCCTGGAATGCATGGCTTCACTCTCGTTACAGCTGTTGCTCTGGCCCAAAAGCAGCACCTACCTCTCTGCTGAGAAAGGTCAACAAAGGCCATATTTGATCCACGAAAAACAGATACATGAAACTAATAAGTAATATTTAAAATGACACAGTGTTGAAAGCAGGTCCGATTTGCCCATGTGACACATTCAAAAAAGAGTTCCTTGCTTTTGTTGGTTCTGTTCAAAATCCCTGAAAAACCAAATGTTTTCTCGTCACTGCCCATAGGAAAATAAATGTAGAGAGGAGATCTCAAAAGTGTTTCATTTCTGTCTCCTAGACAACAATGAGATCTGTTTGAAAGCAAAATGAGACTATAGCTTATGTCTCCTGTTTCTCATTCTTGCCTCCAGAAAAAAAAAGTTGTAAAAAGTCTCAGCTTAGTCTCCCTTTCAGTTCAAAAGGAGATCTGGTCTAAATCTGAAATGATTCTCAGGTATTTCTCAAGTGTTGTGACTCCTTTTGAGCTCAGGTGGAGAAATCAGGGAGCTCTCTCAACTGTCTCAATCTAACCTCATCCATTTGTTTTTGTCAGACTCAGTTTTTGTGTCTCAAGTTGAGCTCAGATGGAGCAAAGAAAGAGCCTGAGCTCATCTTTTCATGAACATTTATAGTGCCCTGCAAAATTAAGATTTCAATGTAATTGTCCACAAACTTACAATTCTCATTACAACATTTGAACCACTTCAAGATCAGCTATTTAGATGTGAAATGATCTCTTCTTTGACTTCACAATATGGTCCTTCCTTTACAAGTCTGTTTGGAACAAAACAACTTCACAAAGATTTAGTGGATTTGAGAGAAACTGCAAAAGATAGAGATTTCATACCAGGTATGACAGACCATTTATTTAAAATATGGGCCGCAAAAGGGCTGAGCAGATTTAGCCAGATTATTACAATTAAAGGGTTGGATTCTTTTAGGCGCTGGTGGCCTAGCGGTCTAAGCGCCCAACATACAGAGGCTACAGTCCTCGTCGCAGGGGTCTCCGGTTTGATTCCCGGCCGGTCGACCATTTCCTGCATGTCTTCCCCCGCTCACTGTTCCCCACATTTCCTGTCTCCCTTCAGCTGTCCTGTCAAATAAAGGCAAAAAGAACAAAAATATAATTTAAAAAAAGAGAAGAAAATGAGCCATTAATGAGATCTCTCATTTAAGTCTCAAATAAGACTCATGTCATGGTCTCAACTATTTCTCCTAGTGAATTTTAGGAGAAACTAATGAGAACAATTTGAAACTTGAATGAGGCTGAAGTGAGAATCTCAATTTTGTCTCCAGAGACTTAGAAGAGAAAGCCTTGAGCAGTAACATTTTCCTCTGGGGTGTGCTCCTACTGAATCTGCCAAATTAGAAACCCTTTACACTGCATGGTTCTGAAAAGCATAATTAGATTGTTGTTTACCTAACCTGTATAATGAGAATCAAATGTTGTGTGAAAGACACTCATGTGAAATGCATTGTTGTAAAAGGCAAATTGATGTCTGTGACTAAATACATTCAAACCTACTGTTAGACGGTGTAGTCAGAGTTTGGTTGCTGATTGCTGCTCTTCTCCCTCTATACAAACGACTGCAGGAATCCAGGATGGTGATGAGGCCGCATACAGACTGGAGGTGGAACAGTTGGTCCTCTGGTGTGGCCAGAACAGTTTGGAGCTGAACCTGCTCAAGACTGTGGAGATGACAGTGGACTTTAGACGAAACAGCCTGTCACTCCCCCCCACCCCTCACCATCCTCAACAACGCTGTGTCTAGCGTGGACAACTTCCAATTCCTGGGATCTACTATCTCCCAGGACCTGAAGTGGACCTCCCACATAGACTTCATCAGGAAGAAGGCACAGCAGAGGAAGTTCAACCTGCCCCGAGAACTGCTCATCATCTTTTACACCTCCATCATCCAGTCTGTCCGGTCTCTCTCCATCACTGTTTGGTTTCCCTCGGCCTCCAAACGTGACAGGCACAGACTGCAGTGCACAGTCAGGTCTGCAGAGAAGATCATTGGAGTCAGCCTGCCCTCCATCCAGGACTTGTACCGGTCCAGGACCAGGAACATCTCTGCAGACCCCTCAAACCCTGGACACTCACTTTTAAATCTTAAACCAGCTACCTCATGGACAGAGCCACCTTCATCCTTGCACTATTGCACATTATCATGTTGTCTATTGTTTCTTTTATTGCACTCGTGCCTTTTGTACTCATATATGTATATTTTTTATTAGTACTTGATTTTTAGTGTCTGTCTATTTATGTTTGTACAGGGAATAGGCAAAAAATACCAGAGTCAAATTATTTGTATTCTTGAGATACATTGTGATTAAAGTTCTTTCTGATTCTGATTTTCATTCTTGCTCAGAAGTTGCTAATCCTGGCGAATATCCAATCAAGTCTTTAAATCTGACCAGTAAAGAGAATTCACTGCCTTCTGTCTTGCTTATTATTTACACAGCATCATCAATGTTACAGTTTCAAAATACAAAGGGCCATAAATGCAGCTATCTGTCCATTTTCCACAGTGTTTATCTCTTTCAGGGTCATGCAAGGCTTGAGTATATCCCAGAATGCATCAGACAGGTCGACTATCCATCACAGAGCTAACACTAACAGAAACAGACTTGCACATTCACACCTACAGGAAGTTTAGAGAGTTAAGGTTTATATAAACTGAACATCTGTAGATAGTGGGAGGAAACAGGATCACAAAGCACTGACAAAGACCAGAACTGCTGACTTATAACTGTTGAATCCCAATCATCTGATCTGGTCTGCAGGAATGAAAGATGAAGAGCACATCAACATAGACATTGTTTGATCATTGCTGGATTCATATACAGTATCTCACAAAAGTGAGTACACCCCTCACATTTCTTCTAAAGATGAAGCACAAGAAAGCCTGCAAACAGTTTGCTAAAGACAGCAGACTAAGGACATGGATTACTGGAACCATGTCTTCTGGTCTGATGAGACCAAGATAAACGTATTTGGTTCAGGTGGCGTCAAGCGTGTGTGGCGGCGCCCAGGTGAGGAGTACAAAGACAAGTGTGTCTTGCCTACAGTCAAGCATGGTGTTGGGAGTGTCATGGTCTGGGTCTGCATGAGTGCTGCCGGCACTGGGGAGCTACAGTTCACTGAGGGAACCATGAATGCCAACATGTACTGTGACATACTGAAGCAGAGCATGATCCCCTCCCTTCAAAAACTGGGCCGCAGGACAGTACTCCAACATGATAATGACCCCAAACACACCTCTAAGACGACCCCTGCCTTGCTAAAGAAGCTGAGGGTGAAGGTGATGGAGTGGCCAAGCATGTCTCCAGACCTAAACCCTATTGAGCATCTGTGGGGCATCCTCAAATGGAAGGTGGAGGAGCACAAGGTCTCTAACATCCACCAGCTAAGTGATGTCATCATGGAGGAGTGGAAGAGGACTCCAGTGGGAACCTGTGAAGCTCTGCTGAACTCCATGCCCAAGAGGGTTAAGGCAGTACTGGAAAATAATGGTGGCCACACAAAATATTGACACTTTGGGCCCAATTTGGACATTTTCACTTAGGGGTGTACTCACTTTTGTTGTTGGTGGTTTAAACATTAATGGCTGTGTGTTGAGTTATTTTGAGGGGACAGTAAATTTACACTGTTATACAAGCTGCACACTGACTACTTTACATTATATCAAAGTGTCATATCTTCAGTGTTGTCCCATGAAAAGATAGAATTAAATATTTGCAGAAATGCGAGGGGTGTACTCACTTTTGTGAGATACTGTATTTAGTCTTTCTAGCAGCAAGGCTGCAGAGACAACAAAGTTGTATGGTTGGCCATGTTACCACTTCAGTCTGTACTGAAATATGGATTTGTTGGACTGCAATCACTGTTTAACATTTATGGCTCTGAGAGAATAAGCTGTTTTTTCAAAGTAAGTTTTCATTTAGCAAGTCGATGAGGTTAACATTTATGTTATTAGATTGGTTTCAATATGTTTTTCATTCAAATATTCATGTTATGAAGGAGTAATCTTTGTGTATCTTTCTCCATTAATCCCATGACTACCAATGAGTCAGTAGTTTTACTTATTCTGAGAAATTGGTCAACATCCTAAAGATGTACACTTAAATCCTTTGTTGTTCTTAGATAATGACCAAAAGACTTTAGTAATACCAAGATATTTTTCTGTAGCACAACCAAAAGTTGAAATTTTGTGTCTTAGTCAAATATTTCAATGTTGCATCATCAGGGTAAGATTTAAATTGCATGACAGCATAGTCTCAGTCTTGTGTAAGGCTGTTGATATAGATAGATGGACTTTCTTAACATGACCGTGTTGGCACTGACTTTGGACACGAGCTAGTATGTTAATATTAGCATATAGTTACAGCCATTGGGGTGTCCCTCCATGCCCCCGCGGCCTGGTCCATCAGTTGCAGGGCGTGGGCGGGGGGCGTGGCTGGGGGAGTGGTCGGGCCGTCTGGGGGGGGCAGGGGGGATTGGCCCTGCCGCCTCCGCCCTCCCCCCGCTCCGGCGCGCCGGTTGGTGGGCTCTGGTCCTGGTCCTGCCCGGCTGCCTGGCTGTCTGCTCCTGGTGCTGGGCCCCCTCGGCCCTGGTGGCTCCTTTGGCTCTGTCTTGGGGGGCTGTGGGGGCGGTGTTGTGGGGGTGTCCCTTGGGGGGGGCTACGGGATCTCTCCCCCCTCGCCCCCCTTTCCTCCTACTGGGTGACCTGGGGGTTGCCCTGGGTGCTCCGGCGGTACCTGTTTGCTTCCGGTCTGGGTCCTTGGCTTGTCCCCTGGCCTGGGTCTCCCGCGGCGGGTTGGGTCCTTCGGTCTGACTGCTCTCGCGGCCCGGGTGCCGGGCCGAACCGCTCAGCTGATACACAAATAGAACACAGCACGGAGGCAACCCTCTGCGACCCAAGCTTCAGTAATGATTGTGGACACTAAGGGTTGCTTAATCATTAGTATCACCGCACGGTGTTTTTTTTGCCATCATGGTGAGATGGTCCCTCTCCATCTAAGTGTGTTAGGTCTCTCTCTCCTTCTCTTTCCCTGTCCCTTTGTATATCTTTGTGTAATCTTTCTTTCACTTTCTCTTATTATTTTTTTTTTTGGCCCACCTAGGTGTGCACGCCCTCTTTTACAGAACATGATATTAGCTGTCAATAAAAGATAGGCCAGAGTTCTAAGAGGGATGGTGATGGTCACATGCACACAGTCACAAGCACAGAAGAAAAATGTTTTCTTTCTTTTCTTTTGCTGCAAGAATAAATTGCATTAATATTTGACAGTTTGTGACAAACATGACACAAACCAGAAATATATATGCAGACAAGAGGAAAGAGAAAGAAGAAAATAAAAAAAATTAAAAATATATATATTAGCATATAGTTAAAAGGACAACTATGCCAAGTATGAACTTAAATTGGCGCTATAGATTTGTAGCTTTAATCAGCAAAGTTAAAGAGACAGAAGTTAATTTACAGCTAAGGTAAAGATGTTTTCTAACTTAAGGTTTGCTTATGATAAACATATGTAAGTTGTTTTTATTTTCTCTCTTACTCCTGAGCCTTCAGCTATGAAATGAATCATCAGTGGATCAATAAATCCCCTGGGATGGACATCATCTAACCGATGCTGTACTTACTGTATTCCTCATGATACTTTGAGTATACCTGAAGAAAACAACCTCATCAGTAATTGCTTATAATGTTGTCCTAAGACCAAAATGTGATTTAAGAGTTGTTATTAATTCTTTGAAAGCCCTGGCAGAGTCTTTCATAAAGTAAAAAATAACCCCAGGTCTGCTGGATCTGAGAGTTTTTGGCCTTGTGATCATTACAACAAGGTGAGTTGGGGTTAATAACGGCTGGTATAGAATTTAAAGGATATAAGAGAAGGGGAGTGGGGGTACAAGATCACATTTCCTCTCTGAGGGGACACTGCTTGGTTTTCAATTTGAGTCATTCTTATTCAAGATGCATGCAGGATTGATTTCAAATGGACAATAAATGAAAAGATAATATCACAGGTTGTATAAAGTTGAAGTTCTCTGATATTCTCAAATAATTCAATCTTACATGATTTGAAATTCCTCAGGACTTCTGTATCTATGGTCTGATGTTTTTTCAGTCATCTTTGATTTATTAATTGCTGCTTCACTAATTTAATATTCTAGGTATGCCTTTCATCTACGCTTCTTTGCTCATGAGAAAGAAAGGATCTTATTCATACTTGGCATTGAGTTCAATTATTCATATCAGACCACCTTGTGTGGATATGTGAGAACACAAATTAATCTAATGTGTGAATGTTTCATGATTGGAACTGGATCACAACTACATGAGCACATCTGGAGGTAGTCTAGTTCACATTGTTTTTGGATCAAACTGAACTTGAGCTGTAAACACGTCATCATTCTGCTTTGACCTCTTGCAAAATATTCCATGAAGAACTGATTACAGATGTGAATCTCGGAAATTCACATTTTTATAAAACAGAATATAAAGAATACAGATGTTAACAGAAAGGTATATGCTACTTAAAACTGTTATCCAGATAAGTCCAGACACAGATTTAATTTTAATACCAGTTTGGGAATTTGTATTTTCTTTCAGGTGTATAGATACATCATTTTAAAATGAATAAAATCGTTATTTTAATCAACTTGTTTATTCCTTAAATTGTTGGCTGGGTAATACAGTAAGTGTGATAATGTATAGTGAGTGGATGATTATGCAAATTTGAATCAGGACAGGGTGATCAGGACCCCTTTTGATAATGTCAACAATAACTGAACACAATAAGAAGCACTAAGCAGACTTGGGTCAGAAGAGGTGGATATTACAGAGAGATGTACCTGATAAAGTTATCATTGAGTCTTAACAGTTCTTCTCACAGGCAGTGTAGTTAGGGTTAAATGCCCTTTAAAGGTGACATATCATCCAAATTCGACTTTTTAATGGTTCTCTACCTGAAATATGTGTCCCTGTCTACAAACCCCCCCGAAAATGAAAAGAATCAATTCTGCCCCTGTTCTGATTTCTCCACCTTTCTGTAAATGTGTGCTGAAACCAGCCGTTTCAGTTTTCAGTGTTTTTCATACGTCACAACGCCATCCGGTCTGTAACAGGAAGTCAGAGCTCAACCCCTCCTCTGTTTTTCATTCCCTGCACACATGTGTGCTAACAAGGAGCTTAGGAGGGAGGCATGCTAGTTGTAGGCTGTCTTAATAAACACAAAGGTCGGTTTTTCCCAGGTCTGCAGATTTGAAGATCTAGTGGATGATTTTTATTTTTCATGGAAAAGTGCTAGCGCTAGTTAGCATAGCCACATAGCTACATGTTATTGTAGCTGTGTACCAAGACACACGTCGACATACTGACAAATAAAACAACAAGAAACACTAAATCTGTGACCAATGGTTCAGAAAGGTCCTGCTGCAGTCGCCTCTCCGTCTGGATCAGATTCTGGATCAGATTCAGAGGGTTGAAGTAACGCGGGTCTGTGAGCAGCCAACATGTAAACATTAGATCAATGTGCTGGACAGCCGAGGCCACATCCACTTCCTGAGGGGGCGTGGTCAGAGAGCTCATTCTCATTTAAAGGCACAGACACAGAAAACAGCCTGTTCTGAGCAGGGCTGAAAAAGAGGGGTTTACAGGCAGACCAAAATCTGATTTCAAAGTGTTTTTTTGAGCAATAAACTTTAAAGACATGTTTTGGGGACCTCTTAGACCAATATATGTTGATGAAAAAGAGTATAATATGTCACCTTTAAAGTTTCAAAATAATAGCAAGACATAGGGCCCGATCTACTAAAGGTTTGCGTGTATAAAAACACATGCAAGTTTGATAGTTTGCGCAAAGCTGATGTACTAACCGATGCACCAAAGACTGCATCTGTCAAATGAGCAAAATAGCACGCGCAATCCATTTAGCGTGTTTGCCGTCATGAATATGCAGAATTCATGTAGATCATCAGAACGTGCAAAACACCCCCTTGTGATGGGATTGGTTGTCACAATGTGTCAGAGTGTCTTTGATAGTTAATTGCCTTTTTTGTTACAATGAGCTGGAAAATGAGAGGGATACACATTTCAAGCCAACACCTTATGAGCAATCATCAAAACAGTAAAAAGTGTGACAACCAACCCCGTTCTCCCCTACCAGTGCTCATGTATTATAACTAATGACCATAAAGTCTTTGTGTAGGTCTTTAGAGACTTTCTCAAACTCTTCTCTCAGTGTTGCAGTGAGAGGACAAAGAGGACTTATCATTTGTCCCAAACTAATTTGCTTTTCCCATCTCTGACATTTTCCATCTCCTCTCATTCTTCACCTTAATCTAGCCTGATGCCACTGCCTACCTTCTTCCTTCCCTTTAATATTGCATGGTGTTTGGGCATCTGTGCAACAGTCAAGGTCACCCAGTGGCACTTGACAAATTCTTTTTAAAGTTTCATACCAAATGGAGGGCAACGGAAACAACTCTTTATATAAAATGTGTCAGCTTCCAAGAGAGTTGGAAAAGTGAGCGGTGGTAAAATGAAGGGAGATGCCAATTTTTCACTTAGTATTTCACCTCATTTGTTTGGTCCGTGCCCTCTGTTGTTATCAGGCTCTCTGGGCGAGGCTGGAAGAAGTATTCAGAGCCTAATTCAAAGACACTTAAACTCCCATCTGTTATCTGTTCCGCTTATCACGTTTGGGTTTGCTGGGGACTGGAGCTACTTCCAGCTGTCACTAGGAAAGAGGTGGGGTCTGCCCTGGACAGGTCCGCAGTGCAACACAGAGCTGATGTAACATTTGCACTTATGGGCATGTGTTCAGACTGCTGGAGGATAACAAAGTACCAAGGTGGAACCTGAGAGAACATGAAATCTCCACACACTGTCCAGCTGGGGATTTGAACCAGCAACCTTCTTAAGATAAGATAAGATACTCCTTTATTTGTCCCACAACGGGGAAATTCATGGAGTTACAGCAGCAAACAAGAAGGTGTACAGTACAAGAATTTCAACAAGAATATATATAGAAAAGAAATGTTCATCAAAGACGACAGCTTGGCCATAATTCTCCTGTCAGCCACCACCTCCACAGGGTCCAGGACTAAGCTGGCCTTCTTCACCAGTTAGTTCAGTCTTGCTCTCCTGTATCCTGTCCTCCCACAGCAGGTGAAATCCTTCCAATGTGGTGTTCGTGACCAGTGTTAGCTCTGTTAGCATGATGCTACTCTGCCAGTATTAAGATAAGATAAGATACTCCTTTATTTGTCCCACAACGGGGAAATTCATGGAGTTACAGCAGCAAACAAGAAGGTGTACAGTACAAGAATTTCAACAAGAATATATATATATATATATATATATATATATATATATATATATGTATATATAAAAAGTCCATCAGAGACAACAGCTTGGCCATAATTCTCCTGTCAGCCACCACCTCCACAGGGTCCAGGACTGAGCTGGCCTTCTTCACCAGTTAGTTCAGTCTTGCTCTCCTGTATCCTTTCCTCCCACAGCAGGTGAAATCCTTCCAATGTGGCGTTTGTGACCGGTGTTAGCTCTGTTAGCTTGATGCTACTCTGCCAGTATACCCTCTGGTGCTGGGTTAGCTCGTCCACCTTATTGTAGATAGATTCCCCATAACGGTGGGTGGAAGGACAGGTTGATGTCGTCCTTTTTAGCTTGCACCTCAGAACAAGCACGTCGTCCTTGCCTCCTTCTCCCCAGCTCGCAGAGAACATGGGGCCTAGCATCTTTTAGCATCAACATGCTACGGGCTGCTAACAGCTGATCTCGTATGTAAACAATGTGATACATGTGGATACACACAGGATCTCCAAACACACACAGGAACAAAAACAGCAAAAACACCCCTGCAAACGTAGCCAGTTTTGGTGTCCATGGCCAACAAATGAGTCATTAAAAGTCATGACAGGCTCCAAATACAAAGAGAACTAAACAGATATGAAAAAAGATTGCTTTGTACCACTGTTCTGTTTTCTGCTGCTGTGTGTCAATAAAGTCTGAATTTCTTGAAGAAGTAATTTAAGAGCATTTCGTCATTTCACTATTGCGTCACAAAACATGATACTAAATGCATTATGAGTACACACTGTTTTCATTTGTGTGATAGAAGAAACAGAACAAGACCTATTTGTTATTTGGTCAGCAGACTTGGTATTTTCTCACACTAGTCAGCCAAAACAGGACTTCCAGAGAAGAGGAGGGCAGGAAACATTACACTGTGTTGACATGAACAGCATGTTGACACTGCTACCAGAGAATGGAATTTGTTTCTCTGGAAGACGCCATGTATTTGACAGAAGTAAACAATTCCATTTGATATGACTTAGTGTCATCTAGCAGATAAAGTAAAACAAGCTGTAACACATTTTTGGAACAAAGTAGTTGAATTTTCTGTTGATCTTTCTCAAAGTGTCTCAGGCATGGGTCAAACTCAAGGAATAGGTAAACTCATCTTTTTTTTTTCTGCTTGTCAAACAAAAGCAGAATGCATATTTGAAAAAATGGAACAAGAGTTGAAGTGTCAAAACTGAATGAAGACACGGGGAAAGGGGTCTAGCTTGACACCCACTGATGCAACACTTCTTGGAGACGCCAGGGAAGCCACAGTAAAGATGTTAGGTGGAGTCATGCCAAAGATTATTCTGAGAGGGTGATTCCTTTTTATTGTTGTTTTTGGCAATTTTCCAGGCTCCTTTCGTGCACAAGATAAAACCTGATTTGACTTCATCAAAAGGGGCGAGAGCTTCCCTAAGTCTGATGAGACCTGAGTGAGTCAAACTGGTTCAGCCGAGGACAAGGTACAGAATCATATGAGGGGCAAATAACAGGTTATGATTTCACTGGTTAGTTGCCATGCTTCAAGAAGGCGGTGCCGTATAATCACCTGGTTCAGTTGTTAGAAATTGAAGGTCCAGTAGTCCACTTTGGGTTGCTGTTATTGACAGTTTCTGAGATCACAAATGAGCTTTCATGGGGCTTTTCATTGGCCTAGAGGTTTAAGCAAGCACACACCCCATGTACAGAGGCTATAATCCTTGTCGCAGCAGTTGCTAGCACTGTTAAGCCTTTACTTAAGAGCATGTTATGTTTCATTTCACAGTATATATCATATTATTTTAGCCTGTACATATTAGTCATGCCTATTTGTTGTTCTTTTGTATTTATAGCTGATGTTATTTTTATTTTATTTTTATTTGTAGGTCTTATTCTTATGCCTTGTACAAAGAGAGCACAGTTTACCAAGGTCAAATTCCTTGTGTGTTCAAGCATACCTGGCCAATAAAGCTGATTCTGATTCTGATTCTGATGTATACACTTACTTTAACTCTCCCTGTCCCATTAAAGTTACTAACCATAGACCTTTCTGGAGTCCCTGAGCTCCCTTGTCTCGTAGGTCCCTCTGAGCTGCCTTAGACGTCCTCCTGCTGCAGACGTTCTGGACTCCAGCTGATACGACCGTGCTGGAGTCCAGCGGCAACAGCTTCTACTACTCGTCTCATCACTATCACCTCTCTCTCTTACTCCCCTCTATCTGTCTTTCCAGACCCAACACGGTCTCAGCAGATGTGTGTCTAACATGAGTCTGGTCCTGCTGGAGGTTTCTGCCTGTTAAAGGAAGTTTTTCCTCGCCACTGTAACTAGCTAAATACTGTGATGTGCAATGCTCATGATGGATTAAGGTGGGGTCAGACTGAGTCTTACCCTGTCTTGAAGTTGGGTCTCTGTTCATAATTTGACATAGAGTGGTCTAGACCTCCTATGTTTGTAAAAGCGTCTTGAGATAGAGTTTGTTGTGATTTGGCGCTATACAAATATAGATTGATTGATTGATGTATGAGCTGGTATTTATAGAGATTGACATGACTAAAAACTGTACAAAAAGATTACAATTTCCATGCATTTATTTAATTAATTCTTGCTTTTTGTTTTCCTGTTTGATAGTGTCTTGATGTCCAGAAAGATATTGACCTTTTTAACCTCAGTGCTGGTAAGTATTCTATGGTACTTGCCTTTTGATTTTGTATCCATTAGCTGAATGAATGATTCCTGACCTGCACAGGTTGTACTTCATCAAGGCTAACTGGACTCAAGTAAAGTAAAATCACTGCTCTGCTCCTCTGTCCAGCAACTTAAGAGACTTGGCTTTTACCCTGATGAGATTGGCTTAGTGGCAGACCATCAAATTTAGGTAAGGGCACTTCTTTAGTCTTATTTCGTTACATCCAGTAAGTCAGCAAATGAAGCGCTCCTAATATGAGGCTTATCCCAGCCCTCAAGTGTCCGAACAATTCCCTCCATTTACACAGGGCTGAAAATGGGTGATGAGGGAGCTGCACGTTCTCCCCCTGAATTATCATGCTTCAACAGCCACAACACAGATTAAACACAAAAGGCTGCAGTGCATGCTGGGAAACATTCGGCCGGCTTTTCAAGGTTCATTTCTTGGAAAGACAGAGAAAAGTTGCTCTCTGATCTGCAGACAGATAACAGATGATGGAACTTTCATCTGTGAAATATGACACATTTTAGCTGGTGATGCCACAAAGGAGCAAATATGCTAATACTATTTGTGGGTTGACTGAAATGTATCTACTAATATGTGAATATATGTGTATAATATCTCATACAATGGAATAATCTGCTTCATTAAGATCATTGGATTAACTTCAGTTCAGTTTTGATCAGTTATCTTCATTAATCTGTCATTACATGAATACCAGTGCTGGAAGAAGAACTCAAAAATTGAAAGTAAAATTCCAGTTGATCACTGATGAATCTTTTCTTTGTCTAAGTGGGGTTGTATGGCTTACTTGTAAACATTAAGTGAATTGCCCACAGGGGATCCCTGTCAGCTTGACCTCTTTGTTGAGATATATATGGGAGCTATAGGAAGTCAACTGCTGCAGGCTGGGCTTATTTTATTACACCATTGAGCTACCTTTAAGGAAGTTCGACCCAAGCATGAATGCATCTGCAGGCTCCAAGGGAGACAAAAGATAACCAAATAAAAAACGAGGAGGAGGAACAGGAACATGCATTAAAAAATCCTTTAATGATCAATCAATCAATCAATCAATCAATCAATCAATCAATCAATCAATCAATCAATCAATCAATCAATCAATCAATCAATCAATCAATCAAGCTTTATTTATATAGAACATTTCAGACAAATTAAATGCAACCCAAAGTGCTTTACAGCGATTGAAAAACAAGAAAAAATCAGAAATGAAACAAATGCAAGACATATTAAGGGAAAATAATAATAATGATAATAATAAAAATGATACTCATAAAAATACAAATAAAAATAGAGTAAAATTTTTATTCCCTGGCTTTCGACTCAGCATGAGACCCTGCTCTTGTTTTAGTGCCTTTTTATTTTTTATTTTTTTATTGTTTAACTTTATTTTATCTTATTGTTCTTTTTGATTTTATGATTTTATTGTTTGTTTTTATCCATTATGTTTCTGTACAGCACTTTGTGTCCAGCTGCTGTTGTTCTTAAAGTGCTTTATAAATAAAGTTGAGTTGAATAAAATAGAGACTGATGCACACCAACAATAAAAATATTATTAAAGTTAAAGCATCAAAATTAATTAAGAATAAATGTAGTTAAAATAGTTTTTAAAAGGGTAAAGATAAGAGTTGAAAATAAAACTAAGGCTAAAAATATCAATAAAACTGAATAGATAAATAAAATAAATAAATGAATAAATAAAAACATAAAAATAGAATAAGATAACAGTTAAAATTACTAAAATAATAAAGCAGCATTTAAATCAATATTACAGTAAAAGGTAAGTAATAAAATTGTTAAACCCTACATAAAAGCCAGACGGAATAAATATGTTTTTAGTTTACGTTTAAAAGTCTCAATATCTCTATCGACCTCAGAGCAGCCTTTGACATAATTGATCACTCCATCCTCCTCAGTCGCCTGCACTCATGCACTGGATTAACTGGTTCAGCACTCTCCTGGTTCAGCTCCTATCTCTCCAACAGACTCCAATACATCTCCATCAACAACAGCAAGTCCTGTACCACCCCCGTCACACATGGTGTCCCCCAAGGCTCGGTGCTTAGTCCCCTTCTGTTCATCCTGTACATGCTCCCCCTCGGTCACATCATACGCCACCATGGACTTCAATTTCACTGCTACACCGACGATACCCAGCTCTACACCTCCGCCCATCTCTCTCCTTTTCCACCGCTGAAACCCTGATCCACTCCCCTGGTCCAAATCTGAAATGATTCTCAGGTATTTCTCAAGTGTTGTGACTCCTTTTGAGCTCAGGTGGAGAAATCAGGGAGCTCTCTCAACTGTCTCAATCTAACCTCATCCATTTGTTTTTGTCAGACTCAGTTTTTGTGTCTCAAGTTGAGCTCAGATGGAGCAAAGAAAGAGCCTGAGCTCATCTTTTCATGAACATTTATAGTGCCCTGCAAAATTAACATTTCAATGTAATTGTCCACAAACTTACAATTCTTATTAAAACATTTGAACCACTTGCAAGATCAGCTATTTAGATGTGAAATGATCTCTTCTTTGACTTCACAATATGGTCCTTCCTTTACAAGTCTGTTCGGAACAAAACAACTTCACAAAGATTTAGTGGATTTGAGAGAAAATGCAAAAGAAGATTTCCTGTCTCTCTTCAGCTGTCCTGTCAAATAAAGGCAAAAAGCCCAAAAATATATTTTAAAAAAGAGAAGAAAATGAGCCATTAATGAGATCTCTCATGTAAGTCTCAAATAAGACTCATGTCATGGTCTCAATTATTTCTCCTAGTGAATTTTAGGAGAAACTAATGAGAACAATTTGAAACTTGAATGAGGCTGAAGTGAGAATCTTAATTTTGTCTCCAGAGACTTAGAAGAGAAAGCCTTGAGCAGTAAAATTTTCCTCTGGGCTCCTTCATCACTTCCAGACTCGACCACTGTAACAGCATCTTCAACGGCCTTCCTTCAAAACAACTCAACAAACTACAATGTATCCAGAACTCTGCCACCCGCCTGCCTGCTCACCCACACCCGCTCCCGTGACCACATCACCCCTGTCCTCCAAAACCTCCACTGGCTCCCTATCAAACAATGCATGCATTTTAAAATCCTCCTTCATAACCAGGCCCCCTCTTACCTCACCGACCTGCTCCACCACCACCACCACCACACCCTCTCCTGTAACCGCCGATCCTCCAACGCCCACCTCCTCTCCCTACCACCTGACGCCAAGCACCACACCTGGGGGGATGGAGCTTTCTCTGTCGCCGCCCCCACCCTCTGGAACGCCTTACCAGTTAACATTAGAACCAGCCCCAACCTGTCCACCTTCAAATCACTCACCAAAACCACCTATTTAGAACTGCTTTGAACGTATGACTGCTTTTAAATGTATTTTATTCATGTTTGTATTATTCTGTTGTTTTATATGATGTTTTATCCTTTGTGCAGCGTCTTTGAGTATTATTATTATCATTATTGTTATTATAGTGTAATTATATATTATGCTTTTTTGTTACGATTATTTTAGGCTTTTGATAGGACAGCTTTCAGGAGACAGGAAATGTGGGGAAGACATGTACCACACCATATCAGGATCAGGGATCAATCCTACAACCAATCAGACAAGGACTATAGGCTCTGTATGCGGGACACTTTCTCCACCACCTGATCTAAATATTAATCCATCTATCCATCCATCCATCCAATATTGATACATCTTTTCTCATTTGGGGTCGCAGGGGGAGTTGGAGCCTATCCCTGTCGCCAGTCTATGGTGCCCTAATCAGTCCCTCCAGGATTTCGCAGATTTTTTTGTGATTGTTTCGGCCCAAAAAGCCTGAATTTGCGACAGCTTTTTGAAAAAAATGCGGTAAACGTTGCGATTTTTTTTTTGTTGCTTTTTCCCCCCAATGACATCTCAGGGGCAAGTAAATATGCTAAATTACAGTTGTTTTTAGAAAACATTCTTGATGTGGCCACTGTGACTGTGTTTTGATTCTCTTGATTCACAGAAAAATGCCATGAAAGGACTGTATTGCACATTTACGACGGTCCCTGAATGTACCTCGCAGTGACAGAGGCACTTGACAGGCAGTTCACGGCACTCTGAAGTGAATCTGCATCTTTGATGACTAGGAGTTGATCAAAACTTACTAAATGTGTCTGATGTTTCACCAAACTGGATTAAATCAAGCTGTAGACGCGGAGCTTTTTACGGTGAGAGTGGCAACAACGTCAAACCTCAAATATTAAAGGGGACATATCATGCTTTTTTCATCAATATATATTGGTCTAAGAGGTCCCAAAAACATGTATTTAAAGTTTATGCTCAAAAAAACACTTTGAAATCAGATTTTGGCATGCCTGAAAAGTCCTTTTCTTCATTCCTCATCAGAACACTCTGTTTTCCCTCTGACCACGCCCCCTCCGGAAGTGGATGTGCCTCGGCTCTCCAGCACGTTGATCTAATGTTTACATGTTGGCTGAATATACACGGCTGCTCAGAGATCGCGTTACTTCAACCCTCTGAATCTGATCCTGACGGAGAGGCGCCTGTAGCAGGACCTTTCTGAAGGATTGGTCATAGATTTAGTGTTTCTTGTTGTTTTATTTATCAGTATGTAGACGTGTGTCTTGGTACACAGCTACGAGCATGTAGCTATGTGGCTATGCTAACTAGCGCTAGCACTTATCCATGATAAATCATCCACTAGATCTTCAAATCTGCAGACGTGGGGAGTAAACCCGACCTCTGCCAGAAAGGCAGCGGGACCTTTTATGAAGGATTGGTCACAGATTTAGTGTTTCTTGTTGTTTTATTTGTCAGTATGTCGACGTGTGTCTTGGTACACAGCTACAGCTACAGCTACAGCTATGAACATATAGCTATGTGGCTATGCTAATTAGCGCTAGCACTTATCCATGACAAATAAAAATCATCCACTATATCTTCAAATCTGCAGACGTGGGGAGTCAAACCGACCTTTGCGTTTATTAAGAAAGCCTACAACTAGCATGCCTCCCTCCTAAGCTCCTTGTTGGCACATATTTGTGCAGGTAATGAAAAACGGGGGAGGGATTCAGTATTATTTTATACAGTCTATGGGCTGAACAAGCTCCGAGCTCTGACTCCGTGACAGACCGGATATTGTTGTTACGTAACAAAAACACGGAAGTCTGAAACGGCTCGTTTCACACACATTTACAGAAAGGTGTAGAAATCAAAACAGGGGCAGAATGGATTTTTTTCATTCTTGGGGGGTTTGTAGACATGCCAGGGACACATATTTCAGGTAAAGAACCATTAAAAAGTCAATTTTGCATGATATGTCACCTTTAAACAGACGTCCCCCAGGTGTGTCTTTGTCACTAACGCACACCGGGGGGTAAAAATCATCAATGAAGATGAGACAGATGCATGGAGGTGAGGAGAGCTGGTTCATAAAGCACACCTGCTGCAGGTAGAGACCAAGCTAACACTGAGCCCCTCAATCTATAAATAACAATGTTGTCATGGTCACTTGTCCTGCCTGCTGTCCCCTCTTTTCACCCGTTCTCTGTGCGTGTTTTATTGTTGAAAAGTGCCGATCAAGTGAGGACTTACGTTTATGTTCCAAGGAAGTGAAATTGATGACAAAACCGATGACGTGCAGGGGCTGAGATTGATGTAATTGGTCAAAGTTGCGGGAAAGTTGCGGTGATTGTATAAAATTGCAAGGCCGTGAAAAAATCGCGCTGATTGGTTGAATTTGCGTTGGTAGTTGCGATCGCGAAATCGCAACTTCCTGGAGGGACTGCCTAATATACTATATACTAAATACACTCTGTCATCTGCTTTTGACCTTTGACATTTGACATCAAACTAGTCTTCTTCTTAAGCTTGATTAAAAAATTAGTAATGTCTTTCTGAAGGAAAGACTGACTATAAACACAGATGTTCCTGACTGCATCAGAAGTGAGACAGAAAAAGTGATTCAGTTTAAATTTGGCAGACACTGACGTCATTATCACTGAAAAAATAAATACTTTATAGTTCTCTGGAAACTAATAACAATATTTTCTGCATCATTGATATGGGAACTGTTCTTTTGAAAAGCAAGTGCTCAGTTACAGCTGAGATACCTTTGATGTGACCGCAAATGTTAAACAGGCTTTGTGACTCCTATAAAAATCAGCCATGTATCTTAAATATCCTGTTGTTCCAGGAGAGATAATACTGTGTGATTCAGTAGGAGGTAATGACTGAGCAAAGTGAGTCTCCACTGTCTCTCCATGTGCGCACTCTCTCTCTCTCTCTCTCTCTCTCTCTCTCTCACACACACACACACACACACACACACACACTTCCTCTACAGTGTGATGCACCCTGTAATAAGGGATGACAGGAACACAATGTTTATGCTTAAACCTTGATGAATGGACAAACATTGCAACATTAAGTGCTTGCATCACCATTCAGATATTTTCAGTCCATCTACTGGACAATAAAAGAACCTCAGTAGAGGAGTAAAAGTGATGGAGATCACTGATACAGACCACCCAAACATTGCCTGGAAGACATAAAGCTATACTTAACAGACTCAGTGAACGCTCAGATTTATTTTTTTTAGAAATGACCCATTTCATTTTCAAATGTCACATAAGCTTGATTTATGAAGCAGGAAACTTTCATACCGCTTTTTATGTTTGTGGTTATGATGCAACTTATGAAACTTCCTCAATAATACCACATTAGGTTTCATTTAAATATGAACAGTCAGAACAACCAGTGATCAACTGAGATAGATGGGTTTTTTTTTTTGTTTATGGCAGATGCTAATGACTTTTGACCAAGCGGCAACCTCTGATCTAAAAATATGAGTCCAGTGCTGAAGTGCTAAAATCTGCAGTTCATTGAGGATCCGCTTGAGGCTGGCTCCAGAAGTACAGGAAACCACATACACACCAATTCAAAGAGGCCAATCTTTACAGCAGAAATAAACATGTTTACAGCCTGGTTCAAAAGACGAGTGGAGTCTGGATAGCTACACACTGTACAGGGGGGGAATTGTTTTCTAAAGATATTGAGATTACAAGTCTTCCAATGAGAGGCACAGCTGACTTGATTGACAGGAGGGAACACTGTAACTGTTGGCGAGGAGGCTCAAAGCCCGCCTCTTTACGTCACAATCGCTCAACAGCAGCAATATGGCTGCCGCCGCCGCTGATTGACCTCTAAGCAGCGCTTCAGAAACAGATGGGTGACATCACGGATCCTACGTCCATATTTTATACAGTCTATGCTTTTGACCCAAATGCATGAAAAATATTACAACAGCAGAAAAGAGGTTCAGTGACTTGAGCTCAGTACTCTCATGACCAAGGGCGTCGCCAGACCCCCATTACTGGGGCACATGCCTCAGTATAAATGAGCTGTGCCCATAGACTGTAAAAAATATGGACGTAGGATCCGTGACGTCACCCATCTGTTTCTGAAGAGCTGTTTTGAGACCAATCGGCTGCGGCAGCCATATTGCTTCTGTCGAGCCAGTGTGACGTAAAGAGCCTCCTAGCCAACAGCTGCAGTGTTCCTGCAGGCAGCTGTGCCTCTCATTGGAAGACTAGTAATCTCAATATCTTCTAAATTACCAAATTAGAAAAAAATTCACCCCCCTCACAGTGAGAGGACATCGAGAAATTAGCTATTCAGATTACACTCATCTTTTGTACCAGGCTGTAAACATGTTTATTAATGCTGCAAAGATCGTCTTTTCCCCATTCATGTGTATGTGACTTCCGGTACTTCCGAAGCCAGCCTCTAGCGGATCCCCGATGAACTGCAGCTTTTAACACTTCCGCATTGACTCATATTTTTAGACCGGAGGTTGCCGCTTGGCTGTACCCCAGTATCAGGGGCGGACTGGCCAACGGGGGGCCTTTCCCTCGGGGTGCGGGACGCGGACAGCGCAGTTTGCGGTCTGGTTTTGATTTTGCTGCTGCAGAGAATGAGGATCAAGGTGCTGGAGGAGGAGAGGGAGGAGGAGGAGGAGGAGGAGGAGGAGGAGGAGGAGGAGGAGGAGGAGGAGGAGAGACTGAGGTGCATGAGTGGTCGAGGCAAAGTGAAAGTGAGACTGACAAGCGAGAGAAGGGTGAAACAAGTCAGGAGAGACGGCCTCAAGATGACAGACATGAAGATGAAGATGACGAGGGAGCAGTTTCAACAGAAACAGAGGACATTAGTCTACAGGGGCAAGAGCAAAAACCAGAGTCCACAAAGAAGGAGGGGACATTAGTGACTTAGGGGGAAAGCATGATGGTCCTCCTAAACAAGTGAAGTCCCACTATCCCCAGCACTGCTTTGGGATAAAAAAACAATCATTTAATTCAGAATGGTTTGAAAGCTTTCCCTGGTTATAATATTCTGTAAGTAGACATGCAGCTTTTTGTTTCTCATGTAGGATGTTTGATTAACACATGAAACATGACACATTTGTGAGCACTGGTTTCACTAACTGGAAAAAAGCTCTGGATCTCTTTAGAGAGAGAGAGAGAGAGAGTGTGTGTGTGTGTGTGTGTGTGTGTGTGTGTGTGTGTGTGTGTGTGTGTGTGTGAGACCTCACCAATGTCAGTTTATGCTGTCCCATTCATTCAACTAGGTGTAACAACATGAACAAACCAATCAAATCACACATCAAAAGTCTTGTAACAAGTCAAAGGTCATCATCATTACTTGTGTCACTGGAGTGTCATTAAAGGGATATTTCAGTTTTTTTGAAGTGGGGTCGTTTGAGTTACAGTACACTATTGCTCCTGTTAGCCACAATGAGTGCCGGTGAGCTCTTCCCCTTTAATGAGAAAATTCCCAGAGGACCGCAGGTAAGCTAGGCTACAATTCTCTGCAGACGGGGCCTCCTATTTCATGTAATTTCACTAAAGTTGAGAAAATATGATCCAGGAACTCATCACGGTGCAAATGCATGAACCAGTAGACAAAATTGGAGCTCATCAGTTTGCCGTCAGAAACCCCCTTTGTTTTGTTTTGGCACTATTTCAGACGCACCTCTCCGTGCTCATGCAGAGGAAGAACATGGGTCTGCGAGGTGCGTCTGAAACTGTTTCTACTGGTTCATGCATTTGCACTGTGATGAGTTCATGGACCATATTTTCTCAACTTTAGTGAAATTATGTGAAATAGGAGGCCCCGTCTGCAGAGAATTGTAGCCTAGCTTACCTGCCGGTCCTCTGGGAATTTTCTCATTGAAGGGGAAGAGCTCACCGGCACTCATTGTGGCTAACAGGAGCAATAGTGTACTGCAACTCATACGACCCCACTTCAAAAAAACTGAAATATCCCTTTAAGATAGTTTAAGACATCAATTAAGATAGTTTCTTATGTACAAAGAAAAGCCAGATTTTGTCTCTGTATACAAATATTTGTTTTTATTTCACAAACATTCCCGGCAAACATGTGTTTAATAATCAGAACATGTATATTGTATGGGAACATATAATAGATACAGGGAGAGAGGAACAGATAAAAAAACAGACATTTGGATCATAATGGAACATATGAGGCTTTTACCATCAAAATGTGGGAGTGCACCTTCAACAAAATTGCACATTTTTACATCATAAAGTCAGGAGATTTCAGGAGCCTCTTCCTCCTCCTCCTCTTCCTCCTCCTCCTCCTCCTCCTCCTCACTCCTGTGGATTCCCAGCAGTAAGTTAAGTGCCCCTGCTTCAGACTCTTTCATCCACAGTGAGGGAAATAATTCTGTAGGCTTGATGAAAGTCAGAGAGGAGTTACAGACAGATGAATGAGTGAGGGTGGAGATGAACATTAATCACAATCAGGGAGAAGACCTTCACTGTAGTCAAGGGGAAAGGAGAGACCTCAATGCTGGTCAGTTTGAATTGCTTAACAGGTTGTTGATGTGTTTAGTCACCCTGACAGGAGAAATTTCTTTTAAGTGTCCATTCAAATACTGCTATCAGACAAAATGTAAATGTATCTGCACAACACTGTGTGCATGCCTCCCATGTGCATGCAATCACGCATTTTTTCAACTTCTTTATGACTCTCATTTGCATCCATATCAACTTGTTTGTATGCACCTGTTCAGCTGTTTCCCACTGATACCAACCGGATGTCCTCCAGTATTGTTTAACTGTCTCCTTCCAACACAAAGCATGTGGTCATTTGTCTACATCCAGCCTCATTCTGTCCATCTTAAGTGCAGTGGCGGTTCTGGGGAGGGGCCAACAGGGGCAAGTGCCCCTGTAAAACTGAACCTGGACACCCCTGTGGCCCCCCCTCCACACCAAAATAATATTATACAATAAAAAAAGCACTTGGTTCCAGTCCCTTGGAGTGCTAAGGGACTCATGTTGAGTGTAAACAGCCAAACAGCTGCTGTCAGTCTGCATGTTGATCAAGTACACAGTAGTATATATGTCTAGTATATAGGGACGCACTGATGTTTTGCCAGTTTGTTCTCAGCCAGTCCTCGCCCTTCTCAGTCTCTTTTGTCAGGGTTGAATGTGTCCCTCTGGCAACACCCTTGGCCCCAGCCTGGCCCCCCCAGTAAAATTGGTCTAGAACCGCCACTGCTTAAGTGTCCAAGCTTCACCAATTTAACATTTCAACGACTTTTCAATTCAGACTGTAACTGTAGTCTCAGCAATAATGACATTTTGTACTAATATTATGGAGGAGTTGTCTTCTCACAGGGGCGGAGCCAGACTTTTTAGGACTAGGCGGGCAATCTGGAAACCAATTGGCAGTCATCGCCTGTCATCATCTGACAACAAGAGGCGATATATGTCTCTGGGAGTGGATGCCAAGTTTTTAGTGTTTATGTTGTGAGCCCGTGGTTTTCGAAAATGACTTCAGGACAAGACTTCCTTTTCCATTCTGTGTTTATGTCTGCAACGTGAATGCTGGAGATGAAAGGAGATAGTGCTAGTTCTTCTGTTTAAGAACCGGTGTCTCAGTTAGACATTAGACACATCTATGATTCACTCTGGCTTACTTCAGTGTTATGAATCCCAAAAAAGAAACCTGTTTCTTCTTGTGATTTAAGGACATGAATTAAGTCACAAGAAGATTTTGATGTATAACAGTTTGTTTACTACTCTGACAAATGAAGTTAAGGTGTTAACTTAAAGGTGACATATCATGCAAAATCGACTTTTTAATGGTTCTCTACCTGAAATCTGTGTCCCTGTCTACAAACCCCCTGAAAATGAAAAGAATCCATTCTGCCCCTGTTCTGATTTCTCCACCTTTCTGTAAATGTGTGCTGAAACCAGCCGTTTCAGTTTTCAGTGTTTTTCATACGTCACAACGCCATCCGGTCTGTAACAGGAAGTCAGAGCTCGGAGCTTGTTCAGCCCATAGACTGTATAAAATACAACTCAACCCCTCCTCCGTTTTTCATTCCCTGCGCACACGTGTGCTAACAAGGAGCTTAGGAGGGAGGCATACTAGTTGTAGGCTGTCTTAATAAACACAGAGGTCGGTTTTACTCCCCACGTCTGCAGATTTGAAGATCTAGTGGATGATTTTTATTTTTCATGGATAAGTGCTAGCGCTAGTTAGCATAGCCACATAGCTACATGTTCGTAGCTGTGTACCAAGACCAAGCGGCAAACTCCGGTCTCAAACGATGAAGCCAATGCGGAAGTGATATAAACTGCAATACATCGAAAATCCGCTTGAGGCTGGCTGCAGAAACACCGGAAACCACATAGATATGAATGGGAAAAAGACGATCTTTGCAGCATTAATAAACATGTTTACAGCCTGGTTCAAAAAACGGCTTGGCCCTACAACGCTAATCTCTCTAATGGCACACACTGTACGGGGGGTGAATTTTTTTCTAACGTGACGGTTAAGAAGATATTAAGATTATGAGTTTTGCCCAAATAAGGACATGACTGACGTGACTCCCGGTCGGGAACACACAGCCATTGGCTAAGAGACTCACACTACGTCACACTCTGCCTAGTTGAGTTCCGCATTACCAATATGGCTGCTGCCGTCGATTTGCTTCAAAACAGCTCTCAGGAACAGATGGGTGACGTCACGGATACTACGTCCATATTTTTTACAGTCTATGACCAAGACACACGTGTACATACTGACATTAAAACAACAAGAAACACTAAATCTGTGACCACTGGTTCATAAAGGTCCTGCTGCATGCGCCTCTCAATCAGGATCAGATTCTGGATCAGATTCAGAGGGTTGAAGTAACGCGGGTCTGTGAGCAGCCAACATGTAAACATTAGATCAACGTGCTGGACAGCCGAGGCCACATCCACTTCCCGAGGGGGCGTGGTCAGAGAGCTCATTCTCATTTAAAGGCACAGACACAGAAAACAGCCTGTTCTGAGCAGGGCTGAAAAAGAGGGGTTTACAGGCAGACCAAAATCTGATTTCAAAGTGTTTTTATGAGCAATAAACTTTAAGGTCATGTTTTGGGGACCTCTTAGACCAATATATTTTGATGAAAAAGAGCAGAATATGTCACCTTTAAATTTGGTAGCAGGACCACGCCTAAACCACACCTTCATCACCTGACAAGCCTACTTAAACGTAGCCAGCCTACTCCAACTGCTTGTCCGTGATTCTTCAACCCACCCTCCCTCACCTTAGTGGTCCTTGCTAGTGAAAAAGGTATTTGTTTAAAGGGTTAAATAAATCATCAGATAGCAATTGGTCAATACTACTCAGACTAACCAGAACACTTTCTATGCTGGATATCCTGTGTACAGTGTCTAAGTTTTTCTGTAAAATCTGTAATAGATAGATTTGAGGTGGCCAAACTGGGGTCCTGAATTTTGCAAGGTAGCAATGAAATATGTGTGCATGCAAGAATGAATAGCATTTATTTCCTAATTCAATCCCAAACTGCTTACATCAAATACTATTCAATAAGGACTCCAAAGAAGAAGTTTGTCCAGTTGCATATGTTACACCCCTGCACAGCGTGCTGTAAAGGGGAGAAATGTGAAAGAAAGACACACGCTGATGCTGGCTTTCATTCCACAATGTAATGATCTTAATGCATAATAAACATACATTCAAACATACATCTCTTTAGAAATGCCCTGCATCATATAACTGACTTGCATAAGTACATCATAACAATTAACTCCACCGCCAGCCGGCGCTAAATGTCTACACCACGTTCTGACCGTACGGTTTAAGCTAGCAACTGCAGGTAAAAACATTAGCATCTGCAGTAGCTTCTATACAAACACTAAATAAACTTACTCAACCGACTTTACACATGTGTATAGTTTTATGTTTTATGTTTTTGTACACTTTTCTTACCTGTAAGGGGAGAAATGTGAAAGAAAGACAAGCTGATGCTGGCTTTCATTCCACAATGGCCACGGTTACATGATGTTTTTTAATTCAGAATTAATTATTCAGAATTAAATCATTCAGAATTAAAGTATTCTCCTTTGTGTTTACATGGAAATTCTGAATTGAGGTTTACATGGAAAACATGTTTTATCGTCTTTATTCCTCTTAAGGTCTGGGGGTTGGGAAGGGTTCTGATTGGACAGGGGCGGGCGTGACGTATTTACGTCTACAGGAAGAAAACAGACTCCAGTTCCTGCTTCTTTTATTTTCAGTTACAACATGGAAGACCACACAATAAGTACAATATTCACTTTGATTTTGATTCTAGTTTTGAATAAGCAGCTGGACACAAACATTCTGCTTCACTTTCATCAGCTGAGGAGGAGAAGAGAGATAGAGGACCGGAGAAGGGAGGAGGAAGACCGGACTTTGGGGAATCAAAGCCAACGGTTTGCTGCTCTACCTCATCCTGGAATATGCGCCCGCCAGCACTGAATATGTGCGTCATCGCAACGGGACAAGGGAACGAGAGGAAAGAGGATTTAATTTTAATTCTGAATTAAAGAGGAATTAAAAGTCTCATGTAAACTTAGCCAATGTAATGAGCAGCCGCAAGCAACATGCTCCCCCTACTGGCTAAACCTGGAAGTGTCCAAAAACAAACCAAGTGCAACAAAACCAATCTAAGATAAGAGAGATAAGATATTACTTTATTGATCCCCCGGGGGGGGGAATTCAGTGGTTACAGCAACCCAGACATAAGTACAATCAAGAAAGAAGTTTCAATAAGTGAAAAATAAAAATAAAATAAGTAAAAATAAAAATAGATAAATAAAGCTAGAATACAATTTAGATATATACAATATCTATTATCTATATAAACTTACATTTTAACCTTAGCGAAATGAATTATCATTTTAACAATTAACATATTTTAAATATGAATTTAGACTGTTTTTAACTTATATTCTTTTTCTATTTATACTGTGTTTATACTGTTTTTAACATATATTCTTATTCTATTTATACTGTGTTTATACTGTTTTTAACATATATTCTTATTCTATTTATATTGTGTTTATACTGTTTTTAACATTTTTTAAAACATTTTAATTTTCCTTACACATATTTTAAGTTCAGACAAAAGCAAATGTGCTATAGCACTGAAATACAGCAAACAACAACACAATACCTAATGCCGCCCTTATATGGAGAGAATATTGTGTCTTTAATATGCAATCAAAAATAATGGATTTGAGAACAAAAAACAATTTTGCAAACAAAATTATGATTTGAAAAATATGAAATAATGCTATGAATAAAGGAAATATATTTGTGATTAAAAATGTATCTTTATAAATCCACTCTTTTTTTGTTACAAACAAAATTATTATTCTCACGAACCACAGATTCGTTTGCGTTTCCAGTTTTTTCATTTGCGTTTCTACATAACTGTCATGGGCGGGACCTCCCCTGAGAGATGCAAGAAGCCTCCTGATTGGTCAGTCTCACTAAGAGAGACGGTGTGACAACTTCCGCCCCAACAAGTTGTTGCTGCGAAGGGAGACATATCAACATCGAGAAACAGGTACGTTTTGCGTAACATACCTGTCTATTTACCTGTCTATGTTTGTATGGGATTATAGTCCCATACAAACACTGAGTAAATGCATTGAACAAATCAATGACTGGACGAGCCAGACCTTTCTTCAGTTAAACAAAGAAAAAACTGAAATGATTGTTTTTGGAGGAAGAAAGGTTAAAGGTTACTGCTCAGCTCCAATCTGCAATGATGAAATGTTCAAACCAAGCCAGAAACCTTGGTGTAGTCTTAGACTCAGACCTTAATTTCAGCAGCCACATTAAGACAATTACAAAGTCAGCCTACTATCACCTTCAGAATATATCAAGGATTAAAGGACTTATGTCTCAGCAGGATGCAGAAAAACTCCTCCATGCATTTATCTTTAGCAGACTAGACTACTGTAACGGGGTCTTTACAGGACTCCCTAAAAAGTCCATCAGACGACTGCAGCTCATACAGAATGCTGCTGCTCGAGTCCTAACAAGGACCAAAAAAGTAGACCTCATTACTCCAGTTCTTAGATCTCTACACTGGCTTCCTGTCTGTCAGAGAATAGACTTTAAAATCCTGCTGATGGTTTATAAAGCACTGAATGGTTTAGGCTGATCTGCTGCTACTTTATGAACCACCTCGACCTCTGAGGTCATCAGGTACTGGTCTGCTTTCAGTCCCAAGAGTCAGAATGAAACATGGTGAAGCAGCGTTTAGTCATTATGCTCCACATATCTGGAACACACTCCCTGAAAGCTGCAGGTCTGCTCCAACCCTCACCTCTTTTAAATCAAAGACTAAGACTTTTTTATTTGCCACTGCCTTCCTATCTTAGATTATTTTAACTCACTTCAAATTAAAATTTTAATGTAATTTTTAATATATTTCTAATTTTCCTTTTCTTTTCTGTTTTATGTGTTATTTTATGCCTGTCTGAATGTCTCCAATGCTTTTAATGTTTTAATGTAAAGCACATTGAGTTGCCCTCGTGTATGAAATGCGCTATACAAATAAAGCTGCCTTGCCTTGCCTATTTTCTGTCTTATTGGTGCTATTAAGGTTACACTTGTCGTTCGTTCTTCCAGTGTTTTTTTCCCCTAACCGTTTTAGACGGCGGTATCAGACATTAACACCTAACACGCTGTGTGCTCAGAACAAATCAGGAGGCGTGTGTGTGGATTGTTGAGGGGTCATTCCTCCTTTAAGTTAAGTAAAAAGAAACTTCTGGTACCAGCGACAATGATAAATAAAACATGATCAAACCCTAAGGGTTGAAGATCAGTGAAAATATGGCCCCTTTTATGCTTTTAGTTTCTTTTTACTTAACTTAAAGGAGGAATGACCCCTCAACAATCCACACACACGCCTCCTGATTTGTTCTGATAGTATATCTAATGAAAAAGTTTGTTTATTTATTTATAAACAGGCCGATAACTATGAAATTAGGATAACTGTCACTAAAGCCGGGCGGTAATTAAGTCAGTCACTTATGACGAGCACACAGCGTGTTAGGTGTTAATGTCTGATACCGCTGTCTAAAACGGTTAGGGGAAAAAAACACTGGAAGAACGAACGACAAATGTAACCTTAATAGCACCAATAAGACAGAAAATAGACAGGTATGTTACGCTAAATGTACCTGTTTCTCAATGTTGATATGTCTCCCTTCGCGGCAACAACTTGTTGGGGCGGAAGTTGTCACACCGTCTCTCTGAGTGAGACTGACCAATCAGGAGGCTTCTTGCATCTCTCAGGGGAGGTCCCGCCCGTGACAGTTATGTAGAAACGCAAATGCAAAAACTGGAAACGCAAAAACTGGAAATGCAAACGAATCTGTGTTTCGTGAGAATAATAATTTTGTTTGTAACAAAAAAAGAGTGGATTTATAAAGATACATTTTTAATCACAAATATATTTCCTTTATTCATAGCATTATTTCATATTTTTCAAATCATAATTTTGTTTGCAAAATTGTTTTTTGTTCTCAAATACATTATTTTTGATTGCATATTAAAGACACAATATTCTCTCCATACCCTTATGACTTTATCAGAAATCCCACTAAATGACCAATCATAGTTTTGGATTTCAGGTGGCCACTGGGGGGACCACCAAATCTCAGAGGGAGCCACAGCCACCACTCTGGACACGCCCCTGTCTGTAATTTCCCTTGTCATATCACATTTTTGGGAGCCTCAAAAAAGGGTGTGTAAAGTGACAACATGTGTCCCATTAGAGTACCCAGTAGATATGTTTTTAACATTGGCTTTTGGATGAACCTGTCATATGACTGAAGGATATTCTGCTCCTCTGGCATCAGTCTTCACTCCCATACAGGGAGAGTCTCATGACGTTGCAGATTGAAGATAAGGAAGTTTTGATAACTATGAATTCCCTGCATGTCATATCCAGAGTGGGATTATTACCCGGGAAACAATTACCCCGAGGAGGAAGCATGTGCCTGTCTTGGATCAACTAAACTGGATTGCGCCTCTCTATCAGGACGAGTCATTTTCAACAGGAAATTACACTTATATGGACTGCTTCTGTTTATTTTTTCAACCTGTGACACATGCCTATAACATTATGGGAAAGCAGCTCTGTTAATCCGCGCTTTGGGGGACCTGCTTGTGACCCACTGGGTGTCCTATACCAGGTCCGTCCTGTCCCTCACCAGCAGGACTGCAGGGGCCACTTCATTCTCGGAATCACCGCCTCGGGACCGTGTATGAAGACCAAGTCCTGCCTCTGGCGCACAGCTCGATGCCCTGGACTGGATCCGAGTCTATTACAGAGCAGCAGACACTACCTCTGCCTCTGTGGGGGACATAAAAACATGCGGAACTTAAGTCGGGGTGTCTCATAAACTCAAACAGGGAACTCCCTCGCCGCGTCCGGGCTGTTTCTCCGCGGAGCGCGCACTCCTCCTCCAAGCATCCGTGAACATGTCTGCAGGTCTGCCTCCTTCTAAAGCCCTCTACATCGGGATGGAGGTGGTGATCGCGGTGTCCTCGGTCATCGGGAATGTTATGGTGGTCCTGGCTGTGCGTATTAACCGGTCTCTGAGGGACACCACGTTTTGTTTCATCGTCTCCCTGGCCTTGGCTGACATTGCAGTCGGGGCTCTGGTTATCCCGCTCGCCATAACAATCAGCATCGGACTCCAGACGCACTTCTACAGTTGCTTGCTGGTCGCCTGCACGGTGCTCGTCCTCACTCAAAGTTCAATTCTTGCGCTGCTGGCCATCGCCATTGACCGCTATCTGCGAGTCAAAATCCCCATGAGGTAGGCACAAAGGTGAATTCTTCCACTTTCTAATCTTGGCTGATTGAGAGCAGCCTTTGTGTCTGGACTGCTATACTCGGACCAAGGGCACACACTAAGCGCTATTTACAGAGTCAAGCATGGTTTGAATTATAACCACAACCAAAAAAATAACTGTAAAATATGCATCTTATTATTTTAATTAGCTTACAGTGACATTTATTAACGAGGGATACATTAATCTGTTTTGACACATCTAATATAGCTGCTGAAAATTACAGTGCTAGTGATAAATGAGTGCTTTTTAAGGCTGTGGCATACAATTACCTGCTTTTGCAATAACTTCATTGCAGATTTAGGCTCGTGCATTTATTTATTTATTTATTTATTGTTTATTTTTGCAAACACTTGCCCAAATTAAAATGTGCAAGATTGGCTCTTAACTTTCATATACAAATAACAGTCAAAAAGATGCATTATTATGAATATATTCTACAAATGAACTTCCCCAATCCTCAATTTAAATATGCGTGTACTTTTAATCTAGAGATTATCTCTTAATTTAGTTGATTTTTCACCAAAATGTATTAGGCTCAAGGTGTTTTTTTAAAATCTCAACATGTATTCCAGCTGCAAACATTTTTCCAGATACAGAGGATTTTCTGATATTGGATACATATTTACAGATTGAAACAGATGCAAGTCATTCTGTGTGTCAATCAATCAATCAATCGTTATTTGTATAGCGCCAAATCACAACAAACGTTATCTCAAGACTCTTTTACAAACATAGGAGGTCTAGACCACGCTATGTCAAATTATGAACAGAGACCCAACTTCAAGACAGGGTAAGACTCAGTCTGACCCCACCTTAATCCATCATGAGCATTGCACATCCCAGTATTTAGCTAGTTACAGTGGCGAGGACAAACTTCCTTTAACAGGCAGAAACCTCCAGCAGGACCAGACTCATGTTAGACAGCCATCATGCCTCGACTGAGTTGGGTCTGGAAAGAGGGATAGAGGGGAGTATGAGAGAGAGGTGATAGTGATGAGACGAGTAGTAGAAGCTGTTGCCGCTGGACTCCAGCACGGTCGTATCAGCTGGAGTCCAGAACGTCTGCAGCAGGAGGACGTCTACGGCAGCTCAGAGGAATCTACGAGACAAGGGAGCTCAGGGACTCCAGAAAGGTCTATGGTTAGTAACTTTAATGGGACAGGCAGAGTTAAAGTAAGTGATGAAGGGGTTGGGGGGGAAGGGGGTGAGCTAGGATCCCAGTGTGTTAGTGCGCCAGTTCCCCCGGCAGTCTAGGCCTATAGCAGCATAACAAAAGCTGGTCCAAGCCTGAGCCAGCTCTAACTATAAGCTTTATCAAAAAGGAAAGTTTGAAGCCTACTCTTAAAAGTGGAGAGGGTGTCTGCCTCCCGGACCCTGACTGGTAGATGATTCCAAAGGAGAGGGGCCTGATAACTGAAGGTTCTACCTCCCATACTACTTTTGGAGATTTTAGGTACAACTAGCAAGCCTGCATGTTGGGAGCCATTTGTCATAAAAAACTCAAAGAATAATTAAAGTATCAAACTCAAACTTTAATTAAACTTAATCAAAGGGTCACTGATGCACCGTGGGGATGTGATGCACGCAGGCATAAAGAAGTACAATGTCCATGCAAGAGTTCAGCAGTTTCCAATGGTTTATTTTGATGGCAAGCAAGCAAGCAAACAAAGGGAACAAAGAAAGTCACGGCTCCTGCTGCCTCTCTTGCGCTGGTAAAAAACCACAGGCCCACCCAGGTGCATGATGGCCTTCTGCCACCTACCTACCTAAATAGTTAGCCCACATTTCCTGATTACCAAAGAAACAAAAACAAACAAAAGAAATACTAAATATACAAAAAAATCTAAATATACTAAACAAAAGACTAGCAAAAATAAAAGCCCAAAATCTAACTTAAATGAGTTATAAAAAGAAAAGTTGAAATAAATCTACAACTAATACTGCTTATTAATTCCAAACTAAATAAACAACTAAATACAAAAAATAGCTCCAACACTGTGTATAATACAGGACATAAATTGGGGTGCTCAAGGTCCCATCCAAGTCTAAGCTTTTTTAAAAGCTGTTGAATTTCACATGTTAGAGGCTGTTTTACAGCCTGAGCTTAACATGCATATGAAGCATGTGGAGGTCGCACTTCTTTCTCAAATCCTTCAAACCTGGTTGGTTAACATCCAATATGTTATATTCTGTCAACGGCACTGTGGCATTGTAACAGAAATGCTCAAATCTATGAAACTTATCATCACTCCTTGTCTTGCTTCACTTTTATTTAACTGAAAGCTCAAGTTGCCACTTTACATTGGTTCATTTAACAAAAACCCTGGAACAAGTCGGGCAGAGGATGCATGATTGGTCAATGGGCTCATGGTGGCTGCTTGATGGATTGCATAATTTTTCAAGCTGGAAAACAGCACACAAACATACACACACACACACCCACACACACACAAACCACACTCATCACACAAAGGGCAATTATAAAGTAATGAAAACAGGAACACTTATGTTGTGTAGAGTAATCTTATTACAGGGTTTACTCTCATTTATCATTGTGCTGCAGGGTTTCTCAACCCCTTTCAGCAGACAGTGATTTATACATGTAGTGGCAGTAATACATGTATGTAAATGGCAGAAAGAAGTGTTTAAATCTTGTCTTGTATCCTTCCCTCATGTCTATCCTCAGGATCGGCATCACTAGCCAGAAAAGGTGTCAGGTGCCTGTTTTCTAGACTCACAAATCTGACTAAATGCATTTCCATCTAAATGCTGATCCATTTTTTGTCACATATGTTCATCTGCACATGTTCAGATTGAAAGCTTCAGGTTTTACTGTCTCATAGGTAGGTAGTTATGTGAGCCAGAAAGTGTGTCCCCCTCCCTTGGGATTCAGCAGGCACACATTTTAACAACCCTCTGATTGCTTTTTATAGAGGAGGCACACTATCATGATAAGGCTGGTGTGCCTATGATTGGAAATTGTCCAAAGTATTACAAGTGTGCTGAGGTGAAGGGAAGAGCTTTCAAGCTGGGAGATGAGGATCAACCCCCCCCCTGAAATTTAGACCAAGATGGGGGAAAGTGTGTCTTTGTCAAATGGACAGTGCAAGAGAGTGGGAGTCGGAGAGCAAGACTGAATGAGACTGAGTCAGCACCTATTCTCCGGGAATAAAGGAGGAATTACAGAAATCCACAGCCCAGTCAACCACAGGCCTTTCATGTCCTTTTGACAATGACTAATTCATGAAACTGTCTAATCACAGACCATCGAGTGGGAGAGACAGGATGAGTGACACCCCAAGGAGTGCAGAGCGTCATATTTGGCAAAGACTCACTCAGATTTCCTGTTGTGGACCACAAAGAAGTCTCAGTGGTTTGCAGTAAATGTGGGATTTGAGAGCAACCAGCCTATGTATTCTGCTGTCATCCAATGTCATACAGAGAGATGCAAAAGCTCTGAGGATTACAGGGCTACTTTATGTGAACCCTTTTAAACATGAAACAGCCCCAGCATCTACTACCTTAAAGTGACACTAAGTAGTTTTAAAAGAATAAAAACACATGTTCCTTTACAAATTACATATTTTAACTATTTTTGTAGGACTTAAAGCTGGGGTTGGTAGTCAAGGAAAACTAGCATGAGTTTGAATGTAGCATTTCCCCAGGACTCCGTCTAACCCCTCCCCCCTTCCCCTTGGAGCCCCTCCAAAACGACTCATGACCATATGATGGTGACTGATTCAAAACCGGTCCTCACCAAAACATTCTCATAGTGAAAGTTAAAAACAAAAAAAAAAATAGCTGCTGCTGTTAGCACTCACAACTGTCATGCTAGCATTATCCAGTTGTACTGGTGACACGATATCAGGAGAAAAGTAATAACACATATATAATACTGTAACAGCTCTACTGTTTGTTAAACGTGTTCAGTGTAGATGTTCTTAATTCCTACAGTGTTGACAGTCAGTGAAGGCATCAGGAGAGGTGTAGAGTGTGTGAGCTGGAGAGAGGAGAGACAAGAGGAGAAGTTCTTCATTCATTCAAACATTGATTGTTGCTTTGTTGGTTGGCGTGATCACGGCCGACAGTGACCGGTTATTAAAGATCAACGTGTTCACCAATTGGCTCGTCATCCCTACTCATAGACTGTAAATAAAAATGGACAGCGTTGCTCCGCCTCTTCCCGTTGTACGGTTCTGAAGCCAAAAAATCCCGCTCCAGAGCGCCGCCATTGTGCAGCCAGAGCCTGTGAAGCCACTGTAATAAGCTCCGCCCTACAGCGTAGCGTCACAAGACGCTGTGTGTCCTTTGAAGTTTCGTTCTACGGCGGCTGTGAATCAAAGGAAACAGGAAGTGAAACCTCGTTTTTTAAACTCTAATAACGAACGAAAAATAAACTTTTCTGAAAAAAGAGGACTTGAACACAAAACAGTCAAATACTAACTACATATAACCACAGCATACGGATATGAGAAACATTCGTACCACGTGTATTTATTTTTAAAAGTTTGACTGCTCCCCCATTCAAATGAATGGAGGAGACAGATTTTTTGACCTATACTGCAGCCAGCCACCAGGGGGCAGACACATTGCTGAAAGCTTCACCACCAGGGGAGCATCCGGCTCGCTTGTCCCTACAGTGTCCGGGCGGACGCTACAGTACATCTACATTTTCTGTAGGACTTACTAAATGTCATTAATTCTTCTGCTTGTCAGAGCCCCCGTGGTGAGAGCTTTTTAGACTCTGATCCGGACTACAGTCCTGAGCAAAGCATCTCGTCGGGCCAGAGGGGACAGGCCCAAGGTCGAGCGAGAGGGGCAGTCAGTAGAGTCAGGGGAAGCAGAGGCAAGAGACGGGGAGTGAACGCTGGGGAAATGTCCGTGCAGGAGGCGGGCAGAACGGCAGGACGGGATTTGATTGGTTTAAAAAATTGGACCCTGAAGGTGGTGATTGGTTGGTGTTTTCCCGGGTTTACTCCGGCTGTAGATAGCAGCTTTTTTTACCTCTTTTTTAAGAACACATTATGTATTGATTGCCATCAGGACATAAAGATCATTTTAACCAGTATAACAAAAAGTGGATCTAAATCTGACTACCAACCCCAGCTTTAAAATGTAATACTCTTCATTTTATCAGTGTGAAGGTGTTTTGCTGCTACAGCCTTACTTGGTGTGGAATGAACAGTAGCTTAATAATGAAACATCTATACGCTATCTAGCTACTGCCCAATAACAGACATTTTTAAGTGTGGGAAAATAGTGAGCATTTCATGTCAATCAATCAATCTTTATTTGTATAGCGCCAAATCACAACAAACTTTGGTCAAAATTGGTCTGTCCCAGTTCTGGCCCACACAGTACACTTAGAATCGGCCAACATACCGCAAAGAATGACGGTTAAGTGGCCCAGATATAGTTTGCCAGAGACAGCCAGCTCAATCACAAGCTCAACCTTAATCGGCCCAGAAGCGGCATGGACAGATCTGGGCCACATAAACCAAGCCACAATCGGGCCACATGTGGCATGCCATCATATATAAAATGCCATCATTGCGAGACCTGGCCCACATCCGGTTGACATACGACTTGCCATGCCAGCAGTCAACCAGCAGGGCCGGCTTGACACCAGATCTGACCCAGACCTATCTGCTATGTGGGTTATACAAATATAGCAGGTCTAGACCGCACTCTATGTTGTATATATTTTTTTAAAGTTATATTTTTTGGCTTTTTTGCCTTTATTTTATAGGACAGCTGAAGAGAGACAGGAAATGTGGGGACTAGAGAGCGGGGGAAGACGAGGACTGTAGCCTCTGTATGTGGGTCGCTTAGACCGCTAGGCCACCACCGCCCCTATATTATTAACAAAGTAGTTAACAGGACTTCTGCAGGAATATTTATATTGATATTTCTGTCTTTGTTAATGTTACACAAATAATGTCTATAGACATAATGTAACCTGATTGTGACGCCCGTCTTTTGGCCATAACTATGTTAATGTGTTGAATCAGAAGGGACCCTATTTGAACAACAGGGTGAAAATGCATTGCTCGGTCTCTATCCTGGGTGACAGGTTGCTCTGTTTGAGACTTGTTATTCACAGGTAGCCATGCTTTAATAACTACTTTACTCTGAATGGGACCTTAGCATACTAAATTAACATCAGGCTGTGTTGAAGAAGACTTTAAACTAGCAATTGAGACCATAAAAGTCATTATAAACATGTTTATTGGGATGATTAATCAACCAAGAAGCAGAGTCTTGTCTTATTTTCACTGTTCATGAAGTGGCCCCATGTCGGCTAATCAAGAAAATGTGAGTTTAGGGAAATGAAGTGCTAAGAATCTGTTTTGCTGTCTGCAGTCCAAATATGTTTCTAATATAATCACACCTCTTTTGAATCCAATTAAAGTCTGTCTGTTCTAGCCATAGAAAGATCAGCCTAAAGCACCTTCACATTAGCTTCACTTTCACAGCCCGGAGTCTATGTTCATTTTTTTATACAGTCAACAGTGATACAACATTTACAGTTATCCTTTAAAGGGATATTTCAGTTTTTTTGAAGTGGGGTCGTATGAGTTACAGTACATTATTGCTCCTGTTAGCCACAATGAGTGCCGGTGAGCTCTTCCCCTTTAATGAGAAAATTCCCAGACGACCGGCAGGTAAGCTAGGCTACAATTCTCTGCAGACAGGGCCTCCTATTTTGCATAATTTAGTTAAAGTTAAGAAAATATAGTCCAGGAACTCATCATGGTGCAAATGCATGCACCAGTAGAAAAAATTGGAGCTCTTCAGTTTGCCGTCAGTCTTTGTTTTGGCACTATTTTCAGACGCACCTCTCAGATCGGTGTTCTTCCGCTGCATGAGCACGGATACACACCGATCAGCTGTTTGGATCAACAACTTTTTAGCAGGATCAAGTAGCGGTATCGGTCTTCAGAGTGAATTAAACTCACTTCTCTGCACATTTAAAAGATGGGACGTACCTGTCTTTATCCCGGCTGTTCAAACAAGCAAACCTCCTGTAAGGAAGGGAACTCTGGATGATGAGTGATGCAGACTGGAGCCGTATGTGAGCCGCTGGTATCCTCTGATTCAGAAAGGTCCTGAAGTATTGTTGTCACTAAGTCCCTCTCCTGACAGCAGAAGCTCTCTGGGTTCGTTGGCATGGGCTCACAGTTTACACACCGGCACCACCAGGTAACATGGGATCTCTCCTGCTCACTCGTTAGCACAGAACTTTCTCCCCTCTCTTCTTCTTCGTTGGTACGTTGCGTCTGCATCTGGAGTTCTTCCTCTGTAAACTCTGGTTCATAGAGGGATCCTCTTGTGTCCACAGTAAACGGCATGTCATCGTCGCTGTCAGAATCACTCATTTCTGCAGTTTGGGGTTTTTGTTCCTAAAAGTGTTTACTGCTAAAAATGCTACGTGCTTGTTGATCCAAACAGCTGATCGGCGTGTATCCGTGCTCATGCAGCGGAAGAACACCGGTCTGTGAGGTGCGTCTGAAAATAGTGCCAAAACAAAGCAAAGAGGGTTTCTGACGGCAAACTGAATAGCTCCAATTTTTTCTACTGGTTCATGCATTTGCACCGTGATGAGTTCATGGACCATATTTTTCTTAACTTTAGTGAAATTACATGAAATAGGAGGCCCCGTCTGCAGAGAATTGTAGCCTAGCTTACCGGCCGGTCCTCTGGGAATTTTCTTATTAAAGGGGAAGAGCTCACCGGCACTCATTGTAGCTAACAGGAGCAATAGTGTAGTGTAACTCATACGACCCCACTTCAAAAAAACTGAAATACCCCTTTAAGAGCCTAATGTTAGATTAGATTAGAAAATCTTTATTGTCCCCAAGGGGCAATTTGGTTCTCAACAGCAGTCCTGCACACATCCTATATACACAAGCAATACACATAATAACAAACATTAGTTCACAAATGAATTTAAGTACATATCCATATAACTGGAATCCCATGGATGACATCATCTTTCCTGTTGCTGAGACCAAGGCAAGGTCCTACAGCTTGTTTAAAAGCCCAACAGCTGAGGGCACAAATGATCTAAGATATTGGTTTGATCTTGCCCTCCTAGTGTAAGTAAACCTCCTCCCTGTTGGCAAAAGTCTAAACTCTGAATAAAGGGGGTGGTGAGGGTCTTCAAGGATGGCCTTTGCCTTCTGAGTGGCTCTCACTTGGTAGAGATGGCCAAGATTATTAAGATTAGTGCCAACGATCTTTCTGCAGACTTTGACGATGTAATCTAACCTGTTTTTTTTTTAAATCAAAGAAATAGTTTTAACTACTTTCTTTTTTTTTTCTTTTTTTTTTTTTTGCCATAGTGTTTTTATTGAAGTTTATAACCACAAAAAATACAGTTTTATCATTAATCATTTTCCACTTTCACAACTTGGCTGTATCTCAAGGTTTAAACTAATTGACAAACAAGACAATAACAACTTAACAAAAAAGAAAGAATAATAATAATAATAATAATAAAAAAAAGAAGATAGAACGGACAAAGCTTCTCTAAATCAAACAAGGCTATTCAATTTGAAAGAAATAAAATCATGGTCAGTTGGCATGTTTTTGGACATAATCAATAAAGGGTTGCCACATTTTTTCAAAAACATGTTCTTTGGCTCTCTGGATGTTTGTTATTTTTTCTAATGGGAGGGTTGACAATAGTGATGGGAATTCCGGCTCTTTTTAGAGAGCCGGTTCTTTTGGCTCGGCTCACTACAAAGAGCCGGCTCTTTCGGCTCCCAAGTGGCTCCTCAGATTTTTTCTTGTTTGAATTAATCTATGACCTAAAATAATGTAAAATTATATGTAAAATTAATTACTAATGTAAAAAACATACATTATATGAAATGTGCATCATTTAAAAGGCTTTATTTATATTCTCAACATGGAGCAGAGTTCTACAGAAATTAAATTATAAAGTACAAAAACAAGACTCATCATAATTAGACAAAAAGGTCCAATCTCTGATTGTATGTACATTATTTATAAACTTTTAAACACCTTCATTAACAGCAGGTTCCCTTCACTGTCTTTATTCTTCACTTATTGCACTGATGGATAAACAGTTCTAATGTCCATGACCTGGATGACTGAGAACTTTCACAGACACTTCTAATGTGCCTTTGCAGGTTTTTTGTGGAGCCTGATTGATGACACTTTCACCTTACACAGTCTTCCCTCTGCCGTTGAACAGTCTATGCCTTTTAAATGTGTCTAAAGTTTTCTGTGTTTTCTGCAGTCACTCATTTTCTCACCTTTCCAGTGCGTTCTCTCTGTCGCGCATGTTCTCCCTCTCGTCTCCCTCCTGTTGGTGCTCACTGTGCTGTCTGTGTCTCTGACCCCTCCCCTCCCCGTTCTGCTCAATGTAGACACGTGATTGGTCAAGACGCCACCATGTCTTGACCAATCACGTGAGGCTTTCACAGAAAAAGACGAGGAAAAAAAACAAAAACGGCTCCCTGTCAGGAGCCGGCTCCCGTCGTTCACTTCAAAGAGCTGGTTCTTAGAGCTGGATCGTTCGCAACCGACACATCACTAGTTGACAACATGAACTGGGTCTGTTAGTGTCTTTCCAGTTTTGTGCAACACATTTCTTTGCAGACAGCAGACTATGGTCAATAAATTTGCATTCATTTTTAGTGTAATTTGGGGTCTAGTATCATCTAAGATCTTTCTTTTAAGAGTTGTGCAATACTGCATTCTTAACACAATAGTAAAGCATTTGAACTGGTAGTAAAATCACAGTGTTTTGAATTAAATATTGATGTAGCAAAATTGTTATAATGGAAAAATAAAAATGCACACAACTAACTTTACTATGTTTATCCACTGAGACTTTTTTTCTCATTCTTCTCCCTTGTTGCCATAGTTATAAGCGCGTGGTGACCCCACGGCGAGCTGGCACGGCGGTGTTACTGTGTTGGCTAGTGTCCATCATAGTGGGCCTGACGCCCATGTTGGGCTGGAATAACTTCCAGCATCTCCGTGACAATGGCTCCCTTATCACTGATGACCTCTTGGTGACCTGTGAGTTTGAGACGGTCATCAGCATGGACTACATGGTCTACTTCAACTTCTTTGGCTGGGTGCTGCCACCCTTACTCCTCATGCTGGCCATCTATGTAGAGATCTTCTACATGATCCACAAGCAGCTCAACAAGAAGGTGAGGAGGTCTGCCTCTGCTGGTGGAGGAATATTTGACAGCTCAGTTTTGTGTGCAGCAATCAAAAGACAATTACTCAGCTGATGTGAAATAATCAGACCAAAGCCTAACTAAGGCGCTGACCATCTTCTCCTTTACTTCTCTGCAGGTGACAGCCAGCCACACAGACCCCAGCCGTTACTTCGGCAAGGAACTCAAGCTAGCCAAGTCTCTGGCCCTGGTTCTTTTCCTCTTCGCAGTAAGCTGGCTCCCTCTTCACATCCTCAACTGCATCACCCTCTTTTGCCCTGCCTGTGACAAGCCAATGTTCCTCATTTACATCGCCATCATCCTCACGCACGGTAACTCGGCCGTCAACCCCATCGTCTACGCTTTCCGCATCAAGAAATTTCGCACGGCGTTTCGGAAAATCTGGAAACTCTATGTGCTCTGTCAGGATCCTGTTGGTCGACTTCCTCAAAGAGGGAGCCAGAGAGGACAGAGTCACGAGAGGAGGCTAAGGCAAAACGACGATGACGACGATGATGTGTGACCTCTGGGAAGGTATTGGATCGCTGGTTGCAACTGTTTAAGTTTCACTCCTCTGGTTTACAGAGTGGAAAAGACTGGGCTTTATTTTAATGCTCAAGGGATTACAGGTCAAAATGGTCTTAATGACTTGAGGAATGTCAGGGGGGTGACAGGGTAAGGAACTCCTTTGTAGACTGTCCGCCCTCTAATGCAATCGAAGAGGGCAGGGTTACAAATCAGTATGAAGACAGGATAAACATCCTGGATCAGACTTAATCAAGAAACAACAACAACGAAATATATATATTTGTCCACTGACTGACAAAATGTTTTTGATGTCGTATGGGAGAAGGGGCTTTTCATCAGTTTCAACACCAACCTGTTGAGCTTGAATCAATAAGTATATAGCTGTAGCACACGCGGTACAGTAGTAGTGGAAGCTGTATTGTATTTTTGACCTGTACTAAAACTCATTCCCCTTTTCATGTGAATAAGCTCAAACAGTGCAACGCTGCATTATGTGCTTGATTTCTAAGCTTGGTTTTGTGGCCTAAAGAACATAACTTGTACTGAAGAGGAACTAGGGATTTGTGGTGTATGGCTCTGCTGTGGTCTGCAAGCAGGAAGTTTGCGCAACTGGCTTGGTGTTTTGAGGTTAACCAGAACACATGAGGTACTATTTCTCTGACTGCAAGGATCCAGAAATGAAAAGGTGAGATATAGAACCAGATAGCTTTGTTGTGATGAATCTCTTGCATACTAACTGTGTTAATGTTGTCAGACACAAACCCTTTACAGATGTGAAATACATTCAAGGGCATGTGAAGATTAAATTTTTGTACTATTTTCCAGACCATTTGTCTAAAAAAAGAGCAGTAGGGGAGAACTTGGTTGGTTGTCACACGGGTTGGTTGGCACACTCGTTATATCTCGCCACCAGAGGGCGCCGTTTCTCAAATTGGGGTGTGGACATTTCCAGAATTAGGATCAGAGCTCATCTACATAGTCTTCTCTGGAGTAAGACAGCTGAACTTGAGGTGAGAGGACTTTTTGTGTTTTTCATGTCAAATTGTAAATATTCAGCTCCTCAGTATTTTTCTTCTAGGCTTTTAAACGATGGGTTTATAACAAAACAAGTGTTACCCTTACAAAGTGTGAGGGGAAAGCTATAGTTTAGATTTTATTAGCTAGCTAAATAATTGTTAGATGGCCTTGATGCTAGCAAAAAATTCCAGTTGGGGTTGGTCGTCACATTCTCTTTGGGGTTGGTTGTCACATGTAACAACCAACCCCTATGTTGGCAAAATCATGCATGGTGAAATGAGTTGGAGTGTGCAGACCCTACATTTACCATCACTGTAACTCAGACAGTGACTGCATGTAGCCTAGTTGAGTCGGCCATTATTGTTCGGCCTGTTTGTTTTGTTATTTATGTTGTTATAAAGGCTGGCCTAAAGATGTGTTTCCTGTTCATGTTCCTTGATCATTTTATGTTAAAATGCATTAAGTTATGTAGGCCTATCACTTGTCAGTGCAATTAAACTTTCAAATTTAGTTCTGCCTTCTTGCCTTTTTTAAAAGATTTTTCCCATTGAAATACCATTGTGACAACCAACCCCATAGAGTGTGACAACCAACCCCATAGTGTGTGACAACCAACCCCATAGTGTGTGACAACCATCCCCATAGTGTGTGACAACCAACCCCATAGTGTGTGACAACCATCCCCATAGTGTGTGACAACCAACCCCATAGTGTGTGACAACCAACCCCAGTCTGTGTGACAACCAACCCCAGTCTGTGTGACAACCAACCCCAGTCTGTGACAACCAACCCCATAGTGTGTGACAACCAACCCCATAGTGTGTGACAACCAACCCCATAGTGTGTGACAACCAACCCCATAGTGTGTGACAACCAACCCCATAGTGTGTGACAACCAACCCCAGTCTGTGACAACCAACCCCATAGTGTGTGACAACCAACCCCATAGTGTGTGACAACCAACCCCATAGTGTGTGACAACCAATCCCATAGTGTGTGACAACCAACCCCATAGTGTGTGACAACCAACCCCATAGTGTGACAACCAACCCCATAGTGTGTGACAACCAACCCCATAGTGTGTGACAACAAACCCCATAGTGTGTGACAACCAACCCCATAGTGTGTGACAACCAACCCCATAGTGTGTGACAACCAACCCCATAGTGTGTGACAACAAACCCCATAGTGTGTGACAACCAACCCCATAGTGTGTGACAACCAACCCCATAGTGTGTGACAACCAACCCCATAGTGTGTGACAACCAACCCCATAGTGTGTGACAACCAACCCCATAGTGTGTGACAACAAACCCCATAGTGTGTGACAACCAACCCCATAGTGTGTGACAACCAACCCCATAGTGTGTGACAACCAACCCCATAGTGTGTGACAACCAACCCCATAGTGTGTAACAACCAACCCCATAGTGTGTAACAACCAACCCCATAGTGTGTGACAACCAACCCCATAGTGTGTGACAACCAACCCCATAGTGTGTAACAACCAACCCCATAGTGTGTAACAACCAACCCCATAGTGTGTGACAACCAACCGCATGATGGGGTTGGTTGTCACAATGTGTCAGAGTGTCTTTGATAGTTAATTGCCTCTTTGTTACAATGAGTTGGAAAATGAGAGGGATACACATTTCAAGCCAACACCTTAAGCTTCAATTTAATGTAGGAATGACTATTGACAGATGTTTTGATGATGAGCAATCATCAAAACAGTAAAAAGTGTGACAACCAACCCCATTCTCCCCTACTCTAAAAGATGAGACACTTGACGTACCTTATTGAACAGCTGTGAATATGGACAGTGGTAAAAACTACAGACCAGTGCTGTAGAAGATTTTCAGGACTCATGACTCGACTTGGACTCAGACTTGAGCATTGACTGCATTATGACTTGAGAGGGGGGGTACTTGTTTACTGATAAAGAATGTTCTTAATAAGACCCTAGGGATTTCTTCAGTTTCAGGCAGCTGGCTTGTTTGCTCCCTGTATGCATGTGCCATAGTCAAGGATTAACTTATGCCACTGTGTTTTATTAGGGACTTTGTCTGTTATCCAAATCAAGAGTTTTGACTTACTTGCACAAAATGTTAACATATTCTAAAGTTTTCTTTTATGTTTGTTAAGTAATATATTGATTTTGTGTTCCAAGGAGCATACATAATAGGTTGTTTTCTACATTAGTGGCTAAGATATTATTAATTTCTTGACCTATGAGGTGCCAGAGTCTCTGTATTTTCCAGCAAGACCACAGGCAGTGAGTTAGAGTAGCCACTTCTGTTTTACACTTCAGGCAGAGGGGGGAACAAGAAGCATTGAATTTATGACGAAGTGAAGGGGACACATGAGCCCTGTGTAGTATCTTAAAGGGATATTTCAGTTTTTTTTAAGTGGGGTTGTATGAGTTACAGTAGGCTATTGCTCCTGTTTGCCACAATGAGTGCCGGTGAGCTCTTCCCCTTTTAATGAGAAAATTCCCAGAGGACCGGCAGGTAAGCTAGGCTACAATTCTCTGCAGACGGGGCCTCCTATTTCATGTAATTAAACTAAAGTTGAGAAAATATGGTCAATGAACTCATCACGGTGCAAATGCATGAACCAGTAGAAAAAATTGGAGCTCTTCAGTTTGCCGTCTTTGTTTTGGCACTATTTTCAGACGCACCTCACAGACCGGTGTTCTTCCGCTGCATGAGCACGGATACACACCGATCAGCTGTTTGGATCAACAAGCACGTAGCATTTTTAGCAGTAAACACTTTTAGGAACAAAAACTACAAACTGCAGAAATGAGTGATTCTGACAGCGACCATGACATGCCGTTTACTGTGGACACAAGAGGAGACCTTTATGAACCAGAGTTTACAGAGGAAGAACTCCAGATGCAGACCCAACGTACCAACGAAGAAGAAGAGAGGGGAGAAAGTTCTGTGCTAACGAGTGAGCAGGAGAGATCCCACGTTACCTGGTGGTGCCGGTGTGTAAACTGTGAGCCCATGCCAAGGAACCCAGAGAGCTTCTGCTGTCAGGAGAGGGACTTAGTGACAACAATACTTCAGGACCTTTCTGAATCAGAGGATACCAGCGGCTCACATACGGCTCCAGTCTGCATCACTCATCATCCAGAGTTCCCTGCCTTACAGGAGGTTTGCTTGTTTGAACAGCCGGGATAAAGACAGGTACGTCCCATCTTTTAAATGTGCAGAAAAGTGAGTTTAATTCACTCTAAAGACCGAGACCGCTACTTGATCCTGCTACATGCTTGTTGATCCAAACAGCTGATCGGCGTGTATCCGTGCTCATGCAGCGGAAGAACACCGGTCTGTGAGGTGTGTCTGAAAATAGTCCCAAAACAAAACAAAGGGGGTTTCTGACGGCAAACTGAAGAGCTCCAATTTGTTCTACTGCCGGTTACCTGCCGGTCCTCTGGGAATTTTCTCATTAAAGGGGAAGAGCTCACCGGCACTCATTGTGGCTAACAGGAGCAATAGTGTACTGTAACTCATACGACCCCACTTCAAAAAAACTGAAATATCCCTTTAATCTGGATAGATTTAACTCTATTGCACACACTCAAAGTTCTCACACTTTGCCACACATCATTCCATTGGTCGTCTGTAATATCCACACTAAGTTCTCTCTCCCACGTCCGTCTCAAGTGAGTTGTACCTCCAGCACCACACTCTCTCAGTACCTTCTAGAAAGACTTTAAAGGGTTGCTCTGCCGTGATAAGAAAAGCTGTTTCCCTACATATGAGAAACTCTGATTAGAAAGAAGTGTAGTGTCCCTTTTAATGAAGTCTCTAACCTGTAAATAATGGAAGAAATCCTTATTCTGTATTCTAACAATCTAATGTTAATAAATGTAAATATTGTGTTTTCTGCACATCCAAAATGTGCCACACAATTGAGGCTCATTAAAAGAGTAGTTTGGTGTGAAACGGTGCTCTTTGTTATAAGAAATAAGAATATCAATAATGAGGACTCGACTCAGATTTTCCTTCGGTGACTCAGACTTGACAGACTCAAAACTGGACTTGGGCTCCAGCTTTGGTGACTGGTCTGTAACACTGTAATCTACCTATAGTAACTATGTCTGTGTAGCTTTGTATGATTTAGTGTTGTAGATCTTTCATTCAATAACAACTTTCAATCTAGTTGGTAATCATTTGAACACTATTTTGTGCATCCCCATGACTCCCTTTCCATTACCAACAGAGGTTTTCATTTTCCTTCCTCCTGATTAAATGTGATGTGTTGTGCATACCAATGTTGCATCATCACATCTACTGTCAGTGTTATATGGCTGGTTTAAAGTGACCAGTGTTTACTTGTAGAATGAGTGTGATCTTATATAAAAGGTAGAGTTTAAAACATGACACTTTTCATATGTATAGAATGTAACTAATTTATGTGTAAATGTTAATGGAAGCTACTGTGTGAAACATCTCTCACTGAGCAAACAGCTGTTTATCATTGAGAGTTGTTCTCACAGCTATGAACTGAGTGAGCAGATATGGAAATCAGCCCGTCAAACATCTCATTAGATGTTTTTTTTTATGACACAAATAACTGGAGACAAAGTAGGAGGAGGAGGAAGTCCTAGTTTAAATCCACAGTGTTTTTGTGCGTCAGCAGGTGGAAAACCACTTTGTCCTGTGTGACAGTAACAGCATCATACTTTCTCCCCTTTTTCTGTATCAAGGCCAAACCCATCAGTGGTGGAAGGCCATTTTTTGTTGTTGTTGTGAGTATGCATTAATCCTCTGTCAGTCTGAAGAAAAAGTAGGCCTTTGTGAAAACTGAAAAGGTTGTGAGGTGGGGAAAACGAGTCTGAGAGTGAGGTGAGAAAGAGTAGAAGGATTAATCTGTTTACAAGAGGGAACCAGACGGTGAGAGGGCAGCTGAAGTACTCATCAGGAGTGTTCATCTCTGATGGGGTCCACATGGAGGCCACCCTGATGCTTCCCCGCCCAGTAAACAGACTTTAATGTGACCCTGTTGATCTCTGTCTTAACTTGCTGCCATGCTGTGTGTTACAACAGTGAACACACAAACACAAATGATGTACGTCCTCATCCGACAACTGTTCTCACTGTATTCCAATGCTGCTCTTGTAATAACGTTTCAATGTCATTTTTCTCTCACTTTGTGCATATGTCAAATGTTTTTAAAGCCACTATGTGTAGAATTAGTCAAAATATGATATCATACTCAGATTATTATGACAGTGGATATTTTTGACAGAAGAAAAAAAGAGACAATCCAGCATGTTGCTGTCATCCTTTTTATCCACATGTCAGGCTGATGAATGCATAATGAACAGGGATGGAGTTATTACATTTAGGCTGTGTTGAAAAACACATTCTAAAACCTTAAAATGTATATTATTATTATCTGTTTGAATGATGGGTAAAAAGTATATTTAGTGTGCCTCTTTGCAGGATTGAGATATTTTGCTGGGTATCCATATCAATCACAGCAGTGTATCTCCATACTTTCATGTAACCAAATGGTGAACTCATTTTGATAATATATTACACATAAGAAGCTGAAGTCTCTCACCTCCTCTAGAATAGAATAACAATTAAAGGTGACATGTCATGCAAAATGGACTTTTTAATGGTTCTCTACCTGAAATATGTGTCCCTGTCTACAAACCCCCTGAAAATGAAAATAATCCATTCTGCCCCTGTTCTGATTTCTCCACCTTTCTGTAAATGTGTGCTGAAACCAGCCGTTTCAGTTTTCAGTTTTTTTTTCATACGTCACAACGCCATCCGGTCTGTAACAGGAAGTCAGAGCTCGGAGCTTGTTCAGCCCATAGACTGTATAAAATACAACTCAACCCCTCCTCCGTTTTTCATTCCCTGCACACATGTGTGCTAACAAGGAGCTTAGGAGGGAGGCATGCTAGTCTTAATAAACACAGAGGTCGCTTTTACTCCCCACGTCTGCAGATTTGAAGATCTAGTGGATGATTTTTATTTGTCATGGAAAAGTGCTAGCGCTAGTTAGCATAGCCACATAGCTAAATGTTCGTAGCTGTGTACGAAGACACGCGTCTACATGCTGACAAATAAAACAACAAGAAACACTAAATCTGTGACCAATGGTTCAGAAAGGTCCTGCTGCAGGCGCCTCTCCATCAGGATCAGATTCTGGATCAGATTCAGAGGGTTGAAGTAACGCGGGTCTGTGAGCAGCCAACATGTAAACATTAGATCAACGTGCCGGAGAGCCGAGGCCACATCCACTTCCTGAGGGGGCGTGGTCAGAGAGCTCATTCTCATTTAAAGGCACAGACACAGAAAACAGCCTGTTCTGAGCAGGGCTGAAAAAGAGGGGTTTACAGGTAGACCAAAATCTGATTTCAAAGTGTTTTTGTGTGCAATAAACTTTAAAGACATGTTTTGGGGACCTCTTAGACCAATATATTTTGATGAAAAAGATCACAATATGTCACCTTTAACATTGGGCTAGAGCTACCTTGATTGCTCCCAGATGTTGCTGCTGTTTTCTTGAATTACTGCGTTTAAGGACATAGACTTTAAATAAAAAAGGACAGCGTTGCTCCACATCTTCCCGTTGTACGGTTCTGAAGCCAAAAGACCCCGCTCCGGGGCGCAGCCATTGTGCAGCCAGAGTCTGCGAAGCCACAGAATTGCTGTGTTGCCATGGTAATGAACTCCTATGGAGTTTCCCTCTACGGCAGCTGTCAATCAAAGCAAACCTGGAAGTAAAACCCCGTTTTTAACCTCTAATAACTAACGAAGAAGAAACTTCAAGAGGCTTTGAACACAAAACAGTCAAATGATAACTACATATCACCACAGCATACGGATGTGAGAGACATTTGTACGACGTGTATTTATTTTTTAAAGTTTGACTGCAGACCCATTCAAATGAATGGGGGAAACAGAGTTTTTGACTTATACTGCAGCCAGCCACCAGGGGGCAGACGCTTTGCTGGAAGCTTTGGTGGAAGCTTCACTTCCAGCCGAGCGAGTTGCACCCCTGGTTAAGGGATGTTCATGGTGTTGTAGAGTCCACTGCTTGCGTACAGTATAATTTTCATTTTACATATAAGCTTTACTTGCTATTGGTTTTTGAAATACAACAGACAAATCGTAAATGGAATGAACACAAAAAGCAGCAGGTTATTAGAGAATTTTGGGCCTTGTGTATATCTAATAGTGTCTTTTCTGATACTACCACTAGGGGCACTAAAATCTGACATGTTTATTTCTGCACATAGTGGCTTTAAGTGTTGATCTGTTAACTTCTAAACAAGTGTAATAACTTAAACATAACCTGTGCAATATTCCAAGATGTACATTAACAATATCAAGAGAAAAATGTGTAGCTAGGATTTTGTTTATGTGAATGCTATTAATCAGAATCAAGTGCTGGAGCCTCAAAGTAGTGGGTGCTAATATATTGAGCTGTTGTGTTTATCTCTAGTAATGGCGACATAAGTGAATTAAAAGGTCAATAGATGGAGTCAAAACACAGAACTCAGACTCTCAGTCTTGGCTGAATGTGTACAGTGTCACCGCAGTTGGTTTACTGACTACTATTTTGCTCTAGGAAAATAAATTTGATGCGAACACCTGACATATCGTGCTGGTGATGTATGTTGGAGCCAAGGTATGCACAAAAGTGATGTGATGTGTTTGATACTGAAACCAGTTACCATGGTGTGCTCTAAATGTTTTTTTGCTTTACTATTGGGGAGCTGTCCAGTGGCGGTTCTGGGGAGGGGCCAAAAGGGGCCAGTGCCCCTGTAAAACTGAACCTGGATCCCCCTGTGCCCCCCCCCTCCACACCAAACAAATATCATACAATAAAAAAAGCTTCGATGTTACAGGTGGAACACATGCGTGTGGCACTTGGTTCCAGTCCCTTAGAGCGCTAAGGGACTCATGTTGAGTGTAAACAGCCAAACAGCTGCTGTCAGTCTGCATGTTGATCTAGTACACAGTATATATGTCTAGTATAAAGGGATGCACTGATTTTTTGCCAGTTTGTTAGGTTTGAATGTGTCCCTCTGACAACATCCTTGGCCCCAGCCTGCCCCCCCCAGTAAAATTGGTCTAGAACCGCTCCTGGAGCTGTCGTGCTGTCCATTATTATACCATCTTTTTTTTTTTGTCCAGGAGAGGAGGGCTCCTGAATCTGAAAAATCTGAAACAAGCCCACAGCATTTTGCTCATTGCCTTTTTGTCAGTATGAAACCTGTACTTGAGTTTTAAATAGTTTCTCTACTCACTTCAGGGGAAAATAGTAGACGAAACTGAAATTAAACAGACCTTGTTCTCAGACATCAAACTTGCTGCACTGCATTTTGATGCGCTTCTTATTGGAACAGAGCCAGTGTTCATGTAATTTCTTCCACCACTGAAATTTCTTTAACAAGTAATTCCCATTAAGGCCCATGTATCCCAATTTTTGAAGGTCAGGAGTTAAAAAAAATATCCTCAGGAAAGACAAGTCAATATTTCCCATGCCTTAACCTATGGGATGCAACTAAATCCAATTAACTTTATTGAAAAAAAGCATCATATTGGTCCGTGCATATCACTGACACATTGGATGCTTTACAAAAAATATGTCTTTATTTCTGTTGTGCTTTAGGTCTTAACCTTGTATTTATAAGCTGTCCTTGTTCTATATTGCAGATAAAGACAGATTACATGGTTTTTCCTCTCTCTCTCCCTGATTTGAAAAGTAAACATGAGTGCTTTACAAAGACTCAATAATCAGAAATGACCAAAAAGGAAACTGAAGCTAGCAAGACTGACAAGGATCAGGCCAACAGGTCGGATAGTTTGTTAATATGGCAGTCTCACTGCGTAAAAGGTCTCTCTGGGGCCAACTCATCATCATCATCTTGGGAATGCCATGGTTTTGGTACTTTAAATTAAAGCACAGACTCAAAGGCATGCAGTGTCTGTTTGAAGTATCCATCCTGTAAATACAGAGAATAGGTTTAAGCTCTGTTTGGGCTCAAGCATCATTTTTTTTCTTCCTCTTGTAAACCCATGGACCTAACCTCCCAGATGGTTTTAAAACCTGGTGGTTCCAGGCCTACTCTGTGATGTCTTGCAGATTAAGTGCAGAGTTGGTGCAGACTGCCAAACAGCAGCTCAGAGATACAGTACGTGCTTCTGTGGAAACAACTTGACTGTGAATATCTGTGCCCGGTGACGAATGCAACGCCTGTATATTTCTTCAAATCAACGAATGTCTGTAACTTCAGGTCATTGTTCTGTGAAGAGAGTATAAAATGTGTGTTGTGTCAAGACTGTCAGGAGAATTCCTCACATATTTACGAGCACCCTTGACTTTGCACCTTCCTCACTGAGGTGAAAATCCACAGTCAGATGCCTTAACGTCCTGGTGTGAACTGCAGGGAGGGAGCCAGGAGCTCTGAGAAAAAAACAGGTGAAAAAAGAATAAAGGATTTTGCTATGGTTTTTTTGTGAATATTGTAAAAACTATGTTAACAGTTGTTTTTTAAATTTGTTAGGAAGTCAGATAGTGAATATATGTCTTCAACTGTGTGGTTAAAATGATGCTTTTTGGCTGTATTTTTAAATTAATGCAGAATCTGCAGAAATGAGCGTGCCAAATTATTATGCAAGTTGGTGATAAGAGCATATAACTTGTGAAAATTAAAAACTAGGCACCATTTTAAACGTTCTATTGATTGAAAATAATAATATTTACTACAACTGTATTCAAACTTCTTCAAAAACAACAGTTTTCTTTACATTTGTATACAAAATAAAACTGTTAATGTCTTTGAAACATTTCAAATCTAAAGTGTTTCTCAAATGTCCAATATAACCTCCTTTTCTTTCAGTGAGGGTCAGAGGTCACTGTAAACTGATTTAGTGAGGTTTCTGCTGACTTCTCTGCTGACACTGTGAGCTGTACCTTGTATGGCTTTCCAAAGAGGCTCTTTGAGCTGTATTTCTTGCCATTACTGTGAATTATCTTCTTCAGTATTGACCACAAGTTCTCAGTCTGGTTGAAATCAGGTGAGCAGGCAGGCCAGTTCATGAAGCGATCCTCTTTAAAGCCCTGAGATGCCATCCTGTCCTGGGCATGTGACGGTGCATTGTGCTCATGCATGAACACTAGCATCTTTTTCTCTTTAGCTGAATGTCTTTTCCTCCATGCAGGAAAATACAAAAGAGGATCGCCTCATGAACTGGCCTTCCTGCTCACCTGATCTCAACCCGACTGAGAACTTGTGGTCAATAATAAAGGAGATAATTTACAGTAATCCAAAAGAGCGATCCTCTTTGGTATTTTCCTGCATGGAGGAAAAGACATTCAGCTAAAGTGAAAAAGATGCTAGTGTTCATGCATGAGCACATTGCACCGTCACATGCCTCCCGTTATTCCAAGGACAGGATGGCATCTCAGGGCTTTAAAGAGGATCGCCTCATAAACTGGCCTTCCTGCTCACCTGATTTCAACCCGACTGAGAACTTGTGGTCAATACTGAAGAAGATAATTTACAGTGATGGCAAGAAATACAGCTCAATAGAGCCTCTTTGGAAAGCCATACAAGGTACAGCTCACAGTGTCAGCAGAGAAGTCATCAGAAACCTCACTAAATCAGTTTACAGTGACCTCTGACCCTCACTGAAAGAAAAGGAGGTTATATTGGACATTTGAGAAACACTTTAGATTTGAAATGTTTCAAAGACATTAACAGTTTTATTTTGTACACAAATGTAAAGAAAACTGTTGTTTTTGTTGAAGTTTGAATACAGTTGTAGTAAATATTATTATTTTCAATCAACAGAACGTTTAAAATGGTGCCTAGTTTTTAATTCTCACAAGTTATATGCTCTTATCACCAACTTGCATAATAATTTGGCACGCTCATTTCTGCAGATTCTGCATTAATTTAAAAATACAGCCGAAAAACATCATTTTAACCACACAGTTGAAGAAATATATTCACTATCTGACTTCTTGACAAATTTGAAAACAACTGTTGACATAGTTTTTAAAATATTCACAAAAATGCAACTTGCATAATAATTTGGAACACAGTGTATAATGTGGTCTTTGGTTATTTAGGTCCTCTCTTTGTTTCTTAAAATCAAAATCTGGCATCACCATGTACCGGGATTTCTAAGGCTTATTTTAAAATATGGGTGCCATTCCTCCACCTTGGCATCTGGTGAGGTAAAGAGGTCTGCTGCCCTCCACTGGCTATAGCTCAGTGTTGAAAACATTTGATGCATCACAATTGTTGAAAGCTGTAGTAAAAACTAAATATATTTGTAATTTTCTATGACATTTGAAACGACATCCTAATGTTTTCAATGTGGTTTGGAGATCTTTCTGATACATTAGATTGTAGAGTTAGTGGATATAGTGTAGATAGTGACTAACCAGGGCCTAGAAAAAAGAATAAGCTCTGTTTTCACAGTCAATTAGTTATATTTGAGGGGCTTACTTTTGGGAGTAAGACATATTAAAGCATAAAAAACCTTATATGTTTCTCTTTACTTCACAGACTTTGAAGTGTACAGTTTGTTCAGGGTAAAGAGTAACCTATCCAATTTCTCAGAGAGGAACAAAACACATTTGTCAGCCCTGACATTTCTCATATCGCTTGTGTTGTACAATCTGTATTTCTTCCTCTGAATTCAGTGTTTGGGTTTATCCATCAGATTAAAATGTAGCACTCTGGAAGGTTTACTGCTTGAATCAATCTTCTCTGAGATAAAGTCTTAGGTTTTATATCAGAGTCTGTTCGCTCCAATTATTAGGATGAGGAACCAACTCCAGACTCTGAAGCATTATACACTAAAATGATAAACTGCTGTTCTACAGAAAGGCTCATGAGATATACAGTATCTCACAAAAGTGAGTACACCCCTCACATTTCTTCTGAAGATGATGCACAAGAAAGCCTGCAAACAAGGACATGGATTACTGGAACCTGGTCTTGTGGTCTGATAAAACCAAAATAAACTTGTTTTGTTCAGATGGCATCAAGCGTGTGTTGGGGCAACCAGGTGAGGAGTACAAAGACAAGTGTGTGTTGCCTACAGTCAAGCATGGTGGTGGGAGTGTCATGGTCTGGGTCTGCATGAGTGCTGCCGGCACTGGGGAGCTACAGTTCATTGAGGGAACATGTACAGTACTGTGACACACTGAAGCAGAGCATGATCCCCTCTCTTCAGAAACTGGGCCACAGGGCAGTACTCCAACATGATAACGACCCCAAACACTCCTCCAAGACGGCCCCTGCCTTGCTAAAGAAGCTGAGGGTGAAGGTGATGGAGTGGCCAAGCGTGTCTCCAGACCTAAACCCTATTGAGCATCTGTGGCGCATCCTCAAACGGAAGGTGGAGGAGTGCAAGGTCTCTAACATCCACCAGCTCCGTGATGTCGTCATGGAGGAGTGGAAGAGGACTCCAGTGGGAACCTGTGAAGCTCTGGTGAACTCCATTCCCAAGAGGGTTAAGGCAGTGCTGGAAAATAATGGTGGCCACAGAAAATATTGACACTTTGGGCCCAATTTGGACATTTTCACTTAGGGGTGTACTCACTTTTGTTGCCGGTTGTTTACACATTAATGGCTGTGTGTTGAGTTATTTTGAGGGGACAGTAAATTTACACTGTTATACAAGCTGTACACTGACTACTTTACATTGTATCAAAGTGTCATTTCTGCAGTGTTGTCCCATGAAAAGATATAATTAAATATGTGCAGAAATGTGAGGGGTGTACTCACTTTTGTGAGATACTGTACATGGCAATAGTCAAGAAGTCGGCTGGTTGCCCAGCAGCACGTTCTCAAAGCCATGGATAGCTAAACATAAATTGTTGTGACTATCAACAACACACTGACAGCATGGGTGATGATGACAGCTTTCTGTGCTTAATTGACTCATTCTCACTTCTGATCCCCCTCAGAATCTACCGCACAGCTCTACAGAAATACAACTGCTCTCGTCCAATAAGAGCCTTAAAAGCTAAACTTGCAGGCAGCACAGCTCAGGGAAAGGAAATGTCCACCCCTCATTCTGTGCTCTTTTTTTTGATCCAGACTATGAAATATGCGTATGGCTCCCAAAGGATAAATCAGTGTGGCTTCATGATTCCTTGACTTTTCATCAAACACTGCCAAGAGGTTCACATTCTTGGTTTTGGGTGAAATGCTTTGATATCTGTTTCATACATTTCTATGAGATAATGTATACATGTTTATCGTCTCCCTTTAGGATGGATTGCTATGATTAAACTTATGATAGCTCTGCCTCCCTAACCTTCCTTTCCCATTCTGCCACTATCAGATCACAATTTAACTCTGATGAATGGTTTGGTTAATAACTGTCAATGCTAATGACAATGACTAAACCCCAGAGTTTCGTCTGGAGAGCATCTGCCTAGGAATTCCAAAAAATGCAATTGGAACATCAATGTATAAATTTGGACAGGGCTGGAGTTTGTGGAATGTGGTGAGGAAGGTTATATAGGGTAAGATGACAGATGCCAGTCCCTCCAGGATTTCGCGGGATTTTTTTGTGATCGTTGCGGCCCAAAAAGCCTGAATTTGCGACAGCTTTTTGAAAAAATAAGGATGAAAGTTGCGATATCGCGATCGCAACTATCAACGCAAATTCAACCAATCAGCGCGATTTTTTTCGCGGCCCTGCAATTTTTTACAATCACCGCAACTTTCCCGCAAATTTGACCAATTACATCAATCTCAGCCCCTGTACGTCATCGGTTTTGTCATCAATTTGACTTCCTTGGAACATAAAAGTAAGTCTTCACTTGATCGGCACTTTTCAACAATAAAACACGCACAGAGAACGGGTGAAAAGAGGGGACAGCAGGCAGGACAAGTGACGTTGACAACGTTGTTATTTATAGATTGAGGGGCTCAGTGTTAGCTTGGTCTCTACCTGCAGCAGGTGTGCTTTATGAACCAGCTCTCATCACCTCCATGCATCTGTCTCATCTTCATTGATGATTTTTACCCCCGGTGTGCGTTAGTGACAAAGACACAAACGGGGGACGTCTGTTTACTATTTGATGTTTGACGTTGTTGCCGTGGTTACCGTAAAAAGCTCTTCATCTACAGCTTGATTTAATCCAGTTTGGTGAAACATCAGACACATTCAGTAAGTTTTGATCAACTCCTCGTCATCAAAGATGCAGATTCATTTCAGAGTGCCGTGAACTGACTGTGCATCAGTCACTGCGAGGTGCATTCAGGGACCGTCGTAAATGTGCAATACAGTCCTTTCATGGCATTTTTCTGTGAATCAAGAGAATCAAAATACAGTCAGTGGCCACATCAAGAATGTTTTCTAAAAACAACTGTAATTTAGCGTATTTACTTGCCCCTGAGACGTTATTGGGAGGGGAAAAGCAAAAAAAAAAAAACCCACAACTTTCACCGCAACTTTTTCAATAAGCTGTCGCAAATTCAGGCTTTTTGGGCCGCAACAATCACAAAAAAATCCTGCGAAATCCTGGAGGGACTGATCATTACTTAAAGACTGATTTTTCACTATAGGACTGTGACAGTTTTTTTTAAACAATGTGTCACAAGTCATTTTCCTGGGGATCCAAAAGAAAACACCCTCCACTGTTGTCCTTGCTGAATGAACTAAAACAACAGATATTGACCTTCTTGCAGATTTGTAGAGCAGAATAGCTTCTTCTATTGGCACGTTATGATTTAGTATTTCATATTACTTTCCATCTTGGACGTATGTAGTGAGAATATTACTTGATAGCATTAAAGCTGCTGTGAGGAACTTTTGTTTTGTATCGATTCTGGCGCCCCCTTGTGGACAAAGCGATACCTCATATCTCTTGTTCTAAACATGCAAAAGCAGTGTTTTCAACAAATACCTCATCCTGTTGTCTTTTAACAGTCGACTTTATCAGGCAATGTGATTATTGTCCATGAAACGTTAAAATAAAGGCTGTTTCTGAAGCGAGATATCCATCATCTGGTCTGACACCTACCCCCTCAGGGAGGTTTCAGGTATCAAAAATGACAACAGAGAAGGTGTCAGTGTTGCTGCTGATGGACTTGTTTGCTATTGAATGTCATAAAGAGGCATCAGTATCATTTTCAGTCTGTTTCTCAGCCAGTTCAAAACTCCTCACAGGGCCTTTAAACATACTAAGACGGTTAAAAGCATCTGAATTTCAGAATTAGGTACCACAAGCCATTTTCACCGAGTTGCAGTTATTTTTATTGAAAATGTTTTCAAAAGTTTCAAACTGCAAATGAAAACAAAGTGATCTATAAAACATTTCATTAAATGTTTTGGTGCTTTACTGTTGATTAGAACCTCCAAAGACGTTGCAGTTGCAGACAGATATTAAAGTTTCCACATACAAACATAAATAGGATGATTACAATACCTGTCATACATACACACATTTTAACAACGTACACAAACGCATATCAGCAAGAAAAGCAGATTTGAATAGCTTGAGATGCAACAGAATACCCGTATCATTTCTTAAAAAAAAAAAAAAAAAAAGTGATAGAAAACACATACATGTTTTGGAAATCACAGCTTGATCGACATTTTTGATAGAATACATGATTTAACCATAAAAATCCCAAACTTTCAACATGGTTGTTTTGACAGACTCACTGTTGTAATGAAACCCCGCAGTACTACAAATCACTTCCTATCACTTGGCACATTCATATTGTCTATCTAAAAGATACATAACAAATTAAATACATTAAATCAATATGCCTAATATCTTAAGACTCAGAAGTGTGATTGATTTCCATGCATGAATAACTGGAACAAAAGTAGAGCTTTCACCACTGACCTGGGGTCTCTTTTATAAACGTTGCTTCCGCACAAAACGGGGCCTGGAATTGGCCAGTTTTCACGCCAAGTTTGTGATTTATAAAAAACGAACTTGACGTGAAAATGTGACTACAGGTAAGCAAACTCTGACCGAGGCGTACGTTCATTTGAGAGGCAGGGGGGAAATTGGCGACACAGTTGTTGAGAGGGAGAACTGAAGTCAGATTATATTTGAATGCCTTTTACACATTTCGTTTCATTGAATAACAACATATAAACAGACCTGTGTAACCATCATCACGAAAATCTGCATACTCTGTGTGAATGTGTGTCTGTTGTGAGTTGTTTCCAAGGGAGCCGGATGCACCCCTGGTGGTGAGGCTTCCAGCAGAGTGTCTGCCCCCTGGTGGCTGGCTGCAGTATAGGTCAAAAAATCTGTCTCCTCCATTCATTTGAATGGGGGAGCAGTCAAACTTTAAAAAATAAATACACGTCGTACAAATGTCTCTTACATCCGTATGCTGTTGTGATATGTAGTTATCATTTGACTGTTTTGTGTCCAAGGCCTCTTGAAGTTTCTTCTTTGTTAGTTATTAGAGTTTAAAAAACGGGGTGGATTCTTTTCATTTTCGGGGGGTTTGTAGACATGCCAGGGACACATATTTCAGGTAGAGAACCATTAAATAGTCCATTTTGCATGATATGTCACCTTTTAAACTTATATTCACTGATCAAACTTCTGTCAGATAATATCAGAGAGGAGATCTCTGAAGGACGTGAGCTCTCTGTAATGTGGAATAAACAGTGTGTGTCCTGTGAACACTTATGAAACACTGCTGTGAGACAGTGTGTAATGATGAATGATGGATGCTCTGGCAGACTGGCACTGGTGACGGATACATGAATGCTGCAGTTTTATTTGTATTTGTATTTCTTTTGTGTCCCTCCTGCTGTAAGAATGCATTTGCATTGACCGTGTATGGTTGAATGTGGGCGTGAAAAGGGAGGAATAAGAGGCTTTCTGGGTTTTTGGAGCACGCACTCTTTTATAAATGAGACCCCTGGTACCTAAATCTGCTGTGGACATTTGTAGTTTCTATTAACTGTTGTGCAAATACTGACTTGGGGGAAAACAAATTTTGAAGTACGACGCTTTAACAGTAAGGGACCTTTTGGGAGAACATTTGTTCGTTTAAATAACTGAAATATATTAATTTGAATCAGAGTTTGTTTCCTTTATAATAACCTACTAAACCTACCTACTAGTTAAGTTATTTATAAACCAACAAGTGTCTGTTGGAAGTAGAGCATTGCCTTTCTCAATAGCACCTGCAATCTATTTGAACAACTTCACATAAAAAGGTTTTTAAAATCCATGATTGCAAAAACTGTGGCATAGACTCAAATCATAAGAACAGTGACTAAGTGCAAGATCATATAACACAGAAAGTCTCTGAAAAAACTGATTGTTAGTGCTTTAGTGTGTGATCAGATCAGCTGTCTGCCTGTGTGATAAACTACATATTGTAAAATGACACAGTGGCTCCATAAGGTCAGCTGGTGATATTTGTTGTGCAGGTAGGTGAACATTACAGAGAGGCTGGTTTGGCAAGACCTGGACTCAAACTTGTACTTTATCCTGAAAGAAAAGCAAACAAACACAGTGTTACAGATTGTCACCAAAGGTGTGAGTCACACTGAATGAAACTGGACATGCAAGTTCAACTCGACCATATTGTAAGGTGTGCATGCATAGTATAGGTCTGTTGAAGTGTTTTGCATAGAGTGCATGGCTTCTTCATGAATAGATTACAGTTTTTCTGGATTGTTTAAACACATTTTCTGAAAGCATGCCTCATACTCTCAGAACTCCACACACAAATAAAAAAAAAAACACACACACAATGGGCAAAACTCCTCAGTTCTCCTGCAAAATGAAACTTGTTATTTCTTCTTAAAATGGTATTTTGTTTTCAAATGACACACACAAAACACCATATGAATAGACATTTATGAAAACCAGTTGAACACTGATTAGCTCAATGGAAAACACTTTCACTTCTGCTACTCACCACTGCACTTTACCATATTACTGCTACTCCCCACTGCACTTTATCATATTACTGCTACTCACCACTGCACTTTATCATATTACTGCTACTCACCACTGCACTTTATCATATTACTGCTACTCACCACTGCACTTTATCATATTACTGCTACTCACCACTGCACTTTATCATATTACTGCTACTCACCACTGCACTTTATCATATTACTGCTACTCACCACTGCACTTTTATCATATTACTGCAACTCACCACTGCACTTTATCATATTACTGCTACTCACCACTGCACTTTATCATATTACTGCTACTCACCACTGCACTTTATCATATTACTGCTACTCACCACTGCACTTTATCATATTACTGCTACTCACCACTGCCTGCACTTTATCATATTACTGCAACTCACCACTGCACTTTATCATATTACTGCTACTCACCACTGCACTTTTATCATATTACTGCTACTCACCACTGCCTGCACTTTATCATATTACTGCTACTCACCACTGCACTTTTATCATATTACTGCTACTCACCACTGCACTTTATCATATTACTGCTACTCACCACTGCACTTTACCATATTATTGCTACTCACCACTGCACTTTATCATATTACTGCTACTCACCACTGCACTTTATCATATTACTGCTACTCACCACTGCACTTTATCATATTACTGCTACTCACCACTGCACTTTATCATATTACTGCTACTCACCACTGCACTTTATCATATTACTGCTACTCACCACTGCACTTTATCATATTACTGCTACTCACCACTGCACTTTATCATATTACTGCTACTCACCACTGCACTTTATCATATTACTGCTACTCACCACTGCACTTTTATCATATTACTGCAACTCACCACTGCACTTTATCATATTACTGCTACTCACCACTGCACTTTATCATATTACTGCTACTCACCACTGCACTTTATCATATTACTGCTACTCACCACTGCACTTTATCATATTACTGCTACTCACCACTGCCTGCACTTTATCATATTACTGCAACTCACCACTGCACTTTATCATATTACTGCTACTCACCACTGCACTTTTATCATATTACTGCTACTCACCACTGCCTGCACTTTATCATATTACTGCTACTCACCACTGCACTTTTATCATATTACTGCTACTCACCACTGCACTTTATCATATTACTGCTACTCACCACTGCACTTTACCATATTATTGCTACTCACCACTGCACTTTATCATATTACTGCTACTCACCACTGCACTTTATCATATTACTGCTACTCACCACTGCACTTTATCATATTACTGCTACTCACCACTGCACTTTACCATATTGCTGCTACTCACCACTGCACTTTATCATATTGCTGCTACTCACCACTGCACTTTATCATATTACTGCTACTCACCACTGCACTTTTATCATATTACTGCTACTCACCACTGCACTTTATCATATTACTGCTACTCACCACTGCCTGCACTTTATCATATTACTGCTACTCACCACTGCACTTTATCATATTACTGCTACTCACCACTGCACTTTTATCATATTACTGCTACTCACCACTGCACTTTATCATATTACTGCTACTCACCACTGCACTTTATCATATTACTGCTACTCCCCACTGCACTTTATCATATTACTGCTACTCACCACTGCACTTTATCATATTACTGCTACTCACCACTGCCTGCACTTTATCATATTACTGCAACTCACCACTGCACTTTATCATATTACTGCTACTCACCACTGCACTTTTATCATATTACTGCTACTCACCACTGCCTGCACTTTATCATATTACTGCTACTCACCACTGCACTTTATCATATTACTGCTACTCACCACTGCACTTTATCATATTACTGCTACTCACCACTGCACTTTACCATATTATTGCTACTCACCACTGCACTTTATCATATTACTGCTACTCACCACTGCACTTTATCATATTACTGCTACTCACCACTGCACTTTATCATATTACTGCTACTCACCACTGCACTTTACCATATTGCTGCTACTCACCACTGCACTTTATCATATTGCTGCTACTCACCACTGCACTTTATCATATTACTGCTACTCACCACTGCACTTTTATCATATTACTGCTACTCACCACTGCACTTTATCATATTACTGCTACTCACCACTGCCTGCACTTTATCATATTACTGCTACTCACCACTGCACTTTATCATATTACTGCTACTCACCACTGCACTTTTATCATATTACTGCTACTCACCACTGCACTTTATCATATTACTGCTACTCACCACTGCACTTTATCATATTACTGCTACTCCCCACTGCACTTTATCATATTACTGCTACTCACCACTGCACTTTATCATATTACTGCTACTCACCACTGCCTGCACTTTATCATATTACTGCTACTCACCACTGCACTTTATCATATTACTGCTACTCACCACTGCACTTTATCATATTACTGCTACTCACCACTGCCTGCACTTTATCATATTACTGCTACTCACCACTCCACTTTATCATATAACTGCTACTCACCACTGCACTTTATCATATTACTGCTACTCACCACTGCACTTTATCATATTACTGCTACTCACCACTGCACTTTATCATATTACTGCTACTCACCACTGCCTGCACTTTATCATATTACTGCTACTCACCACTGCACTTTATCATATTACTGCTACTCACCACTGCACTTTATCATATTACTGCTACACACCACTGCACTTTATCATATTACTGCTACTCACCACTGCACTTTATCATATTACTGCTACTCACCACTGCCTGCACTTTATCATATTACTGCTACTCACCACTGCACTTTATCATATTACTGCTACTCACCACTGCACTTTTATCATATTACTGCTACTCACCACTGCACTTTATCATATTACTGCTACTCACCACTGCACTTTATCATATTACTGCTACTCACCACTGCATTTTATCATATTACTGCTACTCACCACAGCACTTTATCATATTACTGCTACTCACCACTGCCTGCACTTTATCATATTACTGCAACTCACCACTGCACTTTATCATATTACTGCTACTCACCACTGCCTGCACTTTATCATATTACTGCTACTCACCACTGCACTTTATCATATTACTGCTACTCACCACTGCACTTTATCATATTACTGCTACTCACCACTGCACTTTTATCATATTATTTTAGCATGTACATATTAATCATGCCTATTTGTTGTTCTTTTGTATTTATAGCTGATGTTATTGTTATTATTTTTATTTTATTTGTAGGTCTTATTCTTATGCCTTGTACAAAGAGAGCACAGTAAAATTCCTTGTGTGTTCAAGCATACCTGGCCAATAAAGCTGATTCTGATTCTGACACTTCTTCTCCATTCATCATAATGACTTTATCATTTTTAATGACGGTGTGTTCCTTGTGAAAACAAGAGATTTTCTTAATGAAAATTGTGCAAAATGCAGAGAATTGTGTGTAGTGTTTTGAAAAAAAAAGTGTGTTTTAGAAGTGCAGTTTGAGTGTAAAGCAGGAATTGTGCTTGTAGTTTAGCAGAGGGTTGGTGCATGGGTTACATGTTGTGGTCACTGTGTCTCAAGTACCAATATTTGTGTTTAAACTATTGAGAAAACTGTAAACCTATAACATTTTGCAGAAGGAATAAGTGGAAGTTTAAAATTGTGCTTCTGTTAAAAGACTTAACTGCAGCCAATAAAAGCACACCTTTGTTTGAGTTTGTTTTTTTTCAAGTGCTGGTGTTACAAAGAAATATGAGGCTCCAGTGTAAGTAGTAGATCTAAGAGTAAAGCTTATCAGTGACACTGAACACAGCACACTGCTGCTTTTTATCACTGTTCAGCAGAAATGCACAACTTTAGAAAGTCCCTGTGACAATGACTTCATCTGTGGCTGTGACAAATGTGAGATAAACAGTAGAAACCCTGCATTCATCTTACAAAGTTTTACCCCTCAATCTTCACTTTATTTGTCAGACTTGATAAAAATGATAGAAAGTAACCTAATCTAGTAAAATCAGGTTACATTTATACTGAATTAATGTCAAATTTATCAAAACAAGAGAGTCTACAAACAGCCCTGAAACTAAAGGAAGCGTATCTGCTGTTTCCAGTAATGTTCCTGTGGTTATGTCTGGAATGGTTTCGTTTCACAAGATCAATGCAGTGTATTTCCCTAAGAGGTAAACCAGTAGGGCAACATGGAGGCTGTAAATCCAGTGAGCTATGGTGGGTTAAAGGAAAGAGGAACTAACTTCACTATCTCTTCTTCTCAAGAGATTACAGGAAATCAAAACTGAACTACAGTGGCTACTTTCACACTCAAGATTTCAATCAAACAAGCTTTTGTCATGCAGAATCAAAAATGAGCTAAATCCCATTTCTGTGGCACAATTTCAAATTGATTACAACATCTTACATGAATGAAAAGCTGTTTTATTCCACTTGAATAGCCAAATGTGAAAGGTAACTTCCTGGAAATGTGTGCACCATGTTTGCATCACTTCGGATTCTGTATGCAAACATACGTCATAAATGTAAAACTCATTGGGTGCAAAAGGCTGGTGGACTGCAGTGGTTAGGAACCCTGATCTGTTGCAACAATGAACATTACATTGCATCAGAAACACCTCAAGGCTCCCATGACTTTTCCCTTTACGATGTTGCTTTCACTGTCCTGACATGTGCAAGTCATTACAATAAAATAATAAAAACACTTACCCATCCACCTTGCTGAGTCACCCACTTGCCCACACGCCTGTTGAGGAATGCTATCATTGTACTTTGGACTGTATTTTTCAGATCTGGGCAAGATTTCTTGGCATAAAGTCCAAAGGCCACTGCAGCTTTGATGAGCTGCATCTCTGGAGCAATTTCAGCCTTCTGTGCGACCTGACTATCACACAAGGCGGCCACGCCATGACTGAAAGCTGCTTCTGCAGCCTGGGGAGAGGTAAAAATAGTTGTTAAGTTATGAGACAGAAAATAGAATCCTTTTAATGTTAGGAATCAGAAAACATATCCTCCATTTTTTTTGGTTGTGGTTGGTCTTATCCAATTTTTCTTTTTAGTCTTGCTGCCATTTATACCCATCTCAATATATGAACCCAAATCAGTCCCTCCAGGATTTCGCAGGATTTTTTTGTGATTGTTGCGGCCCAAAAAGCCTGAATTTGCGACAGCTTTTTGAAAGAATTGCGGTGAAAGTTGCGATTTTTTTTTTTTGCTTTTTTCCCCCCAATAACATCTCAGGGGCAAGTAAATATGCTAAATTACAGTTGTATTTAGAAAACATTCTTGATGTGGCCACTGACTGTATTTTGATTCTCTTTATTCACAGAAAAATGCCATGAAAGGTCTGTATTGCACATTTACGACGGTCCCTGAATGCACCTCGCAGTGACAGAGGCACTTGACAGGCAGTTCACGCACTCTGAAATGAATCTGCATCTTTGTTGACCAGGAGTTGATCAAAACTTACTAAATGTGTCTGATGTTTCACCAAACTGGATTAAATCAAGCTGTAGATGCAGAGCTTTTTACGGTCATGGCGGCAACAACGTCAAACCTCAAATATTAAACAGACGTCCCCCGGTTGTGTCTTTGTCACTAACGCACACAGGGGAGTAAAAATCCTCAATGAAGATGAGACAGGTGCATGGAGGTGAGGAGAGCTGGTTCATAAAGCACACCTGCTGCAGGTAGGTGACCAAGCGAACACTTTACCCCTCAATCTATAAATAACAACGTTGTCATCGTCACTTGTCCTGCCTGCTGTCCCCTCTCTTGAACCGCTCTCCGTGCGTGTTTTGCTGTTGAAAAGTGATCAAGTGAGGACTTATGTTTATGTTCCTAGGAAGTGAAATTGATGACAAAACTGATGACGTACAGAGGCGAAAAAATCGCGCTGATTGGTTGAATTTGCGTTGATAGTTGCGATCGCGAAATCGCAACTTCCTGGAGGGACTGCCAAATCCGTCTGTAAAACTCTGTCCAGATTCATGCTGGGTTTTACTCTAGCTGATGGAGTTAAATCTGTCACAGTAAAGTGTAATGGGATTTATTGTAAATTCTCAAGGCACTTAACCTCAAGACACACACACCAGAGTCAGTCAATGTGAAGTATATTGAATTAATACTAAAAAAAAACAATTTAAAGTAACCTACGTATCATCAAGTTTTGAAAATCAAAAGATATAGCTATTAAGATACTCCCATATCTCTCTCTACCTCTTCAGACATACATTTCTGAGAGAAACAAACAAGCATTTCAACAATGTTGCTAAAAGTCTGTCTTCAAAGAAACAATATTCAATTCAATTCAAAGAGGTGTAAAACAATCACCTCAGATTCTGTGAACCTACAACTGGATTAACAAACACAATCATTGTGTTTGTGTATGTTTACCTCTTGTGCTGCAGCTTGCCTGAAGTCAGCCAGTGCAGCTTGGAACTTTTTGTCTTCATTCATGGAATCAGCCACGGTCCTTAGCTTATCGGCTATCAGAACTGGATCGAAGTCATCTGGAACAAGAACAGAGGAGTTCAAGTGGTCAGGTGGTTATGGTCAGTGATAGTTAGTGACTGTTGTTACCAGTGGTGGACAGTAACAAAGTAAATTTACTTGAGTACAATTAAGCACATTTTTTGAGTATCTGTACTTTACTTGAGTATTATTTTTTCTTCAAACGCATTTTTGGACCCCTGAACGTGCATGAAAGCGAGGATATTTTTGCACACTCATCAGGCCTGATGGAAAATTTACTTATTTATGGGTCTTGCAAAAAAAAATCTAAAAAATGTGCTCACTAGCGCCCCCTACAGTTTTCAAAAACCCCTCCCCATAGAGGTTATTTTGAGCTACATGCTTGAAAAGTTATACGCATATTCATGGAATCAGGACGCACAAAAAAAAAACGCTCACACCCATATCCCAAACTCAACAGGAAGAGCGCCACCTAGCTTTGAAAATTAAAAATGGCTCCCAAAAAGCGTCCAAAAACGTCCAAATAAAGGTGCATACTTTCGCTATCATCTCCTAGGGCTTAAAGGGGACATATCACGCTTTTTTCATCAATATATATTGGTCTAAGAGGTCCCCAAAACATGTCTTTAAAGTTTATGCTCAAAAAAACACTTTGCAATCAGATTTTGGCATGCCTGAAAAGTCCTCTTCTTCAGTCCTCATCAGAACACTCTGTTTTCTCTCTGACCACGCCCCCTCAGGAAGTGGATGTGCCTCGGCTCTCCAGCACGTTGATCTAATGTTTACATGTTGGCTGAATATAGACGGCTGCTCAGAGATCACGTTACTTCAACCCTCTGAATCTGATCCTGACGGAGAGGCGCCTGCAGCAGGACCTTTCTGAACGATTGGTCACAGATTTTGTGTTTCTTGTTGTTTTATTTGTCAGCATGTCGACGTGTGTCTTGGTACACAGCTACGAACATGTAGCTATGTGGCTATGCTAACTAGCGCTAGCACTTATCCATGATAAATAAAAATCATCCACTAGATCTTCAAATCTGCAGACGTGGGGAGTAAAACCGACCTTTGTGTTTATTAAGACAGCCTACAACTAGCATGCCTCCCTCCTAAGCTCCTTGTTAGCACACATTTGTGCAGGTAATGAAAAACGGAGGAGGGGATTCAGTATTATTTTATACAGTCTATGGGCTGAACAAGCTCCGAGCTCTGACTCCGTGACAGACCGGATATTGTTGTTACGTAACAAAAACACGGAAGTCTGAAACGGCTCGTTTCACACACATTTACAGAAAGGTAATCAGAAATCAGAACAGGGGCAGAATGGATTTTTTTCATTCTCGGGGGGTTTGTAGACAGGGACACATATTTCAGGTAAAGAACCATTAAAAAGTCAATTTTGCATGATATGTCACCTTTAAGAAGAACTTTGAATACTTAAGTGTTTTTAAAAAGGAAGTACTTTAGTGCTTTAACTCAAGTAATAATCTGACGGAGCAACTTTCACTTGTATTGGAGTAATATTTAACATGGAGTATCTATACTTTGACTTAAGTAATGAAGCTGTGTACTTTGTCCACCATTACTGAGAGATTGGAACTTGACTTTATCTGAGGGGGTCTCTCAGCTTACCTAGCTCGTTGACTATAACATGAACAAGCTGTAGGCACTGAGGTAAAGGGGGTTAACAGGTTTGGGGGTTAAGTGTGCAAGGGTTTCATAAGCAGAGTAACTATTGTAAAAAAAAAAACATACATTATATAAAATGTGTATTATTTATGAGGCTTTATTTATATACTCAACATGGAGCAGAGTGCTACAAAAATGTACTATAAAGTACAAAAACAAGACCCGTCACAGTTAGACAAAAAGGTCCAATCTCTAATTGCATGTATATTATTTATAAACTTTTAAACACCTTCATTAACAGCAGGTTCCCTTCACTGTCTTAATGCAACAATTGTGCAATTGACAGAATGTACTCCTATGTATTCTTGACTGAACTTATGTATTTGGAAATATAATGTTTTGAGATTTTTTAAGAAGTACTTTGAATACTGAAGTATCTTTAAAAAGGAACTTTAACTCAAGTAACAATCTGACAGAGCAACTTTCACTTGTATTGGAGTAATATTTAACATGGAGTATCTATACTTTGACTTAAGTAATGAAGCTGTGTACTTAGTCCAGCACTACTGAGAGCTTGGGGGGACTGACTTTATCTGAGGGGGTCTCTCAGCTTACCTAGCTCGTTGACTATAACATGAACAAGCTGTAGGCACTGAGGTAAAGGGGGTTAACAGGTTTGGGGGTTAAGTGTGCAAGGGTTTCATAAGCAGAGTAACTAATGTAAAAAAAACATACATTATATAAAATGTGTATTATTTATGAGGCTTTATTTATATACTCAACATGGAGCAGAGTGCTACAAAAATGTATTATAAAGTACAAAAACAAGACCCATCACAATTAAACAAAAAGGTCCAATCTCTAATTGCATGTATATTATTAATAAACGTTTAAACACCTTCATTAACAGCAGGTTCCCTTCACTGTCTTAATGCAACAATTGTGCAATTGACAGAATGTACTCCTATGTATTCTTGACTGAACTTATGTATTGTGAAAATACAATGTTTTGAGATTTTTTAAGAAGTACTTTGAATACTTAAGTATCTTTAAAAAGGAACTTTAACTCAAGTTACAATCTGACAGAGCAACTTTCACTTGTATTGGAGCTGAAGCTGTGTACTTAGTCCACCATTACTGAGAACTTGGGGGGACTGACTTTATCTGAGGGGGTCTCTCAGCTTACCTAGCTTGTACACAATAACATGAACAAGCTGTAGGCACTGAGGTAAAGGGGGTTAACAGGTTAAGTGTGCAAGGGCTTCATAAGCAGAAGCATTGGACAACAAGTGTAAGCTCATAGACATATATTACACCAGTAACAACACCTTCAGCATGTTTATTCACTTGTTATTATCAAATATGTTCTTGAATAAAATATAAAAACTACTACTTTGACTTTTAGACCACACGTCGTGTCTGAAAATGAAAGTTACTGTACTGCAGCCATATGATGCAATCCTACTGTTTTCGATACGACATATTAGTTCATAACGTTTCAGTCATTCAAGGTAGAAACAGACACTCTTACCTGGGCCGTCAGTCTCTATCATACCCTGAGCACATGCAGCAAAACTGCGGTGTTCTCTTTCATCCTCATCCGCAAGCAGATGTTCGATTATTTGACTGGTCTGCCACTCTACAGTGGTTTCTGTCGGAGCCATTGTTGCTAATAACGACACACAGGAGACTCACCGAGTGCGCAAGCGCGAGTTCAGGGGCGGTTACCTGAACTTCCGGTAGTGCCCTTCAGTTCAGTGCTCAGTGTGGTGATGGGAATTCCGGGTCTTTTTAAAGAGCTGGTTCTTTTGGATCGGCTCACTAAAAAGATCCGACTCTTTCGGCTCCCAAGTGGCTCCTCAGATTTGTCTCTTGTTTAAATGAATGTATTATATAAAATAATGTAAAATTATATGTAAAATGAGTAACTAATGTTAAAAAAAAAATACATTATATCAAATGTGTATTATTTATGAGGCTTTATTTATATACTCTCGACATATATACACTCTGTACACCTCGGACTTCAGCTACAACTCTGGGAGCTGTCACCTCCAGAAGTTCTCCGATGACACAGCCATCGTCGGGTGTGTGTCTGAGGGGGACGAGCTGGAGTACAGGGAGGTCATCATGGACTTTGTCGACTGGTGTGAGCTAAACCACCTTCAGCTCAACACCAGCAAGACCAAGGAGATGGTGATCGACTTCCGCAGGAAAACACCCCAGACTGCACCGGTGAACATCCAGGGATTGGACATCGAGAGGGTGGAGACCTCCAAATACCTGGGTGTTCACTTCAACAATAAACTGGACTGGTCACACAACACCGACGTCCTGCACAAAAAGGGCCAAAGTCGTCTGCACCTGCTGAGAAGACTGAGGTCCTTCGGAGTGTGCAGGAGTGTCCTTTCTTCTATGCAGTGGTCTGCTGGGGAGCAGGGAGCACAGACAGGGACAGGAAAAGACTTAACAGACTGGTCAGGAGGGCCAGTTCTGTCCTGGGCTGTCCTCTGGACTCCATAGAGGAGGTGGGTGAGAGGAGGATGTTAGCCAAGCTGACATCCATCATGGACAATCCCTCTCACCCCCTGCATGAGACTGTGGGGTCCCTGAGCAGCTCCTTCAGCAGCAGACTGAGACTCCCACCCTGCAGGACGGAGCGCTACCGCAGGTCCTTCATCCCATCTGCAATCAGACTGTTTAACACCAGCACTGCTGTGTCCCGTTAATCAGCTGTTCTCATCTTTCATTCCACTACATGGAAGTTACTATGTGACTTGGCACATTCACAAATAACTACTGTATCCATCTGAATCGCACTGTTCTTCATACTGTGTATGTTTGTTTAAAGAACCTGGTGCAATTTCTATCGTGCAATAACTTACCTTATCTATTTATCAGATAGAAGTGTACATAGTGTGTTTATATCTGTAATAGTTGCCATATTTTATTTTATTTTTACATTATTTTATTTTATTTCATTTTATTTTATTCTATTTAATTTAATTTAATTTAATCTTATTTTTATTTATTCTATTTTATTTTATTTTATCTTATTTTTATTTTATTTTATTCTATTTTATTTTACCCTTGTCATTGCTATTATTACTGTTATTATATTTTTAACTATGTTAGTACATTGTTGTATTACCCTGTCCCGTGTTGTAAGCAGCTGTAACAAAAGAAATTTCCTCCAACGGGGGACAAATAAAGTATATCTTATCTCTTCTTATCTTACTCAACATGGAGCAGAGTGCTACAAAAATGTATTATAAAGTACAAAAACATGACCCATCACAATTAGACAAAAAGTTCCAATCTCTAATTGCATGTATATTATTAATAAACGTTTAAACACCTTCATTAACAGCAGGTTCCCTTCACTGTCTTAATGCAACAATTGTCCAAACAGAATTCCATGTTTCTGTTTATTTTATTATTTAACTACTATTTTTCTTAACGTAAAAACTACCTCTGCTACTCACCACTGCACTGTTATCATATTATTTCAGCCTGTACATATTAGTCAAGCCTATTTGTTGTTCTTTTGTATTTATAGCTGATGTTATTGTTATTATATTTTTATTTTCATTTGTATGTCTTATTCTTATGCCTTGTACGAAGAGAGCACAGTTTACCTAAGTCAAATTCCTTGTGTGTTCAAGCATACCTGGCCAATAAAGCTGATTCTGATTCTGATTTATTCTTCACTTATTGCACTGATGGATAAACAGCTCTAATGTCCATGACCTGGATGACTGAGATCCTTCACAGACACTTCTAATGTGCCTTTGCACAGTCTACACTCTATGTTGTTTCAATGTGTCTAAAGTTTACTGTGTTTCCTGCAGTTTCCAGTGCGTTCTCTCTGTCGTGCACGTTCTCCCTCTCGTCTCCCTCCCTCCTGTTGGTGTGCTCACTGTGCTGTGTGTCTGTAACCCCTCCCCTCCCCATTCTGCTAAATGTAGACGTGAGGCCTTAACAGAAAAAGATGAGAAAAAATTAAAAAAAACGGATCCCAGTCAGGAGCCGGCTCCTGTCGTTCACTTCAAAGAGCCGGTTCTTAGACCCGGATCGTTCAGGACCGACACATCACTAGTTCAGTGGTCAAAATCCACTTGTAGGATACATGTTTTCCTTATTATCACACTTGCAAGTGACAGATCACAGGTCTAAAATAAAACTAGGTAACTCAGAAACCTGTATGGTATATGTGGCCTGTAATGACTCTTTTTGGTTGAAATGCTATGGCTAATATTAAAATGAGAAGTCAAATTGGCTACAACTTTACAGAGTGTGGCTGAACTCAGAACTCAGCTATTTTTTATTTTTTTTTGCCAAATATTATTATTTAATTTTTCCATTTATGAGGTGGGTACAGAAAAAGGACATTTTAGATGCACAACAATAAACAACTACCCAACTTAAACAACTCATTCACACCACAAGAGACAAAATGGACAAGACAATGCAATCAATACAATCAGTTGTCAAAAAGTACTCACAAGTGGAGAAATATCAGCGCAGAGTAGGAAATAAAAGGGAAGAGGAGAGAAAAAAAAAAAACAAAAACAGAATCAACAACTCAGTACTCAGCTATTTCAAGTGAAACTTAACAAGAGGAAGACACAAAGCCACTAGCTGTACAGTAGAATAGGAAATACAGTTGTCATGATACTTCCTGAACACACAAACCACCCTTTTCTCAATATTGCAGCACCAGAAAACTGTAGTGGAAAGAGAGGCACATGTAAAAGCATGAAAAAGCTCCCTTTTTAAGTGTTGAGCTTTGCAACATTCAAATTGCTCTACATTTTTACATCTCTTATGAACTTTAATGTCAGTTATAATCAATGGTGGACAAAGTACACAGCTTCATTACTTAAGTCAAAGTATAGATACTCCATGTTAAATATTACTCCAATACAAGTGAAAGTTGCTCTGTCAGATTATTACTTGAGTTAAAGTACTGGAGTACTTCCTTTTTAAAAACACTTAAGGATTCAAAGTACTTCTTTAAATATCTTCAAACGTAAATGCAGTTAAGAATACATAGGAGTACATTCTGTTACATCATTTTTATCTAAAAACCATGACTTGAAATCTATAAAAACTATACCATGGAATAAAAACAGCAACTAAATTACTCCAAGCACAGACAACTTGGTCTGAAATGTTCATCTGGAATTAAACAAATGTTATAGCTCAACACACTTTCTCAGGTTGGACAGTGAATGTTTGGATGTCTGGGCAGAGAGGGAAACAGGAAGAACATTTCAAACTATACGTATCATTCTTCATTTCAAAAACCTCTAACACAGGCTGAAGATATGGAAATGAGCTCAGGTGGAGAATTATAGCCATCATTACAACCTCTACATGAACTGCCTGATCTCAGTGAAATCTGCTCTTTGTTTGCTCCACGTTCAACCATGGAGACGCACGATATACAGAGACAACTAAACCACTGAGACAAACAGAACTACACAAACACATTTTACTGTCTTAGGGATCAGATTTCAGAAAAGAGAAGGAAATTGATGAGCTGACTTCAAAGCAAAAGTAGTGAGTAACTAGAGGACTGATAGAAATGTAGTGGAGTAAAAGTAATTAAAGCTGCAAGCGGCGATAATCGGGCCCTCGCACACCTGAAGCTGACGCCTGCGTGAGCCACCGCCACATGTAAACCACCGCCTGATATTTGCCACCACATGATGTGAAAGCTAGTTCTGAGAGTGTATACTGCCTGTGTCCCTTGGGTGGTGCAAATGTTCCAAGTTTTTGGCAGATTGCTAAGAAAACCTCAAACTTCAGAGTCTGCCACGCCCACAATTTTAGTCTGAACAGAATGCCTCTAATAATTTTGCATCATCAATATGTCTGCTATAGAATGTGCCTTGTTTGGACTGAATCGGAGAAAAACCCTTGGAGGAGCTCTCAAAAGTATGCACCCTTATTTGGGCGCCATTCTTCACATTCAAAGCTGTATGTGCGTTTGATGCCCCGCCTCAACGCCTGCCACGCCCACAATTTTAGTCTGAATGGAATTCCTTTTATAATTTTTAATCGTTAATGTGTCTACTATAGGTTGCTCTTGGTTTGGACTGAATCGGAGAAAAGCCCTTAATGCACCATTATTTGGACGCCACTTTTTAATTTTCAAAGCTAGGTGGCGCTCTTCCTGTTGAGTTTGGGATATGGGTGTGAGCGTTTTTTTTGTGCGTCCTGATGCCATGAATATGCGTATAACTTTTCAAGCATGTAGCTCAAAATAACCTCTTTTTTTGCGAGACCCATAAATAAGTAAGTTTTTCATCAGGCCTGATGAGTGTGCAAAAATATCCACACTTTCATGCACGTTCAGGGGTCCAAAAATGCGTTTGAAGAAAAAAAAGCTAAAGTAGTGAGGAACTAGAGCACTGATAGAAATGAAGTGGAGTAAAAAGTATGATACTTGTCTTTCAAAAGTAGTGGAGTAAAAGTAATAAGTTCCCCCCCAAAAAATAATACTCAAGTAAAATACAGATACTCAAAAAATGTACTTAAGTACAGTACTCAAGTACATTTACTTTGTTACTGTCCACCACTGGTTATAATATGACAAGGCTAAAAATTATCAATTATTGGCTCATGTTGGGAAGATTGGTCATGACAAAACTGTATTAAAAGTTAATTTGTCAAAAGAGAACAACACAACGAAAAGCTTGAAGAGCCACTGACAATGTGAGTGTGCTCAATCCACATAGCCAGTCTACTATGCCTGAATGTATATGTCTGAAATTCACAGATATGAACTGATGGGACATTAAGCTGTTAAGTTTCTTAATTATGTGGTTCAGAAATCCATTACAAATACTAAAATATGTTCTTTTGTATACAAATAGAGCTTCAATAAAAGCTGTGTTTTGCAAAGGAAAAACTCAATAAAAAATAGTTCTTGTTTGGGTTAGTTAGTTAGTAGTGCCCATAGGAAAATAAATGTAGAGAGGAGATCTCAAAAGTGTTTCATTTCTGTCTCCTAGACAACAATGAGATCTGTTTGAAAGCAAAATGAGACTATAGCTTATGTCTCCTGTTTCTCATTCTTGCCTCCAGAAAAAAGTTGTAAAAAGTCTCAGCTTAGTCTCCCTTTCAATTCAAAAGGAGATCTGGTCTAAATCTGAAATGATTCTCAGGTATTTCTCAAGTGTTGTGACTCCTTTTGAGCTCAGGTGGAGAAATCAGGGAGCTCTCTCAATTGTCTCAATCTAACCTCATCCATTTGTTTTTGTCAGACTCAGTTTTTGTGTCTCAAGTTGAGCTCAGATGGAGCAAAGAAAGAGCCTGAGCTCATCTTTTCATCAACATTTATAGTGCCCTGCAAAATTAACATTTCAATGTAATTGTCCACAAAGTTACAATTCTCATTAAAACATTTGAACCTCTTGCAAGATCAGCTATTTAGATGTGAAATGATCTCTTCTTTGACTTCACAATATGGTCCTTCCTTTACAAGTCTGTTTGGAACAAAACAACTTCACAAAGATTTAGTGGATTTGAGAGAAACTGCAAAAGATAGAGATTTCATACCAGGTATGACAGACCATTTATTTAAAATATGGGCCGCAAAAGAGCTGACCAGATTTAGCCAGATTATTACAATTAAAGGGGTGGATTCTTTTGGGCACTGGTGGCCTAGCGGTCTAAGCGCCCCATGTACAGAAGCTACAGTCCTCATCATAGGGGTCATCGGTTTGATTCACGGCTGGTCGAACATTTCCTGCATGTCTTCCCCCGCTCACTACTCCCCACATTTCCTGTCTCTTTTCAGCTGTCCTGTCAAATAAAGGCAAAAAGGCCAAAAATATATTTTAAAAAAGAGAAGAAAATGAGCCATTAATGAGATCTCTCATTTAAGTCTCAAATAAGACTCATGTCATGGTCTCAACTATTTCTCCTAGTGAATTTTAGGAGAAACTAATGAGAAACCAATGGGAACAATTTGAAACTTGAAGCCTTGAGCAGTAAAATTTTCCTCTGGGAGGGACTGATAATGTGTGGTCAAACTCGGATACACACATTTTTGCATTGCCTCTACGCATTTCACTGCATCACTGGTTTGGTTTTCACTACATCACTGGTTTTGTTTTCACTGCATCACTGGCTTTGTTTTCACGGCATCACTTGTTTGGTTTTCACTGCATCACTGGTTTTGTTTTCACTGCATTGCTAGTTTTGTTTTCACTGCATCACTGGTTTGGTTTTCACGGCATCACTGGTTTTGTTTTCACTGCATCACTTGTTTGGTTTTCACGGCATCACTGGTTTGGTTTTCACCGCATCACTGGTTTTGTTTTCACTGCATCACTGGCTTTGTTTTCACTGCATCACTGGTTTGGTTTTCACTGCATAACTGGTTTTGTTTTCACTGCATCACTGGCTTTGTTTTCACCGCATCACTGGTTTGGTTTTCACCGCATAACTGGTTCCGGTTTTCACTGCATCACTGGTTCTGGTTTCACTGCATCACTGGTTTCGGTTTCACTGCATCACTGGTTCTGTTTTCACTGCATCGCTGGCTTTGTTTTCATTGCATCACTGGTTTTGTTTTCACTGCATCACTGGTTTTGTTTTCACTGCATCACTGGTTCTGTTTTCACTGCATCACTGGTTTTGTTCTCACCGCATCACTGGTTTTGTTTTCACTGCATCACTGGTTTTGTTCTCACTGCATCACTGGTTTTGTTTTCACTACATCACTGGTTTTGTTTTCACTACATCACTGGTTTGGTTTTCACTGCATCACTGGTTTTGTTCTCACTGCATCACTGGTTTTGTTCTCACTGCATCACTGGTTTTGTTTTCACTACATCACTGGTTTTGTTTTCACTACATCACTGGTTTGGTTTTCACTACATCACGGGTTTTGTAAATATTTGTAAATTGACTTATTTAGTTGTGTAGATACGTTCGTAAGATATGCTTATTTTACTTCATTAATTTTAATAATAACATTTTAATATTTACTATTTATAGGCTCTTGTTTACTGTATACTGTTTTGCACTATCTACTCTGCTGATGTAACACTTTAAATTTCCCTGTTTAGGGACAAATAAAGGAATATCTCTCTCATCTTTTTTTTAGCTGTTGTATCAACTAAGCTCCACAAGATGGCAGCAGTTACCTTCAGATGATATCCTTCCTGCCCCACCCTGATTCACACACTGACAGAAAATTGATTTAAGATGCTCACCAAAATAAAGATATCTCTCATGAAGCATCTGCCTCATTCATGAAGCTGTACATTTTTAAGCATGTAGAAAGGGAACCTGGTGTACTTCTTATTTCTAGCATATTTTTTTTAGCTCTTTTGACTAAGCCAAATAGCACCTGGATCAGGAACAGCTTTTTCTCTTTCTCAGGATCATTCGCCTCTCATGTCAGTTCTTATATTCACACATCATTCTCTCTCTCTCTCTCTCTCTCTCTCTCTCTCTCTCTCTCTGCCTACACACGAGTCAATCCAGACCAGTGTGTTATTAACCAACATCCTCTTTTAGAAGTCTTGTGACACAGCCAACCTGCACCAAAGACTCCACTCAGAATCAATCTGATTAAGGTTGAGTACAAAGATTATCACGAGTCTCTTCACACTAGATAATACAAATCCTAGAGAAGTCATGTTGTTGCTGAACTGCAGCAGCTAGGTTGTTTGTGAAGATTAAGATAATGAAAAAGCATGTTTCATGTACTCCAGGATGTCAGAGGATGAGATGAAATTGTGGTTGCCCAGTCATGCGATTCCATCTTTTCTGAAGATAATAGAGTGTTGATTAGAAACTGTGTACCAGGATAATCAGCCGGGGACAGGCACTTCTCTGCTGTCTGACATACAAATCACACAACTGGGGTTCCACACATCACAGATGAACGGCCATGATATTCCATAGCTACATCATAAAAGACATCCACATCACAATAATATAAATGTGCATGACTGATTATTATAAGTTACTTTCTACATAAGGAGACCTCAGTCTTTTTTATGTGATCTGCTTATTGATTATTGGCTTTGTAAGTAAAAAAAACCCCACAGTTATGAAGCATTTGGTAACACTTTACAATAAGGGTCCCTTAATTAGCATTATTAAGCATTAAAGGCACTATGAGGAGTTTTTCACCAGCTGAGAAACAGACTGAAACCAACACTGATGCCTCTTTATGACCTTCAAAAGCAAACAAAACCATAAACAACAACACTGATACCTTCTCTGTTGTCATTTTTAATACCTTAAACCACTCAGAGGGGGTAGGTGTCAGACCACATGATTGACATTTGGCTTTAAAAACATAATTTTTCATGGCAAATAATCACAGAGTGATAAATCTGGCTGTTAAAAGACAGCAGGGTGAGGTTTTTGTTGAAAACACTACGTTTGCATGTACAGAACAAGAGATAAGAGGTATCACTTTGTCCACAATGGGGCGCCAAAATTGATATAAATCAAAAGTTCCTCACAGCAGCTTTAATTAACAGTTTAATAATCGTTATAATGTATTACCTAACATTAACTAACACATTAGTTAATGCATTAATAAGCAGTTAATTAATGTCCACTGCTCAGAGTTAATTAATACATTATTAAGCATTAATAAAAGTTACAAAACTTAATTAGTTAACCATTAGTGAATGCTTTCTGGACCCTTATTGTAAAGTGTAACACATGTATCCCTTAGGTAACACATACGCTGAAGCAAAATGAGTTGAAATGTAGTTGAAGCAACACATGTACAGAATTCAACACATTTTATTTAGAATAAAACAGATAATCACAGATAACATCTCAACTGGCACAGAGAAGTACGGTGGCCCTGAGAGCTCACAGCACTGCAACTTAAGAAAACTCATGCAAAAAGACAAAACACAAGAAAATTAAGAAAACATCTTCATCAATTTGACAACACATGCGCAGCATTTAGAAAACGCGATGCAAAGACCACAACACAATACATTAGAAAAACATGCTGCAAATAGACAGCAACACAACAGAAGTGTTTCCAGAGGACACTTAAAAGTGATGCACACGCTTATGCTTATGCTGATGCTTATGAGGCAGTTTAGCATTTATAATGTGTTACTTAAGTGATGCATGTGTTACACTTTACAATAAGGGTCCAGAAAGCATTCACTAATTAAGTTTTGTAACTTTTATTAATGCTTAATAATGTATTAATTAACTCTGAGCAGTGGACATTAATTAACTGCTTATTAATGCATTAACTAATGTGTTAGTTAATGTTAGGTAATACATTATAACGATTATTAAACTATTATTAAACTGTTAATTAATGCTTAATAATGCATTAACTAATGCTAATTAAGGGACCCTTATTGTAAAGTGTTACCAAGCAGGGTGATGAAAATAAGAAAACACAAGCTGTAGCAACTTGTTTCTGAATATGATACAGCACAATTTGAAAGAGGCTGACTCACTGCATTCACAGAAAAGATAATGTTTGAAGTCTACGCAGACTTCAGACATTGATTGCATGGTTTTAATTGGTTGGTTCTTGGTTTTAAGACACAGAGGTGGACTTTTATACACAATAATTAATTCTCTAGGATTATAAGCTTATTCTTGTCACTTTAATTGTTTGCTGCTGCTCCTGCTGATTATCCTCTTCTCATCACTGATCCTGCTTCCACTCCTCTTTATACCTCACTGTATGGATAATTGGATGGGAAGCTATAGGAAAAAGTAAAGGAGGCTGTTCACCAATTAGGGAACTGAATGGGTTCTGGTGTAGTTCACAGTGCTGCTAATAAATGTAACATTTGCTCATATTGACTCTAAAATCATTAATTATGAACGTGATTGTACTGCTCTTCAAAATGTATGAAGTCATTATGTCGCTGGAGAAAGAAATTCACACAGTGTGGTTGTGTGCTCACAGACTTACCTTGTAGCGTATTTCAAACAAAAGGACTCGTAAATCTTTTGAGTAAGACTTAAAGGTGACATATCACGCTTTTTTCATCAACATATATTGGTCTAAGAGGTCCCCAAAACATGTCTTTAAAGTTTATGCTCAAAAAAACACTTTGAAATCAGATTTTGGTCTGCCTGAAAACCCCTCTTCTTCAGTCCTCCTCAGAACACTCTGTTTTCTCTCTGACCACGCCCCCTCAGGAATTGGATGTGGTCTCGGCTCTCCAGCACGTTGATCTAATGTTTACATGTTGGCTGAATATACACGGCTTCCCAGAGATCACGTTACTTCAACCCTCTGAATCTGATCCTGAATCTGATCCTGACGGAGAGGCGCCTGTAGCAGGACCTTTCTGAACCATTGGTCACAGATTTAGTGTTTCTTGTTGTTTTATTTATCAGTATGTTGACGTGTGTCTTGGTACACAGCTACAAACATGTAGCTATGTGGCTATGCTAACTAGCGCTAGCACTTATCTATGATAAATAAAAATCATCCACTAGATCTTCAAATCTGCAGACGTGGGGAGTAAAACCGACCTCTACCAGAAAGGCAGCAGGACCTTTCTGAAGGATTGGTCACAGATTTAGTGTTTCTTGTTGTTTTATTTGACAGTATGTCGACGTGTGTCTTGGTACACAGCTACAGCTACAGCTATGAACATGTAGCTATGTGGCTATGCTAATTAGCTCTAGCACTTATCCATGACAAATAAAAATCATCCACTAGATCTTCAAATCTGCAGACGTGGGGAGTAAAACCGACCTCTGCCAGAGAGGCAGCGGGACCTTTTATGAAGGATTGGTCACAGATTTAGTGTTTCTTGTTGTTTTATTTGTCAGTATGTAGACGTGTGTCTTGGTACACAGCTACAGCTATGAACATGTAGCTATGCTAACTAGCGCTAGCACTTATTCATGACAAATAAAAATCATCCACTAGATCTTCAAATCTGCAGACGTGGGGAGTAAAACCGACCTTTGTGTTTATTAAGACAGCCTACAACTAGCATGCCTCCCTCCTAAGCTCCTTGTTAGCACACATTTGTGCAGGTAATGAAAAACGGAGGGGGGATTCAGTATTATTTTATACAGTCTATGGGCTGAACAAGCTCTGAGCTCTGACTCCGTGACAGACCGGATATTGTTGTTACGTAACAAAAACACAGAAGTCTGAAACGGCTCGTTTTAGACACATTTACAGAAAGGTGTAGAAATCAAAACAGGGGCAGAATGGATTCTTTTCATTCTCGAGGGGTTTGTAGACATGCCAGGGACACATATTTCAGGTAGAGAACCATTAAAAAGTCCATTTTGCATGATATGTCACCTTTAATTTTTTTGGCATCAGTTGTTAAGATGAACACCTATAGGCCCTGTGACCCCTTGTGTCTTACTTCACAGGTATTTTGTTGTTTATAACGTCCAAATCCTTATCAGGTTTATAGACAAAAGAGAGGGACTTGGGGCTTCTGAGGACAGGAGCTCCTGCCCTTTTTGTCTGGGTGCATTTGACCTTTTGAAATGGCAGCTTAAAAATACCATAAACAATGGTAAATTAGCTGAAACTTTTTTATTTGCTCATATTTGTTCTTTCATCATGAGCTCAGTTTCCGTATGAAAAACAGAAAAAGATACATCCTATTTGTTAGATCTTAGGTCAGTGTTATGCAATGTATCCAATGACGTGTTGAGACAAAGGTCACCAGATAATCCATTGAACTCAACCTGTTTGCCTTGTTTCAGTGGTCTTTGTCAAAAGTGATATCAAAACCTTTCACAAAGTACGACTCAACTCCTGCAAACTCCTCAAAGTAGGTCAGGCTAGACTCCTTCAAAGGTTGTACATATTTTCCAGGTTTCTAAATCACCTCAGCTGGCTTCTTCTCCTGTGAGGGGAGCAGCTGCATGAACCTCCTAAACTCAAAACTTAATATCCTGTAGATTGAAGTTTTTTTTCCCCCCAGCCTGCAAAGAAGCCTGACCTCAAATGATTGTATTTTTTGTCTCATATCTAGAGGATGTAGTCAAAGAGCCTTGGAGCAAATAGAAACTTGAAGATCTGTCTCTGTGTGTAAAAAAAAAAGGCCCCAGTGTTAAGGTTTTAGCTTTGTGCTAAAACACTGTTAGATTTATCTTCTATTCTACTTGATGTTGTTTTGTTCAACAGCGAGTGATGTCACACAGTAATGAGCAGTGTCAGTTAACTCTTAGACATAAATAGATAAACCTATATATGCCACAGTCTGTACAAACATAGATAGAAAACATAAATACTTATCCTACCTGACAACTAGGTCTGCCACAAACATTCGCTTATTGCACCAGCATGCAGCTGCTCTTATATAACCATCATTCATTTCCAGCTTGAAGTGTTTAAACTAAAAATAAAGACAATTAAGATGATAGTTTACATTCAACTTTTAAGGAACTTTGCAGCTTGTAGCAGGTTTTTCCTGACATCTTTTAATGTGAAATAAAATGAAGGCACAACTCTGGCCTTCAACATTTTTAGCTGTAAATGTTTAGTGCATTGTAAAATGGAACCAACAACTATGCACTATGTATAGTTGCACTGTGAATTAGGGGTGTGCCAAAATATCGATACTGGGAGAGGGTTATGATTAGGGTAAGGGTTAGCGTTAGGATTAGGGTTAGGGTTAGGATTAGGATTAGGGTTAGGATTAGGGTTAGGGTTAGGATTAGGGTTAGGGTTAGGGTTAGGGTTAGGGTTAGGATTAGGGTTAGGGTTAGGATTAGGGTTAGGGTTAGGATTAGGGTTAGGGTTAGGATTAGGGTTAGAATTAGGGTTAGGGTTAGGGTTAGGGTTAGGGTTAGAATTAGGGTTAGGGTTAGGGTTAGGGTTAGGATTAGGGTTAGGGTTAGGATTAGGGTTAGGGTTAGGATTAGGGTTAGGGTTAGGGTTAGGGTTATGATTAGGGTTAGAATTAGGGTTAGGGTTAGGGTTAGGGTTAGGATTAGGGTTAGGGTTAGGATTAGGGTTAGGGTTAGGGTTAGGATTAGGGTTAGGGTTAGGGTTAGGGTTAGGGTTAGGATTAGGATTAGGGTTAGAATTAGGGTTAGGGTTAGGGTTAGGGTTAGAATTAGGGTTAGGGTTAGGGTTAGGGTTAGGATTAGGGTTAGGGTTAGGATTAGGGTTAGGGTTAGGATTAGGGTTAGGGTTAGGGTTAGGGTTATGATTAGGGTTAGGGTTAGAATTAGGGTTAGGGTTATGATTAGGGTTAGGGTTAGGGTTAGGGCTAGGGTTAGGGTTAGGGTTAGGATTATGGTTAGGGTTAGGATTAGGGTTAGGGTTAGGGTGAGGGTTAGGGTTAGGATTATGGTTAGGGTTAGGATTAGGGTTAGGGTGAGGGTTAGGTTTAGGATTAGGGTTAGGGTTAGGGTTAGGATTAGGGTTAGGGTTATGATTAGGGTTAGGGTTATGATTAGGGTTAGGGTTAGGGTGAGGGTTAGGTTTAGGATTAGGGTTAGGATTAGGGTTAGGGTTAGGATTAGGGTTAGGGTTAGGACTAGGGTTAGGGTTAGGATTAGGGTTAGGATTAGGGTTAGGGTTAGGGTTAGGATTAGGGTTAGGGTTATGATTAGGGTTAGGGTTATGATTAGGGTTAGGGTTAGGGTGAGGGTTAGGTTTAGGATTAGGGTTAGGATTAGGGTTAGGGTTAGGATTAGGGTTAGGGTTAGGACTAGGGTTAGGGTTAGGACTAGGGTTAGGGTTAGGGTTAGGATTAGGGTTAGGATTAGGGTTAGGGTTAGGGTTAGGATTAGGGTTAGGGTTAGGATTAGGGTTAGGGTTATGATTAGGGTTAGGGTTAGGGTGAGGGTTAGGTTTCGGATTAGGGTTAGGATTAGGGTTAGGGTTAGGATTAGGGTTAGGGTTAGGACTAGGGTTAGGGTTAGGGTTAGGATTAGGGTTAGGATTAGGGTTAGGGTTAGGGTTAGGGTTAGGATTAGGGTTAGGGTTAGGATTATGGTTAGGGTTAGGGTTAGGGTTAGGATTAGGGTTAGGGTTAGGGTTAGGTTTAGGATTAGGGTTAGGGTTAGGGTTAGGGTTGGGGTTGGGGTTGGGGTTAGGGTTAGGGTTAGGATTAGGGTTAGGGTTAGGGTTAGGGTTAGGATTAGGGTTAGGGTTAGGGTTAGGGTTAGGTTTAGGGTTAGGGTTAGGGTTAGGGTTAGGATTAGGGTTAGGATTAGGGTTAGGGTTAGGATTAGGGTTAGGGTTAGGGTTAGGATTAGGATTAGGGTTAGGATTAGGGTTAGGGTTAGGGTTATGATTAGGGTTAGGGTTAGGGTTAGGGTTAGGTGTAGAACCAGAACCAAACTCATGCAAACAGAACCAGAATCAAACTCAACCAGAACCGAACAAGAACCGAACCAGAACCAAACCAGACCCGAACCTGAACCGAAGCAGAACACTACCAGACCCGAACCAGAACCGAACCAGAACCGTACCAGAACTCAACCAGAACCGAACAAGAACCGAACCATCACCATACCAGAACCGAACCAGAACCGAACCAGAACCATACCAGAACAGAACCAGAACAAAACCGAACCAGAACCGAACCAAAACCGAACCAGAACCGAACCAGAGCCGAACCAGAACCAAACCAGAACCGTACCAGAACTGAACCGGAACCGAACCAGAACCGAACCAGACTTGAACCAGAACCAAACCAGAACCAAACCAGAACCGAACCAGACCCGAACCAGAACCGAACCAGAACCGTACCAGAACTGAACCAGAACCGAACCAGAACCGAAGCAGAACCATACCAGAATCAGAACCGAACCAGAACCGAACCAGAACCAAACCAGAACCATACCAGAACCGAACCAGACTTGAACCAGAGTCGAACCAGAACAGAACCGAACCAGAACCATACCAGAACAGAACTAGAACAGAACCCAACTCAAGGAAACTGAACCAAAACCAGAACCAAACTCAAGCAAACAGAACCAGAACCAACTCAGGTAAACAGAAACAGAACCAATTAAAGCAAACTGAACCAGAACCAAACTTGAGCAAACATTATTAATGTCCTCAGGTTGGTATTGAGAAAAATCAGATGCCTCAGCTTGGATGGGCCGATCCGATTTCTCCTCTCCGTGAGTATTTGCCCGGTCTTCAAGAAGACTCTCTCTGAAGGAACAGATGAAGCCAGGATACACAGCCTCCCCTCCATCACCTGTATCCTATATCCTCACATGTGATTGGCCGCATGGCTGCCATGCTGACCAATCAAAACAAAGTTCTGCTGTGAGCAGAGCTGGGGTTGAGCACTGAGAGCAGCAAAAGGAAAAAACTGGGAGCCGGCTCTCTCTCGATGCGAGCCGGCTCTTCTGATTCACTATAAAGCATCGGTTCTCAGAGCCGCAGCTTTTGATCATGACACACCACTAATGTGCTTAATCTGTGTTACAATTATGAGGTGGGCCTTGGAAAATTTTCTCACCTGTAAGGGGTCCCTGGCTCCAAAAAGTTTGAGAACCCCTGCTCTAGCTAGCAGGAGTGCAAACCCCCGATAGTGAAAACAAACGGAACAAAAAGAGCGACACAGAAACTCCACGTTGTAGACATCGCTGATCCTAATAGACATCGCCATGCAGGAAGACAGTTTACATTTTTTTAAATCTCTGAGAGATCTTCAAATACAGAGTGCGTCTTTACACCGGTGCGATTTTTTCAGAGTTTACGGTAACTCAAATAATAAAACGTGAAATTTGCTTTGTTTTATATCGACCACTTAGCAGGATGAATATCAGGATTAAGCAGGTATATTTTGAGTCTGAGTTGAGTTGAGAAACATTTGTGGCCATTTTTGTCACTCAGATCTATTTAGGTCATTAATGCACTGATCCTCTGATCATTATTATTATTTAATTATTTCAGTAAGGTAGCTTCCTGATTCCTTTGCTGGCTCTTTTATTTTTTTCTTAGCTCATTTTATATTATTTGAGAAAAGAGAAAGCTGAGATGTTGCCCATCATTGTTACTTGGTTGCACTAATAAAGTGAAGTGCATTATTCTATTATCAATTTGCAATATTTTTAAGTATGTAAGAGATGATTTCATTGATAGCCATAGACTACATGTCTTTCAATGTAGACTTCCACTGAGAGGAACATATTGGACTATTTAGGAACTAAATTAGGAACTAAATTTAGACGGTCATACCAGCTTGATCTTCACTGGAAATGTCCTGGAAAATGATCTCTGGAAAAAAGTGGGAACCCTGATTTATAGTGCCCTGCAAAATTAAGATGTCAATGTAATTGTCCACAAACTTACAATTCTCATTAAAACATTTGAACCACTTGCAAGATCAGCTATTTAGATGTGAAATGATCTCTTCTTTGACTTCACAATATGGTCCTTCCTTTACAAGTCTGTTTGGAACAAAACAACTTCACAAAGATTTAGTGGATTTGAGAGAAATTGCAAAAGATAGAGATTTCATACAACAGGTATGACCGACCATTTATTTAAAATATGGGCCGCAAAAGGGCTGACCAGATTTATCCAGGTTATTACAATTAAAGGGGTGGACTCTTTTGGGCGCTGGTGGCCTAGCGGTCTAAGAGCCCCACATACAGAGGCTACAGTCCTCGTCACAGGGGTCCCCGGTTTGATTCCTGGCCGGTCGACCATCTCCTGCATGTCTTCCCCCGCTCACTACTCCCCACATTTCCTGTCTCTCTTCAGCTGTCCTGTCAAATAAAGGCAAAAAGGCCTAAAATATCATGAAAAAAAGAGAAGAAAATGAGCCATGAACGAGATCTCTCATTTAAGTCTCAAATAAGACTCATGTCATGGTCTCAACTATTTCTCCTAAAAACACAAAATTACTGAGTCTGACATTGCACTCCGCCTCTGGGACTTTCTTCATCCTCCTCATAAGCTTCCCTGCTGTAGCTTTTCTGTTGTGACTGCTCATCCACCTCAATGAGTTCTACCGCCTCCATGTCATCAGTGATCATCACATCATCCCTGGGAGGGAGCAGTCTTTCCAGCTGGAACATGAGATGTTCTGGGAGCCAATGTTTCTCTGGGAAGTCCACCTGGAACTTGATGATCAGCTGTCCCTTTTCATAAGGCTCCTTGTAAACCGGCATGCCCTCACTCAATTTAGGAGAAACTAATGAGAAACCAATGAGAACAATTTGAAACTTGAATGAGGCTGAAGTGAGAATCTCAATTTGGTCTCTAGAGACTTAGAAGAGAAAGCCTTGAGCAGTAAAATTTTCCTCTGGGATACCACTAGAATTAGTAGACATGGGAGTGTTATGGCCATTGAGGGCTGTACACAGTTTATGCTGTGAAAACTCTGAATTAAAATAATCAGCTGTAGGCAGGACACATGTGACCACTGAGTCTGTTTTGGGGATAATTAGAATCTGTTTTGTATACATTGTAAATTGAGGTGTTGACTCAGGCTCTTGTCTGTTTAGTGATGTCAACTAACCCATTTTTATTCCCTGGCTTTCGACTCAGCATGAGACCCTGCTCTTGTTTTAGTGCCTTTTTATTTTTATTTTTTATTGTTTAACTTTATTTTATCTTATTGTTCTTATTCATTTTATGATTTTATTGTTTGTTTTTATCCATTATGTTTCTGTACAGCACTTTGTGTCCAGCTGCTGTTGTTCTTAAAGTGACTTACTTGACTTAAACCCTTTGGCTCTTGGGGGAGCATAGGTCATTTATGAACTTCTTCCAGCTGGTTCGGCGTTGAGCGATCTTCTCTGCTTCCTTCCAAGATGTTCCTTTCTCCTTGAGTTCTGCCTCGACAGACCTTTTCCAGCTGTTTTGGGGTCTTCCCGGCTTTCTTTTCCCCTGGGGGTTCCAGGTTAAGGCTTGCCTGGTTGTGTTGGAGGATGGTTTTCTCAAGGTGTGCCCGATCCAGCCCCATTTCCTGCGTCTTATTTGTGTTTCTATTTGTTCTTGTTGTGTGGTTTGCCAGAGCTCTTCGTTTGTGATGGTGTTAGGCCAGTAGATTCCTAAGATGTGTCGTAAGCATCTGTTTATGAATGTTTGCAGTTTGCTTGCTGTTGCTTTTGTGGTTCTCCATGTTTCCGCCCGATACAGTAGAACTGCCTTGACGTTGGAGTTGAAGATGCGGAGTTTAATTTGCGTGGAGATGTGTTTGGAGTTCCATACTTGCCGTAATATTAAAGTGCTTTATAAATAAAGTTGAGTTGAGTTAAGTTGAGTTGAGTTTTACTGCAAATGAATATCGGCTCCAAATATCAGTTATCGGCCTCCTTGACTACTAATAATCGGTATCTGTATCGTCCCTGAAAAAACCATATCGGTCTATCTCTAATGTCAACACCATGTTCTCCCCTTCTTTCTGCTCCTCTTTAGCTGCTCTGTCACTGAAGACAAAGGCACACAGCTCTTTCAAAAAGAGGGTGTGCTGGCATCTCACTTGGTAGAGTGTAAGCCTCATATATGCAGAGACTAAAGTCCTCACCACATCAGCTCTAAGTCTGACTGTCCTCCCTATATCCCCTCCTTCTCTTTTGCTGCTTGTCCAATTAAAGCACAACAGCCATAAAACTGATCTTTTAATCTTAGCACCTAAAACCTGTTGTTGGATAGACAGCTAGTTTTAAGACTGTTGTAATATCTCTGCAATTAAAAACGGAGTCTAACATTTACCTGGGACTTAGGAAGACGTCTACTCAGCATATCTGATAGTTGTGCAAGCAGTAAAGGTAAAAACTTTATTCATTTATCACCTGAGCAATTTGTAAAGAGCCATTTCTGAGTGACTTGACATACACAGGGGTGTGAGGCTTTTGGCTGCTGAGCGTGCATGTTAATTAAGGTGCTCAGGGTTTAATTCGGCTGAACATCTGTGATGCTATCCGCTCATTTGATGAGTCCGATGACTGCCAAGTTGTGTAACTGCTATTTTTTTGGCAGTAGAGGGATAATTGTTTGCATCCCAGCTGCTTCTGCTATTATCAAATCATTTGCAGGAGACATAACAACAGCATCCCGAGTACAACCACAGACCTGCTGCAGGGTGGTAAAAAGACCAACCTGCAGTCCAGTCCTGTGCCAAAGTGCAAGTGTTGTTTGATACCTTCTGTGCTAGAGACGACACAGAGACTGAAGAGGGAATCTGGGAGAATAAAAATAGATGTGGCAGACAGTTTGACGGACTCGTTTCTGTGCTACACTTCGGTGGTCTGAGTAGAAGAAGAAGGATGGAGACATTAGCTTAAACAACAATTCGGCATGTAAGATCACTTTGTGTTAAAGTTCCTAATGCCCTTGGTTAATAAGCCTTTCAGATGAGAGAATGATAATGAAATCACTGTGATAAATAGATAATAAGGAGTGCAATTTTTCCAAAGCTCACATTTTCTGTCCATCTGAGCTCATTTTAAGAAAGCTACAGAGCTAACAGCTGCTATGAATGAATGCAGCTCACTGATGGTAGTGAACCATTTCTGGGATTACTGCAACAACATCCTTTTAAGGCACATCTTCCAAAATCCCCCATAAACTGCAATACATTCAGAACTCTGCTGCACGCCTCCCACCTGCACCCGCTCCGGTGACCACATCACCCCTGTCCTCCATCTTCATTGGCTCCCTGTTCCCTACCTACCGCATACAGTTTAAAATCCTCCTCCTCACCACCCACAAAGCCCTCCACCACCAGGCCCCTTCCTACCTCACTGACCTCCTCCACCACCAGGCCCCTTCCTACCTCACTGACCTCCTCCACCACCAGGCCCCTTCCGACATCACTGACCTCCTCCACCACAAGGCCCCTTCCGACATCACTGACCTCCTCCACCACCAGGCCCCTTCCGACATCACTGACCTCCTCCACCACCAGGCCCCTTCAGACATCACTGACCTCCTCCACCACCAGGCCCCTTCCGACCTCACTGACCTCCTCCACCACCAGGCCCCTTCCTACCTCACTGACCTCCTCCACCACCAGGCCCCTTCCTACCTCACTGACCTCCTCCACCACCAGGCCCCTTCCAAAATCGATGACCTCCTTCACCACCAGGCCCCTTCTGACATCACTGACCTCCTCCACCACCGGACCCCTTCCTACCTCACTGACCTCCTCCACCACCAGGCCCCTTCCTACCTCACTGACCTCCTCCACCACCAGGCCCCTTCCTACCTCACTGACCTCCTCCATCACCAGGCCCCTTCCGACATCACTGACCTCCTCCACCACCAGGCCCCTTCCTACCTCACTGACCTCCTCCACCACCAGGCCCCTTCCAACATCACTGACCTCCTCCACCACCAGGCCCCTTCCTACCTCACTGACCTCCTCCACCACCAGGCCCCTTCCGACCTCACTGACCTCCTCCACCACCAGGCCCCTTCCTACCTCACTGACCTCCTCCACCACCAGGCCCCTTCCGACATCACTGACCTCCTCCACCACCAGGCCCCTTCCGACATCACTGACCTCCTCCACCACCAGACCCCTTCCTACCTCACTGACCTCCTCCACCACCAGGCCCCTTCCTACCTCACTGACCTCCTCCACCACCAGGCCCCTTCCGACATCACTGACCTCCTCCACCACCAGGCCCCTTCCGACATCACTGACCTCCTCCACCACCAGGCCCCTTCCTACCTCACTGACCTCCTCCACCACCTGGCCCCTTCCTACCTCACTGACCTCCTCCACCACCAGGCCCCTTCCGACATCACTGACCTCCTCCACCACCAGGCCCCTTCCGACATCACTGACCTCCTCCACCACCAGGTCCCTTCCTACCTCACTGACCTCCTCCACCACCAGGCCCCTTCCTACCTCACTGACCTCCTCCACCACCAGGCCCCTTCCGACATCGCTGACCTCCTCCACCACCAGGTCCCTTCCAACATCACTGACCTCCTCCACCACCTGGCCCCTTCCGACATCACTGACCTCCTCCACCACCAGGCCCCTTCCGACATCACTGACCTCCTCCACCACCAGGCCCCTTCCGACATCACTGACCTCCTCCACCACCAGGCCCCTTCCGACATCACTGACCTCCTCCACAACAAGGCCCCTTCCGACATCACTGACCTCCTCCACCAACAGGCCCCTTCCTACCTCACTGACCTCCTCCACCACAAGGCCCCTTCCGACATCACTGACCTCCTCCACCACCAGGCCCCTTCCTACATCACTGACCTCCTCCACCACCAGGCCCCTTCCTACCTCACTGACCTCCTCCACCACCTGGCCCCTTCCTACTTCACTGACCTCCTCCACCACCAGGCCCCTTCCGACATCACTGACCTCCTCCACCACCAGGCCCCTTCCTACCTCACTGACCTCCTCCACCACCAGGCCCCTTCCTACCTCACTGACCTCCTCCACCACCAGGCACCTTCCGACATCACTGACCTCCTCCACCACCAGGCCCCTTCCTACCTCACTAGCCAAAGATTTTCCTAGCTTTGGACAGAGCTTTAATATGTCTGTTAATGAAGACATATTAGAAACAAACTTGCCACCTCCCTGACAAAGACATTTATATTCAGTATACTTTTCTTGTTTTTACCCACTGTTACTGTCAGAAGAAAAAGTGCATCCAGTTATTTATTTTTTTTACCTTATTTCTTCTTGACCTCAAATCCAAAAATACTCAAACTCACAAGTGAGTTGAAGTCAATCCATTGCAGACATTAAATTCCACTTGATGTGTGGGCAGGGGCGCCCAGTTAAACCCCACAGTCTTAAGAAATAAGATTGACTGGATATCTGAGGAGAAAAGTTTCAAGATGAGTGCACTGTATGTTGTTTTTATAACAAAATGTTTTTTTTTCTTTCACCAGAGCATACACCACCTGCTGTGTAGAGAACAGCGGCGCTCTGCAGCTGAATGCATTTTGTTACATGCAATGTGGATTTGATTCAGTTTTATGACAGCTGTCGCCTCTGCCTACTTCACCACAGACCGCTGAGACGAGAGATGAACAAGGGACATAATGCAAACAGAATAATTTAAGGAGGGGAAACTATTTTTTAGATGGTAAAAAAAACTGGAGACACTTCAGAGTTACTTACAGTCATGTTAATGATTAAGGATTATGATCTCTATAAGACCTGCTATTCCACCAGTCCTGCTTTTTTGGGTCATAGATTACATCAAAACACGTGAAGACGAGTAGGAGAGTGCCTCCATGGGATTTCCTTTTTATTTCTTATTCTTATAAATTGGTGAGTTGATATTTTTTGTGTGGTTGTGATTGCAGGGCCTACAGAGTGCCTGACTTTGTGGCAGTTCATTTGAGAAGTTGCAATCAAGCTACAATGTTTGTGTTTTTTTTTTCCTGTGTATCACATTACATAACCTGTAAGTGACTTAGACAAACACTTCAACAAAGTCATCTGTTGGCTGAGTGAGCTGTTAGTCATGTGATATAACTGACTTCTATCAGTCTGTGGTAGCCAGTGCCCTCTTCTTTGCTGTGGCGTGTTGGGGTGGAGGTATCAAGGCGGGTGAGGCCAGCAAGCTCAACAAGCTGGTAAAGAAGGCCCGCTCTGTGGTTGGCCTAGAACTGGACAGTTTTGGAGTCAGTGGCTGAGAGGAGGTTGATGGACAACCCCTCTCCCCCTCTCCATGATGAGCTGTGGCTGATGGGGAGCTCGTTCAGTCAACGCATCATTCAACCACGATGCAGGACTGAACGCTTCAGGCGCTCCTTTGTGCCCACCGCCATCAGACTGTTTAACAGTAACGGAGGCCACAGACTGCACCATGCTGACCACTGACCCCCCCCCATGAACAGATCCATAACATCCCTGCTCTGTCTGTCACACCCCATCATCTCATCCCGAACTCTCTCTCTTGACTGCTGCTGGCATTATAATGCATAATATACTGTATTATATAATTATCTTGCTATATTATATTATGTTATATTACATTATTATTCTAACTACAACTCACAGTCATATTACATACCCATATTATTTTTATTTATTGCTTAATCTGTCATTACCAACCATAATCACACCATGTCAACCTGTCACTACTGACATTTTTTAATACTGACTGTAATTACTTCTATTCAATTTAAATTCCATTTGTAACATTGTATATATCTTAATTGTATTCTAGCTTTATTTATCTATTGTTATTTTTACTTATTTTAATTTAATTTAATTTAATTTAATTTAATTTAATTTAATTTAATTTTATTTTATTTAATTTTATTTTTATTTTTATTTTATTTTACTTATTTAAACGTCTTTCTTGATTGTATGTCACAGTCTGCTCACCTCCTCCCCTCTGTCAGTAATTTTCCACTCTCCTTGCCTCTTCTCCACTCTGCTGGCCAGCCACGCCCCCTCATCAGGCAACCCGGTTCACCTGCACACTCACCTGCTCCTCATCTGCAATCAAGCTGGTTTATAAGCAGCAGCCTCTCTCCACTCCTTGCCAGATTGTTCTTTGACCTCATGCAAGACTTTCCAGCGTTCTTCTCTGGACTGATCTCCTGTTGCCGATCCTGCCTGCCCGTGACCGTCCCTCCTCGCCGCTTCCCAGGGGAACACCTACAGTTGAACATGGGTCAGTCGGTCCTAAGAGATGGGCGAACGCCGTTCGGAAGGGTGGGGCGATGGCCTACGTCGCCCCCGGCCGATCGAAAGGGAGTCGGGTTCAGATCCCCGAATCTGGAGTGGCGGAGATAGGCGCCGCGAGGCGTCCAGTGCGGTAACGCAAACGATCCCGGAGAAGCTGGCGGGAGCCCCGGGGAGAGTTCTCTTTTCTTTGTGAAGGGCAGGGCGCCCTGGAATGGGTTCGCCCCGAGAGAGGGGCCCGCGCCCTGGAAAGCGTCGCGGTTCCGGCGGCGTCCGGTGAGCTCTCGCTGGCCCTTGAAAATCCGGGGGAGAAGGTGTAAATCTCGCGCCAGGCCGTACCCATATCCGCAGCAGGTCTCCAAGGTGAACAGCCTCTGGCATGTTAGATCAAGGTACGTAAGGGAAGTCGGCAAATCAGATCCGTAACTTCGGGATAAGGATTGGCTCTAAGGGCTGGGTCGGTCGGGCTGGGGTGCGAAGCGGGGCTGGGCTCGCGCCGCGGCTGGGGGAGCAGTCGCCCCGTCGCCCTCCTCTCTCCGCCGCCGGTGGCGCGGCGCGCGGCCCGCCCCGCGGGGCTCCTCGTCCCCGGCGCCTCGTGCGTCGGGCGGCGGGGTTCTCTCGCGGGGCGGTGTTTGTCGCCGCGCGGAAGGCAGGCCGGCAGAGGGGAACAGGTACAGCCGTCGGCGGCGGCAACTCTGGACGCACGCCGGGCCCTTCTCGCGGATCTCCCCAGCTACGGCGCCCGTGGGGGGCCCCCGTTCCTGCGGGGTCCCCCCCCTGCGGGTCGCCTTGATTCGTCAGGCTGTCATTGAGCCCCAAGAGACTCGATTCCCTACCTGTGTTCGAGGTAGAGAGACTATTCACCTGTTGCCCGTGTTATAGATGAACTGTTCAATAAAGGTCATTACCAACTGATCTCTTGGCTTCTGATACTGCTTGTGGGTCCTAACTCAACTCGTTACATTGTACTTATGTCTGGGTTGCTGTAACAACTGAATTTCCCCCCCGGGGGATCAATAAAGTAATATCTTATCTTATCCTAACCAGGTCAGTTCAGAGTGAGTTACCATGATGATGTAGCTGAGTTGATAGAGTCAGCTTTGTGACAAAGAGATCACTGACTTCAGCATACTTAATTTTCTGTAATTTCAGGTACCACTGAATCTCCCCTCCAAAAAGGCAGTTTTAATATCATGGATTTTTTTTGATTACGAAAGGTTAATTAAATCAATAAGACATTTTCATCCATTTAAAACCCCCTCAAAACAACTCACATTGCCTTGAAAAGCACCAGTAATTGAGGATTGCAAATATATTGCTATACAGTGACATGTGGTTTGATTGTCTACAATATATATTGAGCATTGTGGATTAAGGACTGGTTATGGAAGAGGAAAACAACCTTTTCAAGAGACGTTCAGATGTAATAATATTTCCCTTATGCACTGCCTGTGTTCTCATTATCTACACTTTATTCAGATGGAGAGGAAATCAGCATATTTCTCACGAAAAGCAAAACTTCTTGAATCCTGTAATATCACTGTTGTTACATTGATGCACCATGAATGTTTATGAGTCGCTTCCCTCACGATGTTGGCCCTTAGCCTCTCTCAGCTCTTCAGATACCAGCAGCCTGGCTGCATTTTCAATTGGAGCTCACACTTTGAGGTTCAAAAAAATAAAAAATAAGCCCACAGCCCAGTGAATTCTAAGTATACAACTCCAAGGACTTTTATGAAAGTAGTCTTTTTTTAATGAATTTTTAGTTAAGGCAATCCAATACAAAGCATTTCACAACCCACCATATAACAATAATCATGTACAATAAAAACCCATTCAAAGGAAAGAAGGGAGTCATGCAAATCAGAAAACTTCAGATATAAACTACAAAGAGAAATTTTACAATTTGAAAAACAAACAAAAGGATTTTCAAAAAATGTTAACTGTTAGAGTTGCTAATTAGCTACAGTTTGTAACCACGTCTGAGACAAGAAAAGTTTAACCAGGCACAGAGAGAAGAAATAGCAAACAGTCCACAGAGCGCACTGCCGTGTTCGGCACTGACATGCATGTAATCTGGTTAGGCTGGTTCCTATTATACAGATGACGGCACTGTGTGTAAAGTACTCTTCAGTGTACCCCATGTAAACATGCAGTCCATCCATCAAACAGATACATTTAGGGCTTTAAGAGGAGATGAAGTCCCTGTCACCGCATTGACAATGGGAGTGATGGCTTGTCATAAAAACTCTAAAAATAAATAAACTTTCAATACAGTTATATTTCCAAAAATATATCAAACATATACTATAAGCACTCTTGATAGATAAAGTGCCTTTGGGTTCTAAATGCAAACCAGCTGTTCACACTCTTCTATTATTCCAATATACCACGACCACTACACAAAGACTTATGGGCAAATTGTTGCACGCCATTTTGACCGCCATTAACCAATTTTCTCTCCTCCATCTACTTGCCATATTTATCTTCCTAAACTGCCTTTCAAACCAGAACTAAATGAGATGGAGTGACTGCCTTTCACGTTTTTTTTTAAGGCCTTAAGTGTGCTACATTAAAGATTTGAAAAGAATCTTTTCAGCTTAGAGTAGTTCATTCAGTGCATCCTCATCACTTAGTCATTTCAAAAATGAACGGACGCCTTTTACTGTCTCATCTTATTACCAGGCTTTACTCATCACCCCTGATTGGCCAAAACCCTTTGACATCCCCTTGACAACGGTTATTAACTCTGACTAACATGAGCAACGCCAGAGACAACCACATCACACATGATTGTTAAATCAGTCCATGGAAAAGAGTCGCAGCATATTTTGCTTCTGCTTGTTGACACCACAGGCTGTATGGTTAAAAAAAAATGATATTCCATCAGCATCATATTTGTAAAAAATGTGGCAGAAACGTTGGTTTCAGTTAGCATTAGCATGCTAAATCGGTATGCTTAACAACATGGATAGTTTTTATATTACAGTCCCTCCAGGAAGTTGCGATTTCGCGATCGCAACTATCAACGCAAATTCAACCAATCAGCGCAATTTTTTTCACGGCCCTGCAATTTTATACAATCACCGCAACTTTCCCGCAAATTTGACCAATTACATCAATCTCAGCCCCTGTACGTCATCGGTTTCGTCATCAATTTGACTTCCTTGGAACATAAACGTAAGTCCTCACTTGATCGGCACTTTTCAACAACAAAACACGCACAGAGAACGGGTGAAAAGAGGGGACAGCAGGCAGGACAAGTGACCATGACAACGTTGTTATTTATAGATTGAGGGGCTCAGTGTTAGCTTGGTCTCTACCTGCAGCAGGTGTGCTTTATGAACCAGCTCTCCTCACCTCCATGCATCTGTCTCATCTTCATTGATGATTTTTACCCCCGGTGTGCGTTAGTGACAAAGACACAACCGGGGGACGTCTGTTTACTATTTGATGTTTCACGTTGTTGCCGTGGTTACTGTAAAAAGCTCTTCATCTACAGCTTGATTTAATCCAGTTTGGTGAAACATCAGACACATTCAGTAAGTTTTGATCAACTCCTAGTCATCAAAGATGCAGATTCATTTCAGAGTGCCGTGAACTGACTGTGCATCAGTCGCTGCGAGGTGCATTCAGGGACCGTCGTAAATGTGCAATACAGACCTTCCATGGCATTTTTCTGTGAATCAAGAGAATCAAAATACAGTCAGTGGCCACATCAATAATGTTTTCTAAAAACAACTGTAATTTAGCATATTTACTTGCCCCTGAGACATTATTGGGGGGGAAAAAATCAACAAAAAAAATCGCAACTTTCACCGCAATTTTTTCAAAAAGCTGTCGCAAATTCAGGCTTTTTGGGGCCGCAACAATCACAAAAAAATCCTGCGAAATCCTGGAGGGACTGATATTACATCCTGTCCAGCAATCCTAGCAACAGCATGCTAATGCTAACCTGAAACCCACTGGCAGTTCAGTTTCAACAACAGCCACTGTGGGGAATTTTTAGAGCTGATCATGAAACAGACTGACGCTCACAATGATGCCTCTTTATGACCTAAAAATCACCAAATAAAGCCATCCACAACAAGACTGTATATTTCCTATATGCTCATTTTTAATGCCTGTAACTGCTGTGAGGGGTCGGTGTAAGACCAGACGATCGACAACACACTGAAGAATAAAAACCCAAACAAAACGTTTTATCTTTACTCGTCAAATATTTGAAGTGGCTTATACATTTGACAGTTAAAAAAAAAGCTGGTGAGATTTTTCATCTGAACACACCTTGTAAGAGGTATCACTTTGTCCACCGGGAACCAGTATCAACACAAACAGAAAGCTCCTCACAGGACCTGTTATGTCTACTAACTGATATCTGCACGCAAGTTCCACTTAAGATCCACTCTTTAACATCGTCTCTCAAGTTGAACTTCATTCTAGCTGCTGCCTGGATCAAAGTCTTAGCTTGAAATCGCTTGCCAACTAAGAATCTTTAAAAAGCTAGCAAGGCTTTTTGGAGGTGATGGTGGATGGGTTCTGAGATTGCTGTGCGTGAGTGTTCACATACTAACATATTCGCATTAGCAATGCCAAAGTGTTGATGTTAGCAGGGGATGTTAAACTTGACCATATTAGCATGCTATTATTGATATTTAAGCACACAAAAGGGAACATCCTTGGCTGAGGGAGGTGCCATTTGTTTTACAGGTCTTTGGTACCAAATAAAAGTTTAACCTGATTTCAAAACTACAGGAAATGTGAGGGGAAGAGTCAAAAGAGCCATAATGATGCATCCTCTGTGGAAAATGATCTCTAGACCAAACTTATGATCTGCATCCCATATCTATATCTCCAGTGTTTAGCATTCATTCATGGACTAGATGGTTTTTATGTTATGCTGTCCTCTTCCTTCAAATACAATGCTTTCAGTAGGAGTGCCTTTGATGTGGCTAATTTAATATCAGTGAAAATACAAACATGAAATCCAAGACGTAACATTATTTTAGTCTCAGATAACAGGCATGATGTGAGTGAAACAAGACTTGAGATTTATAATGTTCTGTCATTTCATCAAAACCTGTCATCTCCCTGTAGTTATAGTCCTGCTGGTGCACCTGTGTGCCTCTGATCAAATCATCACCAAATTGATTATATCTTCCTTTTATTTCTTCACCCTTAAATTATAACTTCTGCTTTTTTTGTAATCTCAAGTGACAGGCTTTGTTACTGATGCATTAGTCATGGATTTGCTTCATAGAAGCCAGTTTGTTTTGTTTGCTAAACTGATAGACAGTACAAAGCCTAACTAACATTAGCGCTATAGGATCCATCTTTACCCTGTGGAACAGATAGATTGTTAATTAGTTTACACAAGGAGGAATTTCTAATGTGCTGAATGTAATGAACATAAATCCCAAAGCCCTCGAGACACTTATTAACGGTCTCCCATCAGAGACGTGTAACACTCTGAAGTGAGGACTGGTATAAGGGCTGTGGAAAATGTGAATCTCCAGGGAGGAACAGTGGTTGGGATCAAACTGGCCACGGTTACATGATGTTTTTTAATTCAGAATTAATTATTCAGAATTAAATAATTCGGAATTTAAGTATTCTTCTTCGTGTTTACATGGAAATAGTAATTCCAAATTGAGGTTTACATGGAAAACAGTGTCATACCTGTCAGATCAATACTCAATATACAATGCAACAATTCTCCAAGCAGAATTCCATATTTCTATTTATTTTATTATTTAACTACTATTTTTATAATGTAAAACTACCTCTGCTACTCACCACTGCACTTTTATCATATTATTTATGCCTTGTACAAAGAGAGCACAGTTTACCAAAGTCAAATTACTTGTGTGTTCAAGCATACCTGGCCAATAAAGCTGATTCTTATTCTAATTCTGAAAACATGTTTAATCGTCTTTATTCAATTCCTCTTACGGTCTGGGGGTTGGGAAGGGTTCTGATTGGACAGGGGCGGGCGTGACGTAATTACGTCTACCGGAAGAAAATAGACTCCAGTTCCTGCTTCTTTCATTTTGGGTTACAACATGGAAGACCACACAATAAGTAGAACTTTCGCTTTGATTTTGATTCTAGTTTTGAATAAGCAGCTGGACACAAACATACTGCTTCACTTTCCTCAGCTGAGGAGGAGAAGAGAGAGAGAGGACCGGAGAAGGGAGGAGGAAGACCGTACTTTGGCTAATCAAAGCCAGTTAGCGCAACGGCTGCTCTACCTCATCCTGGAATATGTGCGCCATCACGACAGGACAAAGGAACGAGCATGTGCAGAACGACCGGAATTAGTTTAAAGCTGAATGAACGTATACATGATCGAGGAATTATTCAATTCGGATTTAAAATCAGAATAAACCAGACACATACATCGGATTTAAGTTTAATTCGGAATTATCATTCTCATTCTGAATTAGGTGTTTATAAGGTCATTTTAAATCTTTTTAAAGAGGATTTAATCTTAATTCCGAATTAAAGAGGAATTAAAAGTCTCATGTAAACGTAGCCAATGACTACTCTGATTTTAAATCCGAATTGAATAATTCCTCGATCATGTATACGTTCATTCCGCTTTAAATTAATTCCGGTCGTTCTGCGCATGCTCGTTCCCTTGTCCTGTCGCGATGACACACATACTCTGCGCTGGCGGGCTCATATTCCAGGCTGAGGTAGAGCAGCCCTTCTCCGGTCGTTTATCTCTCTTCTCCTCCTCAGCTGACGAAAGTGAAGCAGTACGTTTGTGTCGAGCTGCTTTTTAACAACTATAGTCAAAATCAAAGCGAAATTTGAACTCATTCTGTGGTCTTCCATGTTGTAACCGAAAATGAAAGAAGCAGGAACTGGAGTCTGTTTTCTTCCGGTAAACGTAAATACGTCACGCCCGCCCCTGTCCAATCAGAACCCTTCCCAACCCCCAGACTGTAAGAGGAATTGAATAAAAACAATTAAACGTGTTTTCCATGTAAACCTCAATTCGGAATTACTATTTCCATGTAAACACGAAGGAGAAAACTTTAATTCCGAATTATTTCATTCGGAATTATTAATTCAGCATTAAAAAACATCATGTAACCGTACCCATTGAACGTATACATGATCGAGGAATTATTCAATTCAGATTTAAAATCAGAATAAACCAGACACTTACTTCAGATTTAAGTTTAATTCAGAATGGTCATTTTCATTCTGAATGAGGTGTTTACAAGGTCATTTTTAATCTTTTTAAAGAGGATTTAATTTTAATTCTGAATTAAAGAGGAATTAAAAGTCTCATGTAAACGTAGCCAATGACTTGCAGGTTAAATAACTGCTTAAACATGCCCCAGCAGGCTTATGGTTTCATTTGGACATGGGTTTCAATAATGGTTTGAATAGGCTTGTATTAGAACCAAATCAAAACCGCTATTGGGCCAAATGGTTAAAAAACCCTAAACACCTCTAAGTCATCTCTGTGACCCTGCAGTTACCCAAAAGAAGCTTTAAAATGAAAACCGAACCAATGTGTCTACACTTTAGAACTACTTGTCTCACAGATTGGAGTTTGTATGTGATGATGATAAAGAAAGCATGCCAATCAGATCCTTACACTGTGGCTCATTAAAAGAGAGGATTTATAATTTCCTGGAGAACATTTATGTCTATGAAATATATATTTTGGGCATTATACCAACAAGAGTGGTGATTTATCATATACAGTTTTGCCAGCTATGAATAATATTCATCATATGTTCTTTTCCCTTTGTACCCTTTTTTCTCCTGCATGGTCCATCTTTTGCTTAAATTATAATATATTTGTATTTATTAGGGATGCATGGTATATATCTGTCCAGAAGATTATTGGCTTATTATTGGGAATATTTGATCATTTTTGATTCAGGTAATGAAATTGTATCCATTAAAAACAGCAACAATAGTAGTATAGAGTTGGGGAGAACGGGTTGGTTGTCACACTCGTTATATCTCGCCACCAGAGGGCACTGTCTCTCAAATTGGGGTATGGACATTTCCAGAATTAGGATCAGAGCTCACCTACATAGTCTTCTCTGGAGTAAGACAGCTGAACTTGAGGTGAGACGACTTTTTGTGTTTTTCATGTCAAATTGTAAATATTCAGCTCCTCAGTATTTTTCTTCTCGGCTTTTAAACGATGGGTTTATAACAAAACAAGTGTTACCCTTACAAAGTGTGAGGGGAAAGCTATAGTTTAGATTTTTATTAGCTAGCTAACTACGTGTTAGATGGTTGTTAGCCTTGATGCTAGCAAAAAATTCCAGTTGGGGTTGGTCGTCACGTTCTCTTTGGTGTTGGTTGTCACATGTAACAACCAACCCCTATGTTGGCAAAATAATGCATGGTGAAATGAGTTGGAGTGTGCAGACCCTACATTTGCCATCACTGTAACTCAGACAGTGACTGCATGTAGCCTAGTTGAGTCGGCCATTATTGTTAGGCCTGTTTGTTTTGTTCTTTATGTTGTTATATAGGCTGGCCTAAAGATGTGTTTCCTGTTCATGTTCCTTGATCATTTTATGTTAAAGTGCATTAAGTTATGTAGGCCTATCACTTGTCAGTGCAATTAAACTTTCAAATTTAGTTCTGCCTTCTTGACTTTTTAAAAAGATTTTTCCCATTGAAATACCATTATGACAACCAACCCCATAGTGTGACAACCAACCCTTAGTGTGTGACAACCAACCCCATAGTGTGTGACAACCAACCCCATAGTGTGTGACAATCAACCCCATAGTGTGTGACAACCAACCCCATAGTGTGTGACAACCAACCCCATAGTGTGTGACAACCAACCCCATAGTGTGTGACAACCAACCCCATAGTGTGTGACAACCAACCCCATAGTGTGTGACAACCAACCCCATAGTGTGTGACAACCAACCCCATAGTGTGTAACAACCATCCCTGTGATGGGGTTGGTTGTCACAATGTGTCAGAGTGTCTTTGATAGTTAATTGCCTCTTTGTTAAAATTAGTTTGAATATGAGAGGGATACACATTTCAAGCCAACACCTTAAGCTTCAATTTAATGTAGGAATGACTATTGAAAGATGTTTTGATGATGAGCAATCATCAAAACAGTAAAAAGTGTGACAACCAACCCCGTTCTCCCCTACTATAGAATATTGTTATATATCTGTCTTGCTCACTAGCCTTTCTTACCATCAGGTTTGCACATACTACACATTATGAAGTTTTAAAAAAAAGTATAAAAATGTCTTATTGGCCATCAAGAGCAGGTTATTATTGATTATTGGTGTTCCATATCAAAATCCATATCGTGCATCTCTAGTATTTGTGGTGGTTGGAATTAACCCTGAAGCAGAACATTAATGAATAGCTTGGATCTATTGAAAAAAAATGTATGTTATACTTATAAGTGTACTTTTATTGATCCTAGAGGATCCAAAGTAAGAGTCTTGTGTATTTGAAATGAGCCCCTTTAATCTACAGAGAGACTGGCTCCATAATCACCACCATGGTGCACAGCCCTTTTGTTTGTTTTTTTCATTACAATCACAGGTTTTCCAGCACACTTGGATGGGGAGGGTGAGGGGGAACGGTTATTAGTGTGCTACAATCTGCAGCCTTGCTTTTAAAGACGCCTCTAACTTTTACACACTGCTCCTCTAAACAAGCTAGGGCCATGTGTTATGTTAAGCTCAGCTGCAGTGCAACATGACTTGCATGAATAAACTGGGTACTTTGTTCAGAAACATTAAATAGCAGCAGTCAAAGGGATTCATAATGCTATCCTTATTATGGAGACGAGTTGTCTTGTGCTTTATATATGCAAACAACTGAAAATAATTTGTGGCCATTTCAATAACGATTGGTTTATAACATATCTATCAAATGCCCATGCCACTCGGAATAACATTCGAGAGTATATTTATATATATGCTAAGATAGGGGAAGTAATTCATTCTCATACAACATGCTCTAAGAAACATTCACATAGTAAAGAAGAGAGGATGTGACTCCTCATGGTATGAAAAGCCTGATTTAGATTCAACATTATTATCTGTACACTGCACACCTGTCGATTTCCTCCATCATAACTGAGGCATCAGTACATATTGAGATATTTCCAAAATATAAAAATCTATTTGTAGGAGGGAAAAAAGGTGCCTAAAAGTATCACTGCGTTAGGCCACACCTATGACTGATCAGCGAGGCTTGAGTCAAAGTTCACGTCCTGATACATTTAGAGAAACAACCACAAACAGGCACAAGTTTTAACCACAACATGACCTTTTTAAAACAACCTGCTGTCAAACCAGATGCGAAACAGTCACCGCCTCAGTGTCGAAGTAAAGGCTTTCACTCATGAGTCCCGGAAAGCTCAGCCAAATGAATATAAAACAGAAGAAAATACCAGAAAAGAAACCCAAAGGCTGCTCCATAAGTCACTGAGATGATACATTACGATATCAACCCCCATTTCCCGGTGCATCAGCTCCTGTTTGCATCATAAAACAGGAGGCAAAGAGTTCCCACTGGACTCTGATTGGCTGCTGCATGCTAACAGTCCTCAGTGAAGAGATGAGACGATGAGGGCTTCAGATCTGTGTGTGGTGGTGTGTGTGTCCAGGCGGTGTGTAGGGAGGTGGCGCCGGGTTAGGTTTGATCCCTCTGCTCTTCATGTAGGAGATGAACTGGTCAGGTATCTCTGCTAGCACGTCTTTGGCAAGCCGAGCCATACTGAGCACGTGGTTGCCTGTGCGGTCCATATAATCTCTGAAGGGAACAAACTGGGAGAGAAGAGAAGAGATAGATACATACTCTATAATGTTAGCCTTTTTTAAATCACTCATTTGCATAGGGCCTATAAACATAAGGCTTCCTCCCAGAGGAAAAATTTACTGCTCAAGGCTTTCTCTTCTAAGTCTCCGGAGACAAAATTGAGATTCTCACTTCAGCCTCATTCAAGTTTCAAATTGTTCTCATTGGTTTCTCCTAAAATTCACTAGGAGAAATAGTTGAGACCATGACATGAGTCTTATGTGAGACTTAAACGAGAGATCTCATTAATGGTGAATTTAATTTAATTTCCTAATTATTTTTTTTTGCCTTTATTTGGCAGGACAGCTGAAGAGAGTCAGGAAATGTGGGGAGTAGTGAGCGGGGGAGACATGCAGGAAATGGTCAACCAGCCGGGAATTGAACTGGCGAACTCTGCGACGAGGACAGTAGCCTCTGTATGTGGGGCGCGTAGACCTCTAGACCACCAACGCCGAAAATAATCCTCCCCTTTAATTGAATAATCTGGCTAAATCTGGTCAGCCCTTTTGCGGCCCACATTTTAAATAAATGGTCTGTCATACCTGGTATGAAATCTCTATCTTTTGCAATTTCTCTCAAATCCACTAAATCTTTGTGAAGTTGTTTTGTTCCAAACAGACTTGTAAAGGAAGGACCAGACTGTGAAGTCAAAGAAGAGATCATTTGACATCTAAAAAGCTGATCTTGCAAGTTGTTCAAATGTTTTAATGAGAATTGTAAGTTTGTGGACAATTACATTGAAATCTTAATTTTGCAGGGCACTATAAATGTTCATGAAAAGATGAGCTCAGGCTCTTTCTTTGCTCCATCTGAGCTCAACTTGAGACACAAAAACTGAGTCTGACAAAAACAAATGGATGAGGTTAGATTGAGACAATTGAGAGAGCTCCCTGATTTCTCCACCTGAGCTCAAAAGGAGTCACAACACTTGAGACATACCTGAGAATCATTTCAGATTTTGACCAGATCTCCTTTTGAACTGAAAGGGAGACTAAGCTGAGACTTTTTGCAACTTTTTTTCTGGAGGCAAGAATGAGAAACAGAAGACATAAGCTTTAGTCTCATTTTGCTTTCAAACAGATCTCATTGTTGTCTAGGAGAGATCAATGAAACACTTTTGAGATCTCCTCTCTAAATTTATTTTCCTATGGGCTCTGTCTGTTATAAAACCATGAAACTGTTGTTGCAGTGATTCATGAAAAGCTCTAAACACTGTCTGACAATGTATGTATGGAGGTTTGGGAGCAGGGGGGTAAACTGAACAGGGATATCCACAGTGATCATGTTTAAACCTTCATCTCTGTCAACATTTGGCAGACTGTGCAAGCATCAGGATGCTGATCTGTCTCTAATCCAGCGAGCTGGTTTTCCTCCAGAGTCAGAGAAAATAATTAAACAAACATGGAAGTTTTTTATACAACACTTTGATTAGAGTAATGTAGATATTTTAACTTTTTTTTTTTTACCTCTTTGTTACACATGGAGGTAGTCTGTGACCTCCAGGGCTCCTAACGAGCCCATCATTGCACCCAGCTTGAGCTCATCAGCCTGGCTGCTCAATAAAAGGAGCTCCAGTCCTTTCCCTCAGTTAGGTGTGTGCAACAGAGAAGACAACACCTTCAGTTGTTTCCTCTGGGTTTTGTTTGAAGAGTGTTGCTGTAAGAGAGTGTGTATGTTTGTGGACGTATTGTGAAGGGACGGAGGGTGGCAAAAGGATAATTAAAAAGAGGATTGATCTCTCAGGAGAGTTTAATCAGATTACAGTTAGTTTAGGCCTTTTCCTTTAGTTTGTCTACTCTTTGTAGTAGAATTAGTCCCATAGGAAAATACATTTACAGAGGAGATCTCAAAAGTGTTTCATTTCTGTCTCCTAGACAACAATGAGATCTGTTTGAAAGCAAAATGAGAATATAGCTTATGTCTCCTGTTTCTCATTCTTGTCTCCAGAAAAAAAGTTGTAAAAAGTCTCAGCTTAGTCTCCCTTTCAGTTCAAAAGGAGATCTGGTCCAAATCTGAAATGATTCTCAGGTATTTCTCAAGTGTTGTGACTCCTTTTGAGCTCAGGTGGAGAAATCAGGGAGCTCTCTCAATTGTCTCAATCTAATCTCATCCATTTGTTTTTGTCAGACTCAGTTTTTGTCAACATTTATAGTGCCCTGCAAAATTAAGATTTCAATGTAATTGTCCATAATGAACATTTATCGTCATAATTTCGTTAACGAACATTTATCGTCATAATTTCGTTAACGAACATTTATCGTCATAATTTCGTTAACAAACATTTATTGTCATAATTTCGTTAACAAACATTTATCGTCATAATTTCGTTAACGAACATTTATCGTCATAATTTCGTTAACGAACATTTATCGTCATAATTTCGTTAACAAACATTTATTGTCATAATTTCGTTAACAAACATTTATCGTCATAATTTCGTTAACGAACATTTATCATGATTGCGTTGATGAACATTTATCGTCATAATTTCGTTAACGAACATTTATCGTCATAATTCCGTTAACAAACATTTGTCATAATTTCGTTAACAAACATTTATCGTCATAATTTCGTTAATGAACATTTATCGTCATAATTTCGTTAACGAACATTTATCATAATTGCGTTGATGAACATTTATCGTCATAATTTCGTTAAACATTTATCGTCATAATTGCGTTGATAAACATTTATCGTCATAATTTCGTTGATGAACATTGTCATAATTTCGTTAACGAACATTTATCGTCATAATTGCGTTGATGAACATTCATCATAATAATTTCGTTGATCATTTATCGTCATAATTTCGTTGATGAACATTTATTGTCATAATTTTGTTAATGAACATTTATCGTCATAATTTCGTTAACGAACATTTATCGTCATAATTTCGTTAATGAACATTTATCGTCATAATTTCGTTGATGAACATTTATCGTCCTAATTTCGTTAATGAACATTTATCGTCATAATTTCATTAATGAACATTTATCGTCATAATTTCGTTGATGAACATTTAGCGTCATAATTTCGTTAATAAACATTTATCGTCATAATTTCATTGATGAACATTTATCGTCATAATTTCGTTGATGAACATTTATCGTCATAATTTCGTTAACGAACATTTATCGTCATAATTTCGTTAATGAATATTTATCGTCATAATTTCGTTAATGAATATTTATCGTCATAATTTCGTTGATGAACATTTAGCGTCATAATTTCGTTGATGAACATTTATTGTAATAATTTCGTTGATGAACATTGTCATAATTTCGTTAATTAACATTTATCGTCATAATTTCATTGATGAACATTTATCGTCATTATTTCGTTAATGAACATTTATTGTCATAATTTCGTTAATGAACATTTATCGTCATAATTTCGTTGACGAACATTTATCGTCATAATTTCGTTAATGAACATTTATCGTCATAATTTCGTTGACGAACATTTATCGTCATAATTTCGTTAATGAACAGTTATCGTCATAATTTTGTTAATGAACATTTATCGGCATAATTTCGTTAATGAACATTTATCGTCATAATTTCGTTGATGAACATTTATCGTCATAATTTCGTTAACGAACATTTATCGTCATAATTTCGTTAATGAATATTTATCGTCATAATTTCGTTAATGAATATTTATCGTCATAATTTCGTTGATGAACATTTAGCGTCATAATTTCGTTAATGAACATTTATCGGCATAATTTCGTTGATGAACATTTATCGTCATAATTTCGTTGATGAACATTTATCGTCATAATTTCGTTAACAAACATTTATCGTCATAATTTCGTTAATGAATATTTATCGTCATAATTTCGTTAATGAACATTTATCGTCATAATTTCGTTAACGCACATTTATCGTCATAATTTCGTTGACGCACATTTATCGTCATAATTTCGTTGATGAACATTTATCGTCATAATTTCGTTAACGAACATTTATCGTCATAATGTCGTTGATGAACATTTATCGTCATAATTTCATTGATGAACATTTATCGTCATAATTTCGTTAATGAACATTTATCGTCATAATTCTGTTAATGAACATTTATCGTCATCATTTCGTTAACGAACATTTATCGTCATAATTTCATTAATGAACATTTATGTTCATCATTTCGTTAATGAACATTTATCGTCATAATTTCGTTAATGAACATTTATCGTCATAATTCTGTTAATGAACATTTATCGTCATCATTTCGTTAATGAATATTTATCGTCATAATTTCGTTAATGAACATTTATCGTCATAATTTCGTTGACAAACATTTATCGTCATAATTTCGTTGATGAACATTTATCGTCATAATTTCGTTAATGAACATTTATCGTCATAATTTCGTTAATGAACATTTATGTTCATCATTTCGTTAATGAACATTTATCGTCATAATTTCGTTAACGAACATTTATCGTCATAATTTCATTGATGAACATTTATCGTCATAATTTCGTTAACGAACATTTATCGTCATAATTTCATTGATGAACATTTATCGTCATAATTTCGTTAACGAACATTTATCGTCATAATTTCATTGATGAACATTTATCGTCATAATTTCGTTAACGAACATTTATCGTCATTTCATTGATGAACATTTATCGTCATAATTTCGTTAACGAACATTTATCGTCATAATTTCATTAATGAACATTTATGTTCATCATTTCGTTAATGAACATTTATCGTCATAATTTCGTTAATGAACATTTATCGTCATAATTCTGTTAATGAACATTTATCGTCATCATTTCGTTAATGAATATTTATCGTCATAATTTCGTTAATGAACATTTATCGTCATAATTTCGTTGACAAACATTTATCGTCATAATTTCGTTGATGAACATTTATCGTCATAATTTCGTTAATGAACATTTATCGTCATAATTTCGTTAATGAACATTTATGTTCATCATTTCGTTAATGAACATTTATCGTCATAATTTCGTTAACGAACATTTATCGTCATAATTTCATTGATGAACATTTATCGTCATAATTTCGTTAACGAACATTTATCGTCATAATTTCATTGATGAACATTTATCGTCATAATTTCGTTAACGAACATTTATCGTCATAATTTCATTGATGAACATTTATCGTCATAATTTCGTTAATTAACATTCATCGTCATAATTTCATTGATGAAATTAACACTGTAACCAAGAACTAAGTTAAAATCTTATCTTGTGGTCAGGTGAGTTTTTGCAGTAGATTATTCCAAAAACAAAATTAATTTCATACTGAACATTTCAGGATTGCCCAACCTACATTGTGTAACTCTTAGAAAAACCTGCATATCCACTATTCAGTAAATTAACATTCAGTTTTGACTCTACAGAAACTAAAACAGATGATCAGTCTGTGAAAATCCCTTGAGAGTCCTGTGAGTAGACTTAAATGGGTTCTTGGAGTGACACAATATCAAACTTTTCTTCCTTTGTGGGAATTCACAGATGTCCATATCTGTTAGTGATTCCAGTGCCAACAGATGGTGTTTAGTCACAAACATGCATTTTAATGGGCGAGCACAACTGAGGAAAGACTTTAAGTGTACACTGTAGATCTTAACACAGTACTAAAGTCCGTGGACACGCTGTAGCCTGACCGTCAGAGACAGTCCAACCTTCATAAAAGTTTAAAGGCAATTATCTGAAAAATATAAGTTTCTGTCTTCTTCATTAAATCCATGAAATAAGACCCTGCACTTTTTCTTTCTTGTTTCTGGCCTGCAGTACAATCTGACTTTCTCTCATGTTGTAAAGTGCAGTCACCTGAACAATGTCTCTCTCAGCCAGTTTCCCCCGAGACGAGATCCTGATGTCATCGCCGTCCAACTCCACCATCGCTGGAGGACACAAGTTCACACACGCATGAATACACACAGACATGTTTTCGCACAGTGTGAGAATGGAGCAAGGGCAGCGTCTTTTCTAGGACGGAGATCCACTGATGTTAAAGTTCATTTCTCATACATGATATTAATAACCATATAATTCTGCTCCTGCATCAGAAAAGCTGAAAGGTTACAGAGCTGTACAGCAACAGTCTGTACTTACTGCTTGTCTAATCAACTAATAAGTCCTTTACTACATCCTCTGTGCAATTTAGAATCATCTTTACTAAACACTGCAAGCCCAGCCATTAACCTCAACCATTTCTCTACAATTATGCCTCCATCCACCTACGCACTCCTGTCTCCACTGACTGAAATTAGTTTTTACCGTTACTTCCTCTCGGGTATTTCTCTGAATTAGTGCCATAGAGGTTAGCGCAGGCTGCAGCGGTAATAGACCGTGCGTTTGCAGAATTAGAATGGCAATTATTAGCTCCTGTTTGCATCTGTTTAACTGACTTTATTAATGTACATTGTGTAAAAGCATCAGGATTCAACAGTGCTGAGCTCTGATATATTTTATGTTCATGTACATCTTGTTCATTCCTGCTTAAAAAAAAAAACCCAGCAGATTAAAGTAAAACTCAGAGCACCGTACCGTCAAACTCCGCCTGACCAACTCCAACTATGATGATGGACATGGGAAGCTTGGCACCCTGCAGAGAAATCAAAGAGCACAAAGTACAAGCAGGTCACTGACATGATGTGCAGATTTTTGTGTCCGAATCCATTATTAGTTATTTTCAAGACATGCATCAATTGATTCTATAAAACCTGCTTATTTTGAATACAATTTCAGTACATTCAAATATTGAGATTTATTTTATTTCTAAGTATCTCAAACCCTGAAAATATCAGGTGAAGTGAACTGACTTAAAACACTATACAAAATGTGTTTTAATAATAATAATAATAAATTCAAATTAAAACACCATGGCATGATTTTACATATGAGAGCTTTGGGTAACACTTTATATTAATTATCTTTATCTATAATGTGTTAACTAACTCTTTGTTCATACTTTATAAATGATGGATTCACCAATTACAAATTAGCAATTATGGTCATTATAAACCAGTTATAAACACATTTTCAGGTTATGATTCTAACATTTAGTAAGGGTTAGTGAACACCTTATTACATAGCAAATTATGATTAATTAAGGTAGTAACAAAGGACTTATAAGCTGCTTGTTCATGGTTTTGTGGACTGATCTAAAGTGAGGACTTTTTATGCTTTACAAAGAATTCATTAATGAGATTTAAGAACCAGCAGCACCTTAAAATAGAATCCAAGTTATTGTTCAGTTTTGCTGCTGCATTTTAACTTGTGTTTACAAATGGTTTCATACAGCCAGCGTTTAAATGTTACTGTGCCTTTTAATATAATTGATATCTAATATTGTATTTGAGTTTTGCCACTGTGAGCACTTTAAGTTTGAGAGAGTTCTTGTTCAGTTGCAGAGTATTTTGTGACTACCTTGATTAATCATAATTTGCTATGTAATAAGGTGTTCACTAACCCTTACTAAATGTTAGAGTCATAACCTGTAAATGTGTTTATAACTGGTTTATAATGACCATAATAGCTCATTTGTATTTGGTGAATCCATCATTTATAAAGTATGAACAAAGAGTTAGTTAACACATTATAGAGAGTCAAATTCATGAATAGTAAAACATTTATAACTGTGTTTGTACATGATATATAAATGAGTATTAATGTATGAACAATGCTTTACAGAGGATGAGTTAAGTATTAATTAATGCTTAACTAATGCTTAAAAGTGTGTAGTTAATATAAAGTTTTACCGAGCTTTGAAACAAACATAATTTCATAAATATCAATAGTTTAAAGGCACCTAAGGTTATTTAAAAACTTTTGTCCACCAATTTGCATGTTCCCAAATGTCAGGGTGGCACCACCATACTCATGGAGCTTTTATTTTGAAAGTAAGTAGTTATAATGGACTTCAACATATTAAATCATTCAGAGGACCCCTACTAATTCCAATGGCTGAGTTAAAAGGTTTGTAGATGTCTCTTATATAATAATAGAAAAGCTTTTATCAACTTATAGGTGGATGGTAAAACTTTCCATGTCAGGTGGTACAACCAACCTAAAACTGTAAAAAGTTATATTTTATACCTGGCCAATAGAATGCAAAAATCCTAATATATTGTAAATAATAGTGATGTGTCGGTCGCGAACGATCCGGCTCTAAGAGCCGGCTCTTTGAAGTGAACGACTCCTGACAGGGAGCCGTTTTTGTTTTTTTTCCTCCGCTGTTTCCGAAATCGCCTACTATACTAGCAGTACGTACTGATATGTCCAAAATTCAGTATGTAGTAAGTAGTATGTGAACAAGAGCAAAATCTGCAGTATGGCAAAACTCCCCGGATGTCTACTGATTCGGGAAAATATCTCCGTATGCATCGGACCAGTCTGCCTCGCGTACTGTTTCCCATAATGCACAGCGCTCGTTCTGCTTTTTCTTTTTCCTCATTTTTTGACGGGAGGAAATCCGTTTTTGGGTGCTGTGAAAGTTATCAAATTACATATAAACCACTTCCTAACTTTTTAAATCATAAATGGATGCTAAATAAGCTTTTTATTTAAGTTGTTTACTTCCGCTTTCCGAAACCGGAAATCCAGCGAAGTCTGGCTCAGCATGCTGCATGACAGATCGATCAGAACAGTCATACTACAGACTAAATTCAAACGCAGTATGTAGTAGGCAATACCTACTGCCTACTACATTAGTAAGTAGTATGTAGCAGGCCGTTTCGGAAACAGCCCTCGTCTTTTTCTGTGAAAGCCTCACGTGATTGGTCAAGACATGGTGGCGTCTTGACCAATCACGTGTCTACATTGAGCAGAACGGGGAGGGGAGGGGTCAGAGACTCAGACAGCACAGTGAGCAGCAACAGGAGGGAGACGAGAGGGAGAACGTTCGCGACAGAGAGAACGCACTGGAAAGGTGACTGCAGAAAACACAGAAAACTTTAGACACATTTAAAAGGCATAGACTGTTCAACGGCAGAGTGAAGACTGTGTAAGGTGAAAGTGTCATCAATCAGGGTCCACAAAAAACCTGCAAAGGCACATTAGAAGTGTCTGTGAAGGTTCTCAGTCATCCAGGTCATGGACATTAGAACTGTTTATCCATCAGTGCAATAAGTGAAGAATAAAGACAGTCAAGGGAACCTGCTGTTAATGAAGGTCTTTAAAAGTTTATAAATAATATACAGACATCAGAGATTGGACCTTTTTGTCTAATTGTGATGGGTCTTGTTTTTGTACTTTATAATTTAATTTCTGTAGAACTCTGCTCCATGTTGAGAATATAAATAAAGCCTTTTAAATGGTGCACATTTCATATAATGTATGTTTTTTACAGTAGTAATTCATTTTATATATAATTTTACATTATTTTAGGTAATACATTCATTCAAACAAGAAAAAATCTGAGGAGCCACTTGGGAGCCGAAAGAGCCAGCTCTCTAAAAAGAGCCGGAATTCCCATCACTAGTAAATAAAAAATATACTCACAAAATAGAAATGTGTAAAGCACTGTAACCACTCTAAGGGATACTTCCTGAAAGTTCCAGTTAGAATAAATGATAGGAAAGTACATGTATTTTGACAAATATCAGGTTGTGCCACCTGACATTTTTTGGGTGTTCAAGGGTAAAAAAAGACTATTTAAATACTTAGAAAAGCTGTTGAACATACAAGCCTTGCTAGAACACATTATTCCAGACACAAAAATATGCATTGCAACCAATCTGGAAATACTTAAAAAAAAAACTGTTTTTGAAGCTTATTTGTGAACGACCCAATACACATTTTAACATTAAATGAGCAACTATTTGTAGACATTTCCTGAGAGGCTTGCACACATCACCTCTGACCTACATTGCTCATTACTTTTTATCTGACTTTAGTGCAGCTACATGCTGACCTATGTAAGTTACAGCCACACTTATGTTCTGCATCACATTTAACTAGCTGAATGACCTTTTGAAGCGAGTCAATGCCTCCAGAGAGAGAAAAAGAGTTAGAGATAGTATGTTAGACAAATGGGGTAAAAAAAACAAACAAGAGGGGTCCAGCTGCAAACCTCCACTCTCAGCCGGCTTAACAGCTCCTCCACTGTGAAGTGGATGTTCAGACACCTCCACCGTGGGACGGAAGTGATGCAATTCTAATCCTCCTTTTTTTTTTTTTTATTAACAAAATCAATTTACAAAACATTGTAAAGGCAAAAATCCGTCACAATTGCTTTTGTAATGAACAGGTGCAAATAGTGCATTTAAAGAAATATATATCTCTTAGACATGAGTAACTCTTGTAAGTCTGTAAATGACATACAATCATAAAACAGGAAAGAAGGGAGAAAAAACAAGAACAAAAAAGCAACAACAACGCTACGGCTTTCTTTGCAGATCATACTTGTTAATCAAGGTGAACAATTTCATAGCATGTGTGCTTTTCATTATTTTAAGGGCTTTAGTGAAGGAGAGAAACTCATTGTAAAACATATAAAACCTAGGCTTTACCTTCATATATTTGCATTTATGTAATGTAAAATTTCACTAGGATGAGGATATTATTAATCCAAAAATCATACTCTCTGTTCTCTGAGACAAAGCCTTAAATAATGTCCTTTTGTAGAAAGGGTTTAAGTTAATTTCAAATTTAGTCACTTTTATTCTACGGAGCCCCTAGAGTGACGTGCAGAAATTTTTTTTTTGGAAAGTATCTCATGCACACGAGATACTTTCTCGTGCGCACCAGATACTTTCTTGTGAGCACCAGATACTTTCTCGTGAGCACCAGATACTTTCTCGTGAGCACCAGATACTTTCTTGTGAGCACCAGATACTTTCTTGTGAGCACCAGATACTTTCTCGTGAGCACCAGATACTTTCTCTTGAGCACCAGATACTTTCTCGTGAGCACCAGATACTTTCTCTTGAGCACCAGATACTTTCTCGTGAGCACCAGATACTTTCTCGTGAGCACCAGATACTTTCTCGTGCGCACCAGATACTTTCTCGTGAGCACCAGATACTTTCTTGTGAGCACCAGATACTTTCTCGTGAGCACCAGATACTTTCTCGTGAGCACCAGATACTTTCTCGTGAGCACCAGATACTTTCTCGTGCGCACGAGAGATCAACCAGTTTCGATCTAAAAATGACAGTACAGCAGTTAGTTGAGCTTTATTTCAACCTTGGGCTGCCTTGTATCTTGTTACATTTATTGTAACCCATTGTAACAAAGGATCAAACATAGTCCTCATTAAATAACTGCCTAAATGCGTGATGATATCGACTAGTCTTGGTCTCGGTGCGCTCTGGTCTCGGTGCGCTCTGGTCTCGGTTCGCTCTGGTCTCGGTGCGCTCTGGTCTCGGGCATGGCTAAAGGGATCGCTTCACAACCACATACCCTGGAATCTACACTATGATTGGCTGCATAGGAGTGAGACATCTGATTGGTTACAGACATTGCCCTGCAGTCTCAAAAATTCCATTCACAAATGCAGTGAGGTTCACAAATTACAACGGTTCGTAAATGCAGACCGAACAGTCCGTATATAAATGTAACAAGATACAAGACAGCCCAAGGTTGAAATAAAGCCCAACTAACTGCTGCACTGTCATTTTTAGATCGAAACTGGTTGATCTCCAGCGCTAACTTGGTATCTTGTGCTCATAAGGAAGTATCTGGTGCTCACGAGAAAGTATCTCGTCCGCACGAGATATTTTCCCAAAAAAAATTTCTGCACGTCACTTTAGGGGCTCCGTAATTTCTTGTTTGAGTTTTAACATCTTATTTTACCTCCAGTGTTTTCTCATTAAGATATCATGAGAATGTTTCCTCAGTTCGTTCAGCAACTTCTTTTTTATTTATTTATTTTATTTTTTGTTTGTTTTTATTATTATTGTTGCATATTGTGTTCTTAACCTGAGGATTGTGGGGTGGGTTTGGGATCTTTTTCTTAATTGATTCTATTTGAAATTGTTTTTAGGTACATCACTTTGTGTTACAATGTCATTGTATGAAAAGTGCTTTATAAATAAAGTCTGATTGATTGATTGATTGATTGAGTCTGATATAACTAAATAACTGTAAAATATTTATCATGAAACTGACATAAATGAACATATTTTGCCTTCATGTGTTGCATGTGATATGAAGTGAATCATATTGCTGTGAATCTTTAAACCTTGAATTGATCAGACCTCTGTCCCTGTGTTACGGTTCAAACAACACTGAATGTAAACACAGAGGTTGTGATCGGACTGGAGCGCAAATTAAACAATCGTGTCTCTCTGGAGGAAATGAAAAAGGTCAAGATCATTACACCAAACGGAGGTGCCCACCAATTTATGTTGTGTTATTTATGAAGTGCATTTTATACTTTGTTTTTTCAATGTAACACTATTGAGGAATCAGGTTAACAAAGGTAATCAAAACAGGAAAAAAAAGACGGGTCCAGCTGCAGACCTCCACTCACTTAATCCTGACGTCACTTCCTTCTAACAGTGCAGGTGAGCTCAGAGTGGAGGTCTGCAAGAGAGTGGAGGTCTGCAGCTAGACTGTCTTGAAACAAAACAGGGAGTTGCTTCAACAAAAAATGTATTTTTGGTGTTCTTTTCTTATCCCAGATATATTTGGATGTCTCTGGAGCAAAATCATGTAAGAATGTTTGAGCATTCTTCTCTCCTGATGGCAATTTGTGTTGTCATGAAGTGATATGCTAAGATTGCACGGATGGATTTGAGTCTGGAGAGTGGAGATTAATCTCACTGACATCACTAACAGCATCCCTTGAGGTACCGAACCAGCCGGTCAGCACTATCAGAACTGAAACATTTCATTTTTATAGAATTTCTAAAAAAAAAGTTCTGACCTGCAAAAAAGTACTGCAGGACATAACATGAAGCAGGTTTGGGTTAAAAGTGAATGAAATTAACAGCAGGGTACAAAGTGTTGAATCTGTTGGCAGACACCTTGATAAGGTCTGGCATAGCAGGTGAAGCATTGTGGCATTTGTGAGCTAGGAGAGGCGGGAGGGGGAGAAGGTGCTAACTTCTGTCAGAACAGCAGCCGTCCCCAAACGCCCACCCAACCACTCCCAAGCCACAACTCCAGTCCCATGGCATTGCTGTTAGTCTCTCCACACTGTGGCGATTAATTGGCTCTCGACAAGGGATTGATCAAACTGTAAAAAGCATTGATGATCAACATAGACCGGACACATTGAATAGATCCAAAATGACTGCCAATGGAAATGTGTAATGCTTACCTGTTCCTACTTTTTTAAGTGAGAAAACATGCTATCGTGTTCTGTTTAGCACTAAACTTGAAGTATAGGATTATGGAAATACCATTGTTTGGAACAGTCACTTGTGTGGAAACCAAAGTATTGTAAAGGCTAAAGTTCTTTCCTGATGATGGTGATGAATGAAATGTTAAAGTATACCATGAGAGAGACTTACAGTGTATGTCACTACAGAATCTAATGGAAATCCATTCTGGTTTCAAGACAATTCACACAAAAATGACACTTGAGAAAAAAGCCCATGAACTACAGTGTTTAGGACATTCCATCCATCCATCCATCCATCCATCCATCCATCCATCCATCCATCCATCCATCCATCCATCCATCCATCCATCCATCCATCCATCCATCCATCCATCCATCCATCCATGCATGCATGCATCCATCCATCCATGCATGCATGCATCCATCCATGCATCCATCCATGCATCCATCCATCCATCCATCCATGCATCCATCCATCTATCCATCCATCCATCCATCCATCCATGCATCCATCCATCCATGCATCCATCCATCCATCCATCCATCCATCCATCCATGCATCCATGCATGCATCCATGCATGCATCCATCCATCCATCCATCCATCCATCCATCCATCCATCCATCCATCCATCCATCCATCCATTGTGGTGGAAAAATCATTGAATAAACAGTTCCAGGTGCAGATCACCAAGGTCTACACAGAAGGCTTTCTGCTTGATAAGAAGTAAGATCTGCTGTATTCCCAGAACTCCTTCTTTCATGATGACATATTATGGTGATGAATTAATAAACAGTTGCTTTCTGTTTCTCTGTGCTTCTGTAATAAACTGATAGGAACTGTTGCACCTGCAGTTAGCCAAGGTCGTGCACAGAAGGCTTTTGTTTTCACAGATTCTTTATTCTACCCATCAATGATCTTTGTTAGACCAAAGGATGTTACCTTTTCTTGGAAGAAGCTTCCTGTCAATGGACCACACCTGTTTTGATTCTTTTCTATATACTAGTTTGAACTCACATTTGTGGGGGCAGAAGACATCTGACTTCCACTGAGTGACCGAATACATCGGTTTAGAGAGATGAATAAATTGTTGTCAAATTGCTGCAGAGATTTCTTTACACAGTGAGAGCATCACGTCTGCTTTTGCTCTTCGCGTTGACTGTGTTCCTGCATACACCAAAGCCTTCTGAAACACGATTGGTCAATACTACTCAGACTACAAACAGACACCAGAACAGTTCCTATGCTACTCAGACTCCTGACTCCAGATTCTGCTTTTTTTTAAATGTAGAAGCTGTAAATAAAGATTAAGGTGACAGGGACTTTTTGTGTTTGCTGCTTTACTTGCCAAACAAGTAGCAACATGTTCTATTCCACATCTGCTCATGTGTGCAATGAGTTGTTTTGCAAAAGCAGTTATAGCAAACACTTCTATCCTTAACACAAGATAAATGTTCTGCTGCAAATAATCAAGCAACCTCTTTTGCCGCAGGGGTGAGAAAAACTTCTTGTCGACACAACCTCAACTGCAACACATCAGCGCGATTATCTGTGCTCCACACACCTCCTGTCAGCGCCTGTCCTCCCACGCACATGCACGCACAAACACTTAAACTTGTAGGCGTACATGTGTGTGTGTAGCCAGAAATATACACACACTCATCAGGACATCAAATGCCACCATAAATACCTTGGCTATCCACCATGCCCCACTTAAACAGTCTTCCTGTCACCCTGATTGGCAGCCGACAACCGAGTCTAATGAGCCAACAAAACAAAGCGCCACTCAACATGCATTACTCCAACAGCTCACTCTAGATGTTCTGCTTTAATCAAACACCATACATACGATATGATACGATGTACTTTATTGTCCCTGTAGGGAAATTTGTCTTTGACATCAGTGCTGCATGTTACCTGAATAGTACACATTCATACAACACACAGCATACTCTTAAGGAGAGAGCACCATAACACTGCCCCCACCCTAACAGGCTATTTAATATTTAACATTCTAATAGAGATCGGCTGAAAGAAGTTTTTAAAATGATTCAATTTACACTTGGGGACTCTGTTCCTTCTTCCAGAAGGTAAATGTTCATACTGAGAGTAAATGATGTGCAACGGGTCTCCAAGTATTCTCTGAGCCTGCCCAAGAACACACTGCTCATAAATGGCCTGAAGGGAAGGTTTGCCAGTCTTTCCTATGACCTTCATGGCAGTCTGCACCAGGCGAGAGAGTTTGGTTTTGAGCTGAACAGAGAGGTTACCGTACCATGCTGTCATCCCATACCTAATAATACTCTCCAGTACAGCCTGATAGAACAAAAACACAGCCTGCTGATTCACACCAAACACCCAGAGCCGACGTAAAAAGTACAATCTTTGCTGTATGCGGGAACACAGGTTATCAATGTGGGCCTCCCAGATGAACTTAATATCCAGGTGGACACCTAAATATTTGTAGGAGCTGACCTGACAGATGTTTTTGTCATGAATAAGGACTGGAGTGTGATCACCCACAGAGCGAGGGTCAAACACCATCTCCTGTGTCTTCTTCACATTGATTAAAATGTGGTTATCATCGCACCACTGAACAAAGGTCTGCATCTCAGTAAAATATGACAAGAGACCTGAGTCCTGGTACAGCAGACTGAGAATGGCTGTATCAAAGTTTCTCTCTTTAGTCCGTCAGCATTGGGGGGCTGTGGCTCAGTGGGTAGAGTCCGTCATCTATCAATCATAAGGTTGGCGGTTCGATCCCAGCACATGCCAAAGTGTCCTTGAGCAAGATAATGAACCACAAACTGCTTCTACTGTTGTTCCGCTGTGCATGAATCTTGGGGGCGGCAGTAGCTCAGTCCATGGGGACTTGGCCTAGGAACCGAAGGGTCGCCGGTTCGAGTCCCAGCATGGACGAAGTTTGGCAAGTGGACTGGTGGCTGGAGAGGTGCTGGTTCACCTGCCTGGGCACTGCCGAGGTGCCCTTGAGCAAGGCATCGAACCCCCAACTGCTCGGGGTGCGCTGGTTGACGGCAGTATCCTCACTCTGACATCTCTCCCTAAGCATGTTCACTGCATGTGTGTGCATTTGTATGTATATACCAAAAAACAACTGTATGTGTAGCATGTCCAAAATAGCATGAGTGAAAAAATTGAATTTCCCCCCTGGGGATCAATAAAGTACCTTTCTTTCTAATCATCTGAAAACTTAAAAATCAGATTTACTACCTTTGCTTTGATGGAAGTGTGTCCCATTAAAAATGCTGATGCATAAACAGTTTTATGGATTTGTTAAAAGAGGGGACTGTCCTGTCATTGCAGGGGTCATGTGAGTCACCAGATCCTCTTTCATTGGCTCTCACAATTCAGCTCAGGGGAATGGCTTAAGGCAGAATGTAGAAAAATGAAGACAAAGCTAGACCAATTAACACTACAAGACTTATCAAACAGAGTCGGGGATAATGAGCATCTGTTATAAACACCCTACTGCCAATCAAAATGTGTGACAGGCTGATCTGTATTGAAAGTGATATGACACAATTATTGTAATTTTTTACCATTGACTTTAAACAGTTTGAGAATTTCATGTTCATAAAGATGAACTTAAACTTTATACAACATCTGCTAATGCCAAGTTTTCCACTCAAATGTAGACATCCTGCTAATTAATGAAACAAAAAGAAACAAAGCGTGTTGTTTTCTTTGTGGAGATAACAACCTGCATTGAGCAGTAATTGCCAATTAAGGTACTGTATTTAGTCACTTGGAAAAAACCCATTATATATATCACAAAGGAAGTAATGACAGAACTCAGATGAATGTTTCACAATTAACAACCCTGCTTCTTCCCTTTGCTGAAGCTGACATTACATTGTTATTTTTAAGTTGATAGATTTCACTACAGTCTTAAACAGAGCTCCTAATAAGCAAATATGTGCAGTATATAGAAAAGAAACAAAACCTTACCCTAAGCAACAATTGCCCTATCACAGCTTGGAGCACATTACTCAACAATGTGTCATTCAAGCGTTGGATTTGTCCACTTGATGAAGCTACAGTATCTCACAAAAGTGAGTACACCCCTCACATTTCTGCACATATTTAATTATATCTTTTCATGGGACAACACTGCAGATATGACACTTTGATACAATGTAAAGTAGTCAGTGTAAAGCTTGTATAGCAGTGTAAATTTACTGTCCCCTCAAAATGACTCAACACACAGCCATTAATGTCTAAACCACCGACAACAAAAGTGAGTACACCCCTAAGTGAAAATGTACAAATTGGGCCCAAAGTGTCAATATTTTGTGTGGCCACCATTATTTTCCAGCACTGCCTTAACCCTCTTGGGCATGGAGTTCACCAGAGCTTCACAGGTTGCCACTGGAGTCCTCTTCCACTCCTCCATGAAGACATCATAGAACAGGTGGATGTTAGAGACCTTGTGCACCTCCACCTTCCGTTTGAGGATGCCCCCACAGATGCTCAATAGGGTTTAGGTCTGGAGACATGCTTGGCCACTCCATCACCTTCACCCTTAGCTTCTTTAGCAAGGCAGGGGCCGTCTTGGAGGTGTGTTTGGGGTCGTCATCATGTTGGAGTACTGCCCTGCGGCCCAGTTTCTGAAGGGAGGGGATCATGCTCTGCTTCAGTGTGTCACAGTACATGTTGGCATTCATGGTTCCCTCAATGAACTGTAGCTCCTTAGTGCCAGCAGCACTCATGCAGACCCAGACCATGACACTCCCACCACCATGCTTGACTGTAGGCAACACACACTTGTCTTTGTACTCCTCACCTGGTTGCCCCCCTTACACGCTTGACACCATCTGAACCAAATAAGTTTATCTTGGTCTCATCAGACCACAAGACATGGTTCCAGTAATCCATGTCCTTAGTCTGCTGTCTTTAGCAGATTGTTTGCAGGCTTTCTTGTGCATCATCTTTAGAAGAAATGTGAGGGGTGTACTCACTTTTGTGAGATACTGTATGTGCAGATTGTGGGCGGGGGGTGTTGTGGGTGAGAGGTGGTCGCATGGCAGTGTACAATCCTGGACAGGTCTATCAAAGGGCTAATATGTAGACAGACAACTGCACACACTCACACTGTGTGCAGACATGCAAACTTCATATAGAAAGGTCCCAGCTGATTCAGACCAGGGAACCTCTTGATGTGAGTTAACAGCACTGTAACCACTAACTGCTAACCACTGCACCACCATGCAGCCTTGACACAACTCTCTCTAGATTGTATACCGGTGTATTGGTCACACTGGTACAAAGATGAAGCCCCCATCACAAATGAAAAAAATGTAACTGAAGTGCTTAAATATTCAGAATTTGTCTTTCAGCCCAGTAACGCTGCTCCACCCTCATCCTGCTTTTCTAGTATGTATTAATTCTTATTTGTAATTGATCTGCTTGACAAATATTAAAAAGGCAGTCAAGGAAAGCTTTCTGAGATACATAATGGAGCACTGGGAAAACTTCTCATTTTGTCCGATTTAATGAAGTGGAAAGCTTGACATACCGCTGCAAGAGTGGGATTCAGCAAACTGTCAATATGCTTAACATTTTCATCTTGTAGAAAGTTAATCTGTAGATATGACAGGATCGTATCATTAAAGGTGACATATCACGCTTTTTTCATCAATATATATTGGTCTAAGAGGTCCCCAAAACATGTCTTTAAAGTTAATTGCTCAAAAAAACACTTTGAAATCAGATTTTGGTCTGCCTGAAAACCCCTCTTCTTCAGTCCTCCTCAAAACACTCTGTTTTCTCTCTGACCACGCCCCCTCAGGAAGTGGATGTGCCTCGGCTGTCCAGCACGTTGATCTAATGTTTACATGTTGTCTGAATATACACGGCTGCTCAGAGATCACGTTTCTTCAACCCTCTCAATCTGATCCAGAATCTGATCCTGACGGAGAGGCGCCTGTAGCAGGACCTTTCTGAAGGATTGGTCACAGATTTAGTGTTTCTTGTTGTTTTATTTGTCAGTATGTCGACGTGTGTCTTTGTACACATCTACAGCTACAGCTACGAACATGTAGCTATGTGGCTATGCTAATTAGCGCTAGCACTTATCCATGACAAATAAAAATCATCCACTAGATCTTCAAATCTGCAGACGTGGGGAGTAAAACCGACCTCTGCCAGAAAGGCAGCGGGACCTTTTCTGAAGGATTGGTCACAGATTTAGTGTTTCTTGTTGTTTCATTTGTCAGTATGTCGACGTGTGTCTTGGTACACAGCTACGACATGTAGCTATGTAGCTATGCTAACTAGCGCTAGCACTTATCCATAATAAATAAAAATCATCCACTAGATCTTCAAATCTGCAGACGTGGGGAGTAAAACCGACCTTTGAGTTTATTAAGACAGCCTAAAACTAGCATGCCTCCCTCCTAAGCTCCTTGTTAGCACACATTTGTGCAGGGAATGAAAAACGGAGGAGGGGATTCAGTATTATTTTATACAGTCTATGGGCTGAACAAGCTCCGAGCTCTGACTCCGTGACAGACCGGATATTGTTGTTACGTAACAAAAACACGGAAGTCTGAAACGGCTGGTTTCAGCACACAATTACAGAAAGGTGGAGAAATCAAAACAGGGGCAGAATGGATTTTTTTTCATTTTCGGGGGGTTTGTAGACATGCCAGGGACACATATTTCAGGTAGAGAACCATTAAAAAGTCAATTTTGCATGATATGTCACCTTTTAAGAGGAATGAACTGATACCACTATATATACCAGTATTCATGGAGATGTCAGCGCACTGTATTTTTTTGGATGGTCCTTCCCACTGATACAGAGAAGAAGCAAAGAGCAGAGACAGATAGCAATACGAACACCATAAAGGAAAGCAATCAAAAGCAGTCAAAAGCAGAAGAGAATTTAACTTGAGTCTAAATGTGATAACACACAGCATGGTGAGAGTAGATGAAGAAAAAGGTTTAGATCTTTGGGGAGGGGAAGAGACAGCTTTGTATTTTTGAGTTAGGGAGTCTCACAGTTCTACAGAGAGATTCAGGGAACAGAGCAGCAGAGGAGTGCTGAGTGATTGACAGGTGGATTCTGTTTTAGAGCAGATTCTGAGGTGACTGATAACCCTGATTGTAACACCACAGGGGTCTGTATTACTGAAGACATGGGGGATAGACTCTCTGGAAAAAATGCACTGCCACACTGACCGAAACACACAAACACAAAAGCCTTCCAACTCACTCAAGATCACGCTCCACATACTGAGTTCTGCACATTCAGGTTCTCTCTCACTCTGTTTCTCATTCTCTCTTGACGCCACAATCCAGCATGCATAAGCATGATCAAATAAATCTTATATAACCTCAGCAGTGTGTCCTTTTATGCACAGGATCCACGTAGAGTGAAAGTGAAGCAGTAGTGGAAGCAGCGAGCATCAGTAGACGGTCAGAGTGGAGGCAGTGAGATACAGCAGCAGGCAAGATCTTAAAAGGAAGGTGTGGCTGTTCTAATGTTTTGATTAACAGTCGCAAATTCCCTTTAAATCCAGTCTGCTGGGTGTTCTGTGCCTGCTGCAGGCTGAGGAAGACGAGGAGGAGTAATAGACCACAGGGGGAGAAAAGGAAAGAAGTGAGTTACCTGCCAGAGCTAGAGCTGGGAAAAGAAGGAGTTAGGAGAAGTTTGAGGCAGGCTCAGATGAATAAAGAACAATGCTGTGATTATATTTGCTGAGGCAGGTTCATCTTTCAAATGTGGTGTTTCATAAATGTGTTCCCTGCAACGTTAGAGAGTTATTGTGGGTTTCTTTTCAATAAGAAGGGAACACATTTGTACCTGAGGGACACTAGTGGATTTATTTACAGCAGCTGCAGATTTCACACAAACACAAACATGCAATAGTGTTGAACTACTTTGCAGTAGTTCTTTGGTAGCTGTAAATCAGAAGCTCATGTATTGATCTTGCAAGTTCTTAACACAGTTATGAAACAGTTAGATGATGCCATTATGCCGGTCTTTATGCCTCACAGATTTCATATTCTCAGAATGACAACCTCTGTAAACACCATGCTTGAAATCCTTGAAAATGCTTGCATTTTAATGTTGTGTTTTCAAGCTTTGAAAAATGCTTGAATTTTGGTTCTAGGTGCTTGTAAATGCTTGAAATTGTAATCATATCACAATTGACAGCAATCTGACTCAACTGATTGATTAAATAGAGAGAAATGAAATAGTCTAATTTAAAAAGCAAACAAAAAGAAACGTTCTCCCTGATCGTCTCGTGTGTGTGACATGCTGGTTTGTTGTCTTGTGTGATGTGACATCGCCCCCTAGAGGACAGTGCGACACCACGTTAGCCTTGCACGTTAATCAGCCTGTAATTTGTTGATGCTAACCACCTCTTTATGCTACATGCTAGGCATGTGTGATGTAGAAGCACTGTGCCATATAACGTGTAGGTGGTGTGATGATTCCCAGCAGCCGTACCGCTGTCACCTGTGGGGTGTTTGTAGTCTAAAAATACTGTGTCGTGCCTGAGCCAGCGGCCGCGGAGTGGGTGGCTCTCCCGCTGGATACGAAGGCACGACACGGTATTTCTCATCGAGACCCGATTCTATCACATTATGCAATTTACAAATGCTTACAGTAGGGGAGAACAGGGTCAGTTGTCACAAGGGTTGGTTGGCGCACTCGTTATATCTCGCCACCAGAGGGCGCTGTCTCTCAAATTGGGGTATGGACATTTCCAGAATTAGGATCAGAGCTCACCTACATAGTCTTCTCTGGAGTAAGACAGCTGAACTTGAGGTGAGAGGACTTTTTGTGTTTTTCATGTCAAATTGTAAATATTCAGCTCCTCAGTATTTTTCTTCTAGGCTTTTAAACGATGGGTTTATAACAAAACAAGTGTCACCCTTACAAAGTGTGAGGGGAAAGCTATACTTTAGATTTTTATTAGCTAGCTAACTAGTTGTTCGATGTTTGTTAGCCTTGATGCTAGCAAAAAATTCCATTTTGGGTTGGTCGTCACATTCTCTTTGGGGTTGGTTGTCACATGTAACAACCAACCCCTATGTTGGCAAAATCATGCATGGTGAAATGAGTTGGAGTGTGCAGACCCTACATTTACCATCACTGTAACTCAGACAGTGACTGCATGTAGCCTAGTTGAGTCGGCCATTATTGTTCGGCCTGTTTGTTTTGTTCTTTATGTTGTTATATAGGCTGGCCTAAAGATGTGTTTCCTGTTCATGTTCCTTGCTCACTTTATGTTAAAATGCATGAAGTTATGTAGGCCTATCACTTGTCAGTGCAATTAAATTTTCAAATTTAGTTCTGCCTTCTTGCCTTTTTTAAAAGATTTTTCCCATTAAAATACCATTGTGACAACCAATCCCATAGTGTGTGACAACCAACCCCATAGTGTGACAACCAACCCCATAGTGTGTGACAACCAACCCCATAGTGTGTGACAACCAACCCCATAGTGTGACAACCAACCCCATAGTGTGTGACAACCAACCCCATAGTGTGTGACAACCAACCCCATAGTGTGTGACAACCAACCCCATAGTGTGTAACAACCAACCCCATAGTGTGTGACAACCAACCTCATAGTGTGTGACAACCAACCTCATAGTGTGTGACAACCATCCCCATAGTGTGTGACAACCAACCCCATAGTGGGTGACAACCAACCCCATAGTGTGTGACAACCATCCCCATAGTGTGTGACAACCAACCCCATAGTGTGTGACAACCATCCCCATAGTGTGTGACAACCAACCCCATAGTGTGTGACAACCAACCCCATAGTGTGTGACAACCAACCCCATAGTGTGTGACAACCAACCCCATAGTGTGTGACAACCAACCCCATAGAGGGTGACAACCAACCCCATAGTGGGTGACAACCAACCCCATAGTGTGTGACAACCATCCCCATAAGAATAAAAGTAATATTCAATGCCTGTTATGGCTGCCAAAGGGTTTCTGTCAGACAAGGCAGTAACAGCACGCGACCAAAATAGCCCTCCCACGGCAAAGAGTCGCAGTGAGTGATGCTTTTGACAGCTTAAAGACAGCAGTAGGATGTTTTTCATTCAAGAATACAACTTACACTTGTCAACATCAGGAAAGAAACAAGACGTACCACTTTGTCCCCAGGGGTTGCCAGAAACAACACAAAATTAAAAGTTCCTCACAGGAAGCTTCAGACTTCAGTAGTATCTCCTTCCAATTCAAACAAGATGGATCGTGCTACATGAAGTCTTTGGCTTTCTATTTCTCTGTTCTTACGTTTACGATGGCCTCCTTGGTCTGCGCCATGTCCGAAATGACGCCGTCTGTGATGATGAGGAGCACAAAGTACTGGGAGCCGTCCTGCACCGCCGCTGCATACCTGCACACAAACACGAGGATACAGAGAGAAATAACAGGCTGGTGAATAATCTCTTTTAATACCAGAGCAAACCCGACCTGGGGATTTATTTACGGATTTATCTAAACATTGGTGGAGATAAATCCTTAGTAATACATGTGTAACCATGCACACACATCACTGCAGATTACACATAAATGCTATTTGTCAGTGCTGTACCTCAGATAGCATTCATCAAAGTGCTTCACATTGATATTCAGCAGCCTAACATTCAAGTTTTCAGACAAAGCTGGTCTGCTTTCCCTTCCTACTCGAGTTCATCCATTCAAATGCTAAATATCAATATTGGTCGTGGATGCTCACAGATACGGGCGCCTGTTGAGTCACGCTGTTGAATTTCAAAAGCGTGACTAAATTTTTATCTGAATGGCATTTTTTAATTATGACGGTGAATTGGTGTAATCAGATGAAGAGTTGTTTAGATTTGAGCTTCCCAGCTGAAAGGTGAGGGACTCAGTCACGGTGAGAGGGGGAGGTGAATGTCAGAGACTCAAAGATCATGACAGATTTTTTTTTTTTTTTTTTTACAGGTTTCTGTCACAAATTACAAGTTAGAATATTTGGATAGCCTTAGGCCTATTATTGTGTTCCAACCAAGCTGCAACCTCCGGTCTCAAATGATGAAGCCAATGCGGAAGTGATATAAACTGCAATACATCGAAAATCCGCTTGAGGCTGGCTGCAGAAACACCGGAAACCACATAGATATGAATGGGAAAAAGACGATCTTTGCAGCATTAATAAACATGTTTACAGCCTGGTTCAAAAAACGGCTTGGCCCTACAACGCTAATCCCTCTAATGGCACACACTGTACGGGGGGTGAATTTTTTTCTAACATGATGGTTAAGAAGATATTAAGATTATGAGTTTTGCCCAAATAAGGACATGACTGACGTGACTCCCGGTCGGGAACACACAGCCATTGGCTAAGAGACTCACACTACGTCACACTCTGCCTAGTTGAGTTCCGCATTACCAATATGGCTGCCGCCGTCGATTTGCTTCAAAACAGCTCTCAGGAACAGATGGGTGACGTCACGGATACTACGTCCATATTTTTTACAGTCTATGGTTCCAACAGATAAATTCTCCACTTTCTGATAACTGTCCGCTGATCTACAATGGCTATGGTTACATGATGTTTTTTTTAATTCTGAATTAAAGTATTCTCCTACATGGAAATAGTAATTCTGAATTGAGGTTAAAAACACAGGAAAACACGTTTAATCGTCTTTATTTAATTCCTCTTAAGGTCTGGGGGTTGGGAAGGGTTCTGATCATAGACTGTAAATAAAAATGGACAGCGTTGCTCCGCCTCTTCCCGTTGTACGGTTCTGAAGCAAGCGGCAAACTCCGGTCTCAAACCATGAAGCCAATGCGGAAGTGATATAAACTGCAATACATCGAAAATCCGCTTGAGGCTGGCTGCAGAAACACTGGAAACCACATAGATATGAATGGGAAAAAGACGATCTTTGCAGCATTAATAAACATGTTTACAGCCTGGTTCAAAAAACGGCTTGGCCCTACAACGCTAATCTCTCTAATGGCACACACTGTACGGGGGGTGAATTTTTTTCTAACGTGACGGTTAAGAAGATATTAAGATTATGAGTTTTGCCCAAATAAGGACATGACTGACGTGACTCCCGGTCGGGAACACAGCCATTGGCTAAGAGACTCACACTACGTCACACTCTGCCCAGTTGAGTTCCGCATTACCAATATGGCTGCCGCCGTCGATTTGCTTCAAAACAGCTCTCAGGAACAGATGGGTGACGTCACGGATACTACGTCCATATTTTATACAGCCTATGGTTCCAACAGATAAATTCTCCACTTTCTGATAACTGTCCGCTGATCTACAATGGCTACGGTTACATGATGTTTTTTTAATTCTGAATTAAAGTATTCTCCTTCGTGTTTACATGGAAATAGTAATTCTGAATTGAGGTTGACATGGAAAACACGTTTAATCGTCTTTATTTAATTCTTCTTAAAGGTGACATATCATGCAAAATTGACTTTTTAATGGTTCTTTACCTGAAATATGTGTCCCTGGCATGTCTACAAACCCCCCGAGAATGAAAAAAATCCATTCTGCCCCTGTTCTGATTTCTACACCTTTCTTTAAATGTGTGCTGAAACGAGCCGTTTCAGACTTCCGTGTTTTTGTTACGTAACAACAATATCCGGTCTGTCACGGAGTCAGAGCTCGGAGCTTGTTCAGCCCATAGACTGTATAAAATAATACTGAATCCCTCCCCCGTTTTTCATTACCTGCACAAATGTGTGCTAACAAGGAGCTTAGGAGGGAGGCATGCTAGTTGTAGGCTGTCTTAATAAACACAAAGGTCGGTTTTACTCCCCACGTCTGCAGATTTGAAGATCTAGTGGATGATTTTTATTTATCATGGATAAGTTAGCATAGCCACATAGCTACATGTCCGTAGCTGTGTACCAAGACACACGTCTACATACTGACAAATAAAACAACAAGAAACACTAAATCTATGACCAATCCTTCAGAAAGGTCCTGCTACAGGCACCTCTCCGTCAGGATCAGATTCAGAGGGTTGAAGTAACGTGATCTCTGAGCAGCCGTGTATATTCAGCCAACATGTAAACATTAGATCAACGTGCTGGAGAGCCGAGGCACATCCACTTCCGGAGGGGGCGTGGTCAGAGAGAAAACAGAGTGTTCTGAGGAGGGCTGAAGAAGAGGGCTTTTCAGGCATGCCAAAATCTGATTTCAAAGTGTTTTTTTGAGCATAAACTTTAAAGACATGTTTTGGGGACCTCTTAGACCAATATATATTGATGATAAAAGCGTGATATGTCCCCTTTAAGGTCTGGGGGTTGGGAAGGGTTCTGATCATAGACTGTAAATAAAAATGGACAGCGTTGCTCCGCCTCTTCCCGTTGTACGGTTCTGAGGCCAAAAAATCCCTCTCCTGGGCGTCGCCATTGTGCAGCCAGAGCCTGTGAAGCCACTGTATTAAGCTCCGCCCTACAGCGTGATGTCACAAGACGCTGTGTGTCCTTTGAAGTTTCACTCCACGGCGTCTAGTGAATCAAAGGAAACCAGGAAGTAAAACCCCGTTTTTTAAACTCTAATAACTAACGAAAAAAAAGCTTTTCAGAAAAAAGAGGCCTTGAACACAAAACAGTCAAATACTAACTACATATCACCACAGCATACGGATGTGAGAAACATTCGTACGACGTGTATTTATTTTTTAAAGTTTGACTGCTCCCCCATTCAAATGAATGGGGGAGACAGATTTTTTGACCTATACTGCAGCCAGCCACCAGGGGGCAGACACTCTGCTGAAAGCCTCACCACCAGCCACTGGAACCTCTCCCTTGGTTCTGATTGGACAGGGGCGGGCGTGACGTATTTACGTCTACCGGAAGAAAACAGACTCCAGTTCCTGCTTCTTTTATTTTCAGTTTCAACATGGAAGACCACACAAGTGACAAGCCCCTCGATTAACTTGGACGCTACAGCTTTAAAAAGGTCCACATTTGTATGCTTCTGTCCATCAACTCTTTTCATGATACCAATTTTTAATCTAAGCCTCCTATTAAATAAATAGTCTGGGCGGTCATCCTGGAATATGTGCGTCATCGCGACAGGACAAGGGAACGAGCATGAGCAGAACGACCTGAATTAATTTAAAGCAGAATGAATGTAAACATGATCGAGGAATTATTCAATTCAGATTTAAAATCAGAATAAACCAGACACTTACTTCAGATTTAAGTTTAATTCAGAATGATCATTTTCATTCTGAATTAGGTGTTTACAAGGTCATTTTTAATCTTTTTAAAGAGGATTTAATCTTAATTCTGAATTAAAGAGGAATTAAAAGTCTCATGTAAATGTAGCCAATGTAATTTGGGTCTGTGATATCCAGTTTGTTAGTACTGCTTGTATCATTGAAAAGGAAATATGATAATGGCTAAATCACAGTGGACCCCAGACTGAATACATTACAATAAGTCACATTTCTGAGGACATAGATTAATGTTTGGCATAATGTGTGTCTCTTGTACATTCCACAATAACAATCCTGACAAATAGAAGTTGGTGTTGGAGTTAGAGCTGTAGTTAGACCCGACCTGAGCTCGACAGAATTCTGCCCGAACCCGAATGACCTAGATGTTTTCAAAGCCAGAACCCGTTTACAGCCCGACTTCCCCGACATTATTCACTACTGATCTGGCTAATTTTGCAAGTTTTGGGTAGCATGGTCTGTTGATCTTCCACCAGCCAAGAACATCAGTGTCATCTTCCATGACAGTCGTTTTAATGTAACGAGATACCTCACCTACAGCTCAACCTGTCCAAGACTGAGCTTATTATCATTCCAGCCAGTCCCACAGATCAATATCCAGTTTGGATCTCAAAACCTCATGCCCACTAAGTCTGTGTGTCATGATCGATGACCAGCTAACCTTCAGGGTTCATGTTGCCTCGATTGCTTGGTCCTGCCGTTTTGCCCTCTATAACATCAAGAGGATCAGACCCTACCTGACAGAACACGCAACACAGCTCCTGGTTCAGGCTCTTGTAATGTCACGCATTGACTACTGCAACTCTCTACTGGCAGGCCTCCCTGCATGCACAGTTAAACCTCTGCAGATGATCCAGAACCCAGCAGCAGCACATCTGGTCTTCAACCAGCCTGAGACAGCTCATGTCACTCCCCTGCTCATCTCACTACACTGGCTTCCAGTTGCAGCTCGCATCAGATACAAAACTCTAATCATGACTTACAAAGCAGTAACCAAAACTGCTCCAGTTTACCTGGAAGCCCTCATCCAGGTCTACTGCCCTTCTCGCCCGCTACGCTCTGAAAGGCGCCTAGTGCTTCCAGCACACAAGGCCTCAAAATCACTAGCTGGACTCTTCTCTTCTGTTGTCCCTAAATGGTGGAATGAATTGTCCAACTCCAGTGATGTTAATTGTTGATGATGATAATGGAAGGTCTTAAATGGTTTGGTTGCTTCATTGTAGATGTTCCTTATTTACTTTTGTGCATTGCCTTTACACTGCTTGGCAGTACCTGCACCCAAATGGACTTGAAGCACTTTGTTCCTCTTACTGATCTTGTTTCCTCTTGTCTAGATCTTTGCTTGTGCTGTTCTTGTTCTCGTATGAAAGTCGCTTTGGATAAAAGCGTCTGCTAAATGACATTGTGACATTGTAACATTGTAACCTTGTCGTCTTCCCAGTCAGCTCGCTTTACATTTTCCCACTCCTCAAAAGTCGCTCTTTCTCCCAGAGGATGAGTGTGCTCGTCTCTGGAGAGCTCTGGGTCTCAAGTCTCCACATCTCGTCATGCACCTGCAGCACCGTGCACAGCTTGCAGAAGAGTGCGGGGCATGAGCGTGTACGGCCTCCCTGTCTGAGTGTGACAACATTCTCAGCTGGTTAAATTTTGGCCAGAGCAATGATGCGATCTCATAGAGGTCCTGTATTATCACTTTACGCGCGAGCCAGTGCTCGTGTTGTTGACGCACGACTGCTTGCTGAGGGGAGTCCAGATTCACCTGACCGCTCATTTACCGCGCAAGCCCGAGCCCGGCCCGAGTAAAATGATAGAATTATTATCAGGTTTGGACAAATATCTTCAGCTCTGGTTGGAGTCTTCTTGTATGCTGAATGAGGAAAGTAAAGAAGTCCTCCACATTTTTCCAAAGAGCACTTTCTTGCCTTTTTATTTTGCCTTTTTAATAAGAGCAGCTAGCTATGCAGCAACTGCATTGATCCCCTCACCTGGCAACATGGTTCACCACAGGAGCAAAGTTAGTCGGCCCGTAC